>NW_027103363.1:0-366699 GCF_902728285.1 Clytia hemisphaerica
TTAAGAAACAAAACAACGGTGAATTTTTCTAAGGAGACGGTAAATTTTTAGATTTATGGCTGCTTCTACCCTTAAAAAATAATAATTTGTTGAGGGACATTTTCCATTGTTGAGGAGCCTCTGGAAACTTTTGTACGTGAATTGAATGTTAAAAAGATGGTGTAATGATGCTATGTATACTAAGATTACGGCAAGGTCTTAATATGCTACTGTTTAACGCGACTGAAGGGATAAAAACTAAAGCAAATGATTATTAATTTCTTAAATTGTCTATTAGAGATATCCTGTTTTCAAACTCCAGCAAGCAAAAATTGAGGTATCTGTCCCGTTCGTTCTTCGAATTGAACATTTGAAATTAGACAAATTTGTATTCTTTGAAAATATTTTTACGTTTTTGATTAAATTATTTTTATTACTTTTTAATCATTATGTTTAAAAGAACATAACTACAAGTAATTACAAGACTTAATATATTCAGTAAACTCGTATCGTTTATTCAAATCAACAAAGTCTCTAAACTCGCTTCAACAAGTTTGCGACTTCTTTATTCAAATTAAATACTAGTGGTCCCATTACTACTACCATCTTTAGGTATATATCTTTCATTCCCACCATTTATTGCGTGAGTTCCATAAATCCCTTTGGCAATATAAGTTTGTTTACCAAGCATGTCTTTATTACATTCAGCCGGTTCACGGGTCTGTTTCGAAAGTCGACCCAGTGCCTCTTCAACTTCTTCTTTATTCAATGTTTTCTCTTCAGCTTTTTTCTTATTCATAATCAAATCATAAAATTGTTGATTTTTAACCAAATTTCGATTTGAGTATCCACTTATAAATAAACGCTCTACCATACCATCAAACTCTTCTTTGCTTAGCTCCTTATCTGTTACCTTGGGGACCGTTTGTTTACCTACGTTCCGGTTATTATAATCGGCCACAAAAAGCCGCGACGTCACAGCGTCAATCTCTTCCTTTTCCTTCTTCTGCCAACCCATATTCTCAGGACGTTCTTTATCAAAATTCATGTTATGTTTCTCACCAAGTTCTTTACGTTTAGCGTTCGGGTCAGACTCATGTAGTCTTTCCACCATGGAGTTCATGTCATCCTTACTCAAATGTTTACCAGTTTTTCCAGGCATCTCCTTCTTAGTTAATCGTGTTGTATTGGCGTTACTTGAACTATACAAACGTTCACTGATCGCATTGATTTCCTTCAATGTTTTCTTTCCTTGTTTGTTTCGTGGTTTTGGCATTTTTTCTTCAGAGATATTTCGTAATTTTCTTTCTTTTCTGAAGCCTTCAAGAGGGTATCATTTACAAAAATATTAGCAGATTCTATATGTTTCAATTAATTGACCAAAGAAATCTTACACTTTTTTAAGATGTTGGGTAATCTCTCATAACTCGAATTTCTCCAAAAATTCGAGCACATGTTTGTTTGTTTTTATTAAGCAAAGCGTGTACCCCTACATCAGGCTCGCATTATGCATAACATTCTATTGTTCTTAAACAACAGAGCCACTGTTTAAAACTGAGCATGTCATATGCTTATAAACGTTATGCTTATAGAAAAAAAACATGTACACTTTATTGCTCCTTTAACTATCACAAGTTTTTAAAAGGTTCTGAAGTTACTCCTTTTACTTCTCAGAAGGAAATCTTTTTAAACTCAAATTTGTCAAATCAATGTCCATGAAAAAATATTCTAAATCTGAATCTTTAAGGGAAATACCAGCCATAGGACAAGGTCCAAATAAGTACAATATTGTCTGAAACCATCTACAAAAGAAAGATTTTACCAGACTACGATATATATTGCTCACCCAAAAGTTTTCATAATTGGCTCAAAAAAGTCTGGAACATATTTTTCACACATTCCTTAGTCGTTTAGCAGATTAATTTTATTGAATTATTTTGTTTGTTTGAAAGGACAGAATTTCGGAATTTCACATAGCTCTATTCCAATTCAAACCTGTTGGAAACGATCCTATATAACAAAGTCACCAAAAAGTGAATAATTTAGGACGTGGGATCGATTTGAGTTTATATTGCTTTGTTTTGTTCCAAGCTCTATTGCTGTTATTTTTTCCATAAACCGCCGCGATGGCTGTAGACTATGTGCAGATAACTTTCCCGGATGGTTTATTATCCTTCTAATGCATGATAACATTATTTCAAACCTGTGTCAAACTGGGGACGAGATGGAGCTTTTACAAGCTCTTATATGATTTGGTTGGGCGTTAACCAGTAATAAAACCCCGGGGGGGGGGGGCACTGGGTTTGCGGACTGACGGTATGTGTGGGTCAAAAATTGGCTTTTAAAATTGCACCCTTACAGTGAAGCAAAAATCAGTGAAAATCATACCCTTAGAGTGCGTTTTTCCCCAAATTTTCGATCCCTTTCGTGCAAAAAATGGTCAAAATTCTAGCCATTTTGGTCAAAATATCTAAATTTTTCAAGAATTTTCTGAAATTTCTACCCTTACAGTGCATCTCTAGTTTTTCCGACCCTTACAGTGCATTTTAAACGTATTGGAAAAGGTACCCTTAGGACCCGCACATACCCGTCGGTCCTTTTGCCCAGCTGCCCCCCCCCCCGGGAATAAAACAAATTTGTTACTTTTTCTGAAGAACGAGTCACTTTTATTACTTCAAATTACCAATTATTAAAGTATCTTATAAAGACTTAATCTCATCTGTCAAACTGAAAGGATAACTAAAACTATGAATCGTTGTTTACATCTTTTTTCAAATCTTGTGCATCCAAACTTCGTTAACCTGATAACAGATGTTCATAATTTTCTTACGCGCACGGTAAACCTCTAAAGACGCTTGAAATTATACATCTGAGGAAAATAGTCCTCCCGCGGAAAATTCTACAACAAGAATCTTGTTGTGCGCCGGAAAAATAAAAACTGATACGGCGCCCTATTCATAAACACGATCGCGCAACTTTGTTGTCATTCCCAGTCCTTTTAGACGAACGCGGTCCTTACGATTTCGAGATTGCATATTCGTCAGATTGTTTGTTTTCACACATCCCTTTAGAGCTTCAGCGTGGTGTGCAGAAAACATTCACAATCTGATCTCAGGTTAAACTTCGTTGGCTAAGTCGCGACCTTTGAACTTCGCTTTTAACGCTTTTTTATAAGAATGGTGTTTTTCCATTTCATTATGGATATATCCTTAACTTTTTGGAAAAGATAGCTTAATCTTTTGACCAATTTCATCATGAATATTCTAATAAAGTACATTCTTATTATGAAAAATCGAACTAAATGTGGGAAAAATTAAATTTGATAGGAATTTAATTTGGCAGAATTTGGCAATATCCGACAAAAACGCTAAATTTTCTTTCCACCAAAATTTCTTCCCTTAGGTAGTATGTCGCTCGGGGATGGACGTTTATTTAAAGAAAAATTGGTTTGGAGCCTCTGAGGTACATACATGAAAAGATAAAGCACCGGTATATGTATCCCTTAAACATCCTGGTAAAGGTCCTATTAGAAACCTGTTTTAATCAATAAGGATGTTCCAAGGAATTCCCGAGTTTATGGTTTTTTCCTCGATTCTAAAAATTTTTTGATCCTCAAAAAGCGAGCGGTACCCAACCGTCATTCGTCATCCTCCCCCAGGTCTGAAGGGATAATAGTTATTGATATGTAGAATTCGCATTGTAATTAGCAGCTCTTGATTACTCGTGTTTTTATTGATTACTCAAGAAAATGAAGTGAATTATGTCATTCATGTAATATACGCAAAACCAAAAACATTATGCTCCTATTATGATTTGGTTTGGCTTCTTCACCACGCAACAGCTGCTGGAGTTTGACTCATGAAACGTTGTTAAATTCATCTTGTAAAAATATGAAATGCACTCATCAGAAGCTTTTTGAGAAAATGACAATATAGTGGAGTCTCCATAACTCGAACACACACTGAGAACACAAATTTATTCGAGTTATGGAGACTGGTTTATAAGACATTGTTAACTGAAGGAACCAGAAAACTTGTTTGAATTAAGGAGACATTCGAGTTGTAGAGGTTCGAGTTATTAAGACTCCTAAAACTGACATTACTTTTTTGTTCCTTAAAACAAAGAGATCTTAAAATCTAAAAAATACGGTTCATTGAAGGTCACTAACCTGGAGGGAGAATTCAAAGGATCTACCATGCAGTACGGGAACTTACTACAATCTCGGTCAAAATATATTGAGAATTTTGGTTAATTCCTCGTTTTTAGCAATTTAAAGATCGGGCAAGAAAGTCGCTTTTGGGCTATTTGTTAAATTTTATCAAATATTTCAATTCAGGGGGCTCATCTTCCAGGCTATATTATGAGCCCTATTGAACCATTCTTGACCATATTTTGGATTCTCAGATCCTAAGGTCGTAAGGCTTAAGTCTAATATTAAAACTCAAAGTTAAAACTTCCTTCCACCTCTAGTTAGAGTGCTTCCAAACCATTTGTGGCCATAATATTTCGTGGGAATTTCCCTTTTTTCTCAAATATCATGACAAAAATATAACTTGAAAAATAAACTTGTTCACGCAGGGGGGGGGGTCGGTAGTAAAATCTCAGACATAATGACGTTTACTACGGTGGTGGTGTGACAAAAAATCGAAAAAACTTTTTACTACCTGGGTAGTTAAAACTGGTAAAATTAGCAAATTTTAGCTATTTTTGTAATTCTTTTAATTTTTTGGATGACTTTTCTGAAAAAATCTGAAAATTTTCATAATTAAAAAAAAAATTTTGTTGGAAAGTTGTTTGCTGCAAACAAAAAATTCTCTAAATTTTTTGTCAATATAAAAAATATTTCAATTCTAAGGGCAAAACATTAGATTTTGCACTAAGTGAAAAATGTGTCACAGAAATAATCATTTTTTAGCTTTGTTTTGTAAGATAAGTCCGAAAAGCAACCAAAAAATAGGTGGTCTCCATGACAAATTATCCCAAAAACTTTTACTACCATGGTAGTAAAATACCTCTTCCAAGAGTCTGGGTGGTGGTATGTAAAAATTCGTAAAAATCCTTTTACTACTCATATATGTCTGAGATTTTACTATCGACCCCCCCCCCCCCTGGTTCACGCGAAAAAAATTACTCTTTTGTAGTTTGATTTTATAAACTTTTTCGGACGTGTTATACTTTCTTACGGACATCCTGTAATGTAAATTTCAAAAGCAGAAAATCTTTATGAGGTTATTATCATTATTATGAAGATATGGATATGGAAAACTGACAATTCGTAAACAATCTTTGATTCTCATGTAATGAATTCTAACTGAAGAAAACAATCAGGCCATTATTGAAATCATTAAGAATTAATTATAGCTCTTATGACGCCAATAAGTACAATCAATCTATAATAATTATTCAATGTAAATTTGTAACGTATGTTCTACTTTCGTATTTAAAAGCTCTCAGCCTCGAACTACGGTACGGGAAAATATTTTGCCATTTTTAAGCGGATATCTGAAACAGTATTTACCACCATATCGAATTTGCCAGGTTTTCATTTCTTTTCGTCGAATTCCAATATTCTGTTTTACATTCAATTGAACTTCTTGATAGTATTTTATTTTATCTTAATGTTTTTCAAATTGAAATTATCAGGCGTTAAAATGTTGAAAGACACCTGGCGAAACACCAACCAGGTATAATAGCCAAAAACAAAAAGTAAGTTGTTTCAAACTTGTTTTGATCAAATCTGGATTAATGCCAGGTGGAAAACTGGACAGAACATCATTAACCATTAGCCATAATCTTTCGGGAAATTAGCTTTTTATCATCTCCGAGTGTCTCCAACAAACAGTTATTCAAAAACTCCCACGGCTTCTTGCTGTCATTGGAAGGGAATCTCTCCAATGATAATCCAACATGCAAGTTGATGGGAATCTTTCAGGTTAGATTTTTTATGTAACAACTACTATTGCCAGAAGTAAACGATCCACGCGAGAAAATCTCTTCAGATGAAACGAAGGAAGAAGGAAATCGCTTGATGAAATCTCTCTCCAGATAGTTTCAAAATCATCTCACCTCGAAAAGAATATCATGTATTTTACTCAATAACAAACATACTCTTGAACACCGGGCGTTGAGTCTCTCCGGTCCATCCGGCTCCCACTAGCGCCCGATTCCTCCTGCAATATACCTAAATAAGTTACTGGCAATATAGTGCCGTTACTCGGCCTCTTCAGGCCAGTTTTAAGTCCATCTGTAATATCGACCTGCGTAACGACACGCGAACTGTTCGTGCTTCTAATACTTGGCGTATTCGCTCTCATTTCGCTCCGTTTAGACTGCCATCTTTGTAACGTTACTTGATCTAAGAAACTTTCATCATATATTTCAGTGATGTTTGTTATGTTTTTAAGTGTCGGATTTCTGTTTCGATCTGTGGTGATCACCTCTGGTGTCCGTTGAACGTAACAGACTTTCGTCGTTCTAAGGAAAAAAAGATGAAGAGAATTTCATGTTAACATTTTCTTGATCCATTTTAAGACCTGTGGTACAGTCAAGCTCCTATTGCTATTACTGAGAAAATTCCTATTACAATTATTGTTGAAAAGTTATAGAGAATTGTTTATAATGATTTGATGTATGAGGGGATCAGTAAAGCTTTTCCATTTATAATAAATTATCTCGGGCAAAGAGGTCCAAATTATAAGCAACGTATTGCTATCTTTTTGGTAAGGCTCATTTTATTCCCGGGAGTCAAGTCAAAATAACGTTTCATCTTTAATTTCTTTTAAGACAATGTAAGGAAAATTGAAAGATTGCCTTACAATTAAGAAATACTATATCACGTCATTTTAGAATCGCTATTCGAGTACTTCTTGCATGTAAAAACAGCTCAAATTTGATGTCTTATCAAAACATTATATTGCTTTTTAACAGCTAATGAACTACGCAGAGCTGTTGGAATTTCTACAATTTCAAATATGCTTAGTTTTGTGGTTTAAATTTAGAACTAACGACAAAGTATAACCACAGATCACCTTGACAATAACGAATAACAAAATTAAAAGCAAACACCTGTTAGGCCCTACTGTGAGGATTCACTATAGTTATATCGTTGACAGAAACTTCCATGAGCCCGCCACCCCCACATCGGCACCCATTATCACACCATCATGCAATACGCCAAGGCTTAATCACGCCATTACTAAAAAATATTTAGTATCACACAATTACGCTAAAACAAGCCAAAATCAAGCCATCTCGGAAACCGATTGGGACTTCTAAAGCATTAAAACGCCCATTACTATTGAACCCCTTCCCATATTGGAAAGCATACAAGAAAATTGTTCCGGTGAGAAAAATACCTTAACAGTTCACCACATTTCACTTTTCAAAACAACCTTGAATTTTAAACAATAGAGTTTCAAATCCACACCAAACCTTAAAGTAGTAGGAATAAAATGTGCCGACACAATCCTGTAGACAAAAGCTGCTGAGTCAGAGCGTATTCTTAATATATGCGTAAAGTAGAGTTACATTATTTTCCTACCTTAAACAACCAAAAAAGCGGGACTTTGATCCTGTTTATATACAGTGCCGTAGGAAGCATTTTCATATTGAGGGGGCTGAAGTTTAGTGACACCGCGAGGGCCAACCATGGTTTGGCCCGATTGAAAATTTGAGCTCTAGATTGCTTGAAAATGCACTCAATTGTGACAATTATGACAAATAAAAAAAGAAAAACTTTGCATTTTGCAAAATAACCATTTTTGAAAAAATTATTGGGGGGGGGGGGCATAGCCCCCCCTTGCCCCCCCCCCCCAGTTGCTACGGCACTGATATACTATGCTTTCCTTTCAACACCCCTCGATTAGACGCCAAGGGCGTTATAAAACAGATACTATTCGTTTTAATTATATGACACGAGCACACTCGCGAATAGAAAAGTGACTCAACTACACACACAGGAAAAATAAACCATATGCTACCACGTTATACAACCGAAAAAGGAACAGCAAAGACTATAAATACATCTGGAGTAAACAACCAATTATATTTGATGATTGGAATATGGGGAAGAAAATAGGAAGTGAATAATATCTAATGATTGCTACTACTACTACTCGTATAGCAATGAATTGTTAACAGCTCCAATAGAAGATGAAAATCTCCAGATATCAAGTTATAAGTTTTCAGGCATTTTCTCTGATAGCAACCATCGGGAAATAAATTAACCCAAGTCAAATTATTTCCAAAATAAATTGTAGGGCGATAGAAGTCTTAAACAAGACTGCTGTCACAACGACTGAAGGAATAAAGTTTACCGTTCGGTATTGCCAAGCCCTCAATTTAGATTTTGAAAATCGATTACAATATGTATGTCTGATGGAAATATGAATGGGTGTCCGATGGATTAGCAGATAAGAAAATTAAAAATTGGTTTATAGTATTCGAGCTAAAAAGTCAAAAAGAATGAAAAAAAATTGACAATAAGCCTTAATCGGTTAATGAGTAAGCATAAATTTACTAGATTCCACTCTCTTGTCAACTTTTGATTGCTTTTGTTTGTAGCCTCCTTTAATCTTGTTTGTCCTCACCTTGTTAACTAAGCCCGTATTCACAAGACTGAGACACACGGCTTATACGGCAATATAGCGTTTACGGCGCTTTAAAAATATTTTTATCTGCAGATTTTGAAGTTAGCCTTGGAATACAAGGTCACAATTAAACATCTGATTAGACCAAGTGACTGAATCAATCTAGCTTAGATTTTTAGGTTATTAAAACGTATTGTATTTTCAGTTTATACTATCATCTAGTATGATTGACTACTTGTCTTAAGTAATATGAAAGGGATATAGAGGAGGATATCATAAATTTTCAAAGTTTCGTCTCTGTTATGAATGATAAAAGGAAAGAAAAATATTCAAACATCCTTATTATTGTCAAAATAGAGGGTTTATTTTGCCGAATATGCAACAAATTTATCACGTACCAAGGGCATTATAAAAATATCAATAAATTAGATGATCAAGTAATAATTCCTAAGGAAGCGGCTTTTTCCATTCCCGACAAGCTGGGAACTACTCACAGGCATCTCTATTGGGAAAGTTACCTTAAGGGAAGAAATTTTCGCGAGAAGAAATTTTCGCGGAATTTAATTTCGCGAATCAGAGTTTCAAAATGGCAAATTTCCCGAAATTTAATTTTGCGAATGAGCCGATTTTAAAAGTTTCACGGAATTTAATTTCGCGATTGAGAAGAAGTTATCAACTTAGATTAACTTTTAAGCATCATGGAGTTGTTTATATTTGTTTATATTTGATAAAAAATACACGTTATAATGCTTAAAAATCAATTGTGTCCATCTTTTTTGGTAACACAAAATAAAAGAAGAAGAAAAAAAATTGGAATTTCGCGGAATTTAATTTCGCGATTGAACAATTTTGGTGTGTTTACACCCCAATTCGCGAAATTAAATTCCGCGAAAATTTCTTCTCGCGAAAATTTCTTCCCTTAAGGGAGACTGTAGCAAAATGCATTATACCAAAAAGTTTCGTTTCCAGCCAGAAAAACACATGCACTACATGAATTTTCATAAATTTAGTTTCGAGCAATTAAAATCACGAGAAATCGTGTTATGCGTGGGTAATATTTTCTTTAAAGAAGTTTTTATTACAGATTCATTATATGGTGTGATGAAAGCCCACTGTTTTACCATAGTAAGAAAGGACTTACAACCAAAACAGAAGATTCTACTATTGTACGAATCTTTCAAAAATTCGAACTGACTCTCGGTCCTTTCAAAAGAAACACACAAAGATATTTCATTTGTTTCAAATCTTTCTGTACATGTTTTTTTTTTTATAAGCAAGTGTCTGCCCCTACATCAGGCTCGCATTATGCTTAGCATTCTATTGTTCTCAAACAATAGAGCCATTGTTTAGGTACCAAAAACTGAGCCTGTCTATGCTTATAAACGTTATGCTTATAAAAGAAAAAACATGTATTTCGAAATAAAGTTAGATTTCTAATTTGATTTCAAAGTTTATCTGAAACACCACTACACCTCCTTCTCACAGACCCGGTGGGATTTTATCAGACAGTAGGGGTGAAAATAGCGGACCAAAACTCGATGGGGATTGATGTTCTTATGTTTTAATGGCTGGGGGTTTAAATTCCATTGTTTTCTCGCCAATGAATTCAGTGGGAATGGAAAAAATAGCACAATATTTTGCAGTGAGGATTTGCTTATCTGATTATTTTCAGCGGGGACATTAAAGTTTAATTTTCCACTAGGGACAATATTTTGGCCAACTTTTTCGTTGGGAAGGGTTCCCAGTGGGTCTGTGAGAAGGGGGTGTATTACTGTTTTAGTAGCCCACGTTAATAATTGTTTTTTGTGAGGATAAGATGAAGATGAAAATAACAAGTGTCAAATCCTTGCATTAACTGTTTCCACTTGTATAAAAGAGCGAGCTAACTTTCCCTTCTCTTAATACCCTAACTGGCCCAACTGGTAAAATCACTCATATTTCAAAACTAATTTTGCATGATACTCTCTTTCTAACATAAAATACTATTGAAATAGTTCCATACGATAGTTTTCTCTACACGCTTTCTTTTGCATGTAATGTTGGAAACATTCCAACCATATAAGCTCTTCACCGCAAATGTAGACCAAAATTATTGTCATCATTGTATCAAAAACTATTATATTTTGTTATCTTAGAAATTTGGTTGCCCCTAGTTACATCATCCTAGTTGACTTTAAAACCTACATCAATAGAGACAAAAAATTGTCTTTTCTTTCAACCCCGGGGGCGTACGGGGGCTGTGAGAACCGACATACTGACAGCAAAAACTATTAAAATCTATATTTTGTCACCGCAGGGCATGTTTGACACCGAAAAACCAACAGAAAAAAACGCTACACCGTCAATCACATACACTAGATTTATCACATTCATTTAACTGATATAAATTTTATCACAGGACTACTGTTTTGAAACAGGGGTGTGAAAAGGTATTACAACTAACCTTCTTTGAATAAGGAGCAAAGCGAAAATGATCATCAACAATATGATAAATCCAGTAATGACAACGGTCAACGCGACAGCCAAGAAAGTCTGAGATCTACCACCAGTGGAACTATCTTTAGTAGAAGTACTATTATCAACACCATCACAATGTATCGGTAAAGCCACCAGACACATAACCAGGATGTGTAGATACATCTATTGCTTTTATTGGTCTTATTTGGATCGTGTTTTTCAAACCTGTTGCTAAAAGAAGAGAAGAAATAAATGTCATAGGCTGGAGTGTGAGGAAAATATTACTGAAAATCGTATGACCAATTGATCAATCTTTTACTAAATTTCAGTATTTTCATATAATTTTTGAAAACGAACGTGAATTTTCAAGATGGCGGGATCCTCTACAATCAGTGACAAAATATGTGGCAATTTCTTGAAAAATCCCTTCCCCCTGAATATCAGTGTTGATGTGAGCTTTTTCTGAGCATCGTGGCAGCCTTTCCACCCATCAACATTGATACTAGGGGGGGGGGAGTTAATTCTTGCCACAATATTTAGTCACATATCTACTTCACTGAACTCAGCGCGATGAAAAATCATCAAAAAACAAAGTTCAGTCAAAAGTAGACCCTAATCTAGGGTTCGAAAAGAAAACCATGCAAATGATAAATTTTTCTTTAAAACCAGTACACCATTAAGAAAGTATGAAAATAAAATCTCCAAAAAAGTATATAGAAAATTCTTCTTTAAAACTCTATATACTATCATTAAGAAAATTTGAACATGAATAGCTGTTAATACATCGACATACAAATAGATTATGATAATGTTAAGAGAAGAGGAGCAAGCATAGAGGACGAGACTGAAGGCCGTTAATGATCATCATTGTTACATGGTTAGTAATTAGTAAGTGAGGTTTCTTTATGATATTGTCAATCTTTTAATTAAATAGAGAAGTAATTAGAAGAAAAGGATGTTGCCATTTTTTTTGAAATGTTAATGTTTTTGACAGTTTCTCAAACTTTAATAATAATCATTTCATTTCTTTTTGACGATGACTTAGTGTCCAGGGGTTAGTGTCAGCCCTGGTCAGAAGTCATTCATAAAATCAAATATTGAAAGCTTCGCCTAGGATCAAGAAGAAACATACTTGAGCTATACGTTGTTTTTTATAAGAACATTTAAAACTTTTGAAGCCTAGCGATGTTCTTAGCTTTTTGAGTTTTAGGCCTAATAATGTTCTTAACATGTTCTTATTTTCACCATTTTGTGAGCATCTTTGTCCATTTTCTTTAGAAATTGGCCATTAAGAGTCTACAAATCTTTAACATTTTCTTAACTTGTTCTAATGAAGAAAAAAAGTGTACGAATCAAAGTTTTGAAAAATTCCAAAAATGAATATTTTTTTCATACTCTTCCATTTCAAATTTAGTTAAACTTAAAATCTTTTTAAGAACAGTGCTGATCTTGGTATCCCAGCTAGGACGCAACGTTGTTTCAACGTTCATCTAAACGTTATATGGACGTTGGGAAGCGTTAAATAAACGTTGAAACAACGTTGTGTGCCAGCTGGGATAGTAACGGTAAAAAAATCAATGAAAGGATATTTCTTTTATTTATAATTTTGAGAAACTACATTACACTTACGAACACATACTACTTACAAAACGAACACAGAAAAATAGATAGCTCCTCCCCCGCAAAGGCACTAAGTGATATCGCCAGGGGTAAATGAAAGGATATTTTGAACCTAAAACACCCCAGTTTTTCCTATAAATAAGAATACAATAAGAACAATTTAAAGGTTTTCTTTTTGAATAAGAGTGATATCGTTTGCTTACTCACTTTCTGCTAACTTAATTCACAAACTTTTCACATTGATTGAATTGACACAGATGTGGAGCAAGATTAGTCAAAAGGGGATGAAAAACATTTTTTTGGTTATATCACCATAATATAACAATAGGCAGACACTGCCCTGGTATGAAATATGTACCTGATACGAAACGGGAATACTCATATAAAAATAAAACCTTTAAGGATCGAAGCGCCAAAATAGTAAGAAAAGCCGCATGAAAAAATATTAGTTCTTATAAAAGAGAGTGTACTGGTAGGTATGAATAATCTTATTTCTTTATTCTATAAATCTTATCCTCTTCATAATAGAGAGAAGTACAAACTAGGAAATGAGAAACACAATGGAAGTTTGACAGAAGGATATGCTTTCGTCAATAAGTAATTACCATAAACCCCCTACACCGTTCAAAACTTCCAATAGGGGAAATTTAAATCAAAATCGGGATACTTATTCGGGAAATTGATCTCCATCGCGGAGGGAAAATCTACCTTTTTTTATAAGCAGACAGTAGACTCAGTTTCAAAGAAAACAAAACAAAATGAGATACACCCAAATCATATTCCTCCAGTCCCCCCTCCCGCTTTTTGATAATTTTGATAGCGCTCACGATTTGTATCAAAAAGTGGTACACGTAGCTCTGGGTACGAGATTGGATGTACCCGTACTTTGTAAGACAAGAAAGGACTGCTAAGACATTATGTTTCGGCTTCAAAATGCAAATACAAGAAAGGACTGCTAAGACATTATGTTTCAGCTCCAAAATGCAAAAGTGATTTTCTTAAGCTAACTGATGAAAAATATGGATCTCTTCATTTTCCGATTAGCAAAGGCTTAGTGAAAATTCTTGTTCTTGTCTTAGAAACCCGTGTCAACGAAACCCGGTAATATCTTTTTCTTGTGCTCTTTTTTGACGAAGAAATTTGACGTTTAGGATACAGGTAAGGATGGTGCAGTGTTAAGAAAGAAATTTACATTTATGAGGTCAACATTCCCGATTTTTGTGATTGCTGGGGAGTTTGCTCGCACCCCAGAAGAGCAAAGGAATATGTTTGCAATGTGACAAGCATGTCGAATTCAAAGTTCGAAAATCGACATAGACGATGCTACCGTCCGTTTAGAGGGTCAGTAAACGCATAAAAATATATATGTACAAAGCCAGGGCGTCAGCGCGGCTTACAGAAAAAAAAGTGGCGGTAGAGTTTGGAACAAAACACTGTAAAACACCTCCACCTTTGCTTACTCCACCCTGGGTTAACTACCTGGGTTCGCAAATTTACCCTGCCTCCTAAACTATTCTCTTTTTCAGTGATCTTGTGTAGACGATAGGATCGTCTAGGATCGTCTAAAATCGACCCTGCGAGAGACAGATTACGAAAATTATTCCCTTGTTTGACATTTTTACGACCCTATAAGAGCCTATTTTCTCAATTTCCAGCAAAACTTGATCCCAAACCTTGGTCCAAATTACGAGAATTTATGAACCTTTTAGGGAGTTGATTTTTAATATTTTGTAATTTTGGGACCCTGTCAGAGGCTGATTCGCTGTTTTATGATTTTTGTACATCTGCAAGAGACAATCTATTTCAAAACTTGGTAACAATAATACAAAAATGGGTAGATATTATACCTTATTTTTTGTTCTTTATAGCATCAACAAATCGATGATCAACATCATCAAGGCTCCTCATCTTTAGCATCACATCAAGTCCATCCTTGCAGATACAGTATCCAGTAAGCTATCTTTGTGTAAAGAAAAAATGAAGGAATGGTCAGGATGGACTACAAGTTTTTTATAAGAACAAAATTTTTGAAGCCCTTGGGATGTTCTAAACCTTTTGAGTTTTGAGCCTAAAAATGTTCTTATTTTCGCCTTTCTTAAAGTATTTTGCGTCAACAAAGCCTTAAAATGTTCTTAACTTGTTCTTAGGATTTTGGCCATCGAAGCCTTGTGTTCTTATATAGTTTGTTCTCATTCTTATAAAAAACGTGTACACGGGGTTATCAGTGCGATTTTGAAATGCGAGTGAAAAAACAATCGTTCAAAATTTGAGGAATTCGCGACCTTGTAAGATATTTCCTGAACGACCCGGAGCAAATTATTACTTCGCACACTCAAATGAGCCCTGGGAAATAATAAAATTAAACTTAAATACCTTTTCCATGCTATTCAGATCCAACGATATTGAATTGACAAAAATCCTTTTCACCGCATTTTTCATAGTTCCACAAAATTCTTTCTAACCAAGGAGTTTTTTAAAACTTTTATTTGAGTTTCTCGTTCTAGCCTACTAATAAAGACAAAGGAATTATATGGTTTAATCAATATTCATAATTTGATTCTATTTAGTTCTTGTAATTTGATAGGGATGTAAAAATAGCCACTTTAAAACATTCAAGTTTGGTACGCTAGAAATCTCTTAGAAATTTGAAAATGATAATGAAAAAATAGAAACCCTCTTGCAAAATAGCAACAAATTGAATCGTGAATACACCCCCGTGTCACAACTCACTTGGATTCTACCTAAGCTGGTAACAGACGGACAGACGGACGGACAAAGGTTAATTTTATAGGACCTCCCGGTAGGTTCAAAAGTCAAATACATACAAGACTATTTAGTTATTTATTTATTCTACATTAAACACCACCATAGAAGCTTTACAATTTTGATAGTTTATCACATCAGTCATTATCAGTCTGTGCCACTAACTCGATCGGGAAGATTCTTCCAAAATTGGAAGATTCTTCCGAAATGGGAAGAATCCTCCCGAACGGAAAATCTAACTTAACACCCAAACGGGTTAACGGACTTCCAGATCGGGAAGAAGCGAGAAAATAAGGAAAATTCGATCGGGTTGGAACTTCCCGTTTGGGAAGACTACGCAGTTTTTTCACAATTTAACAAGATCTCTACGGTAAAGTCTACTTTTCTTTCGGTGAAAAACCTTAAAATTTGATGCTTCTTCACCTCCAAAAAGTTTCAACTTTCGCCGGTCATCGTACAGCTTCGCCGAGATTCAGTCAATTTTCAACTTCCCAAAGAGGAAGAATCTTCCAAAACGGGCAGAAAACAATAGAGTAAGTTCTTCCCGTTGGGGAAGGTTCTTCCCGTTGGGGAAGGTTCTTCCCATTTCGGAAGAATCTTCCCGATCGAGTTAGCGGCACAGACTGATTATCTAAGATGTTCTCATTGTTATATTTTACATGACGTAATCTTTTCAAAATTTTCATGGACAGTCTGAACTGAAAGGAAGGTCCCTCTATTCACTCCTTTTTTTTATACCCCCTTATCACAGACCCGGTAGGATTTTTTAAGCCAGTGGGGATAAAAATATATAACGGGCTGAAAATCGATGGAGATTGATATTCCTATATCAATTAATTAATGCTGAATTAATGAATTTGAATTTGGTTCGTGCTCGCGAAAAAATTGAAGATTTCGATCGTTCGCATTAATAGGTTCCGCATTTTTGAAGACAATGAAAATAAGTAAAATATTTTCACACGTTGGTTTACTTCCCAAACAATTTTATACACAACTATGTGTGAAACTACGGGAAAGGTGTGTTCTTTTGTTTTCAAGTCAGAAAATTCAGTGGGGATGGGGAAAAAAAAAGCATAATATTTAGCAGTGAGGATTTGTTTAGTTGATTATTTTCAATGGGGAAAAAAATTCGCGGAGAATGATTTTCCAGCGGAGACGATATTTCCCGGAGACGAATTTGGAAAATTGTTTCCAGGGGAAAGCCGGGTCCCAATGGTTCTGTGAGAAGGGGGTGTTTTTTGGATTTGAATTGAATTTTAATTCAAGATTTTCATATCTGGCAACGAATAAAATGATAATAACCACAAATATTATAGAAAAATAATAAAATTCATCGCAATTTTAAATCAAACAATATAAGGCCATAAAGAAATAAAAAAATATGAAATTAAACTCAATCAGCTTTATTACCATAAAAACTGAAAAATTCTATAAGAAATGAACTGAATGGAGTAAAGATAACCTACAGAAAAAGGTTTGTAAGGATTTTCTAGGGATCGCTGGTGATTTTCTTCATGTTATAAGTAAAACAGAATATCATTAAATGATTAAGAAAATGATCAAAAATACGAATCAATGTTTACACCAAAGTTGACAGTTTAAAATACAAGCAACCATTCAATGACTTGATTTCCTCATCAATTCATTCTACTTTAAATGACGTAATCTTTCCATCATATTATTGACAGGTTGAAGGGAGGCCAATTCATGACCTGTCAATTCTTTCATCTGATCAGAAGCCTTCTTGAACACTTTACCGAAAATGAATTCAGCATTCACATAAATGAATTGGCGACGATCCTTCAGGTTGGGATCACGGATCAAACTTTCAAACTGGATAGACTGCGCTTTGAAGATCTCGCGTACGCATTGCGTCAGCGTGTCATGGATCTCGGTAGTGTAGAATTTACCGAGGACATCTACCATGAAAACAAGGAAAGACTTGGTGAAATTAATGGTAGATGTACTCAAATGGATGACATTCCCTTTAACGTACGGTTGGAATCCTTGTAGATTCAACGAATCGATTTCCCCAACCAATGTATCCAGTTCGTCAGTAGCCAACGTCATCGGTACCCAATTGTCATCCATGGCTTTCGATTTTGCGCGTTCCATGATTTGATCACGTGCATCAAACACTGCAGTCATGACCTCTTTCAAAAACATGTGTTGAAGATCAAAGGTCAGATCAATACCGATGCTATTTAAACGTTGACATTGTGTTAGAGCGAGACTGATACACAAACCAACGTTTTGTAGATTGGTGTTCCGTGTAAACACTTGTCTGGTGAATTTCTCCGCGAAGTTTTGGAGCTCGTTGTGTAACCACACCACAAAAGCAGAACAGTTGCTGTTAAGTGTGAAATTCCGTTTATATTCACGCCCAGTCTCGATGACAGAGGTGAAGAAAACAGAGGCTAGTTTCCTGACATAAATGGCAGTAGCTCCTTCCATTTTCAACTGCTTGAAACTGTTCTTGATCTCAAAGCCACGGTTACGAAGGAACAGCTCACAGGCTAGTTTTCCACGTCCCAAGCGGATTAACAAAAGGACGTAAACACGAATGGAACGCAAGCTAACGTGACGCGATGAAGATGAGTTATCCAACGATTTCTCTAATACGGTGACCAACTGCTCGACCCGGCTTTCGATCTTGTCTCGAATCTCCTTCAAAGGTGGTGATTCTTGAAAGTCCGCGAGATACGTACGGCCTCTTTCGACCAGCTGGACAGCGCCTTCGAAATCACGTTGAGCGATACACATGTCTAGATCTTCTGGCAACTCTACCAACCAATCCACATTCAACAGGTTCGGATATCGAAAACTCTGGTCACGAGCTTGGCTTTCTTGTTCGGCAATTTCGGCTTCAGCTCGGCTCTCCTCTTCCTTTTTGTGTTGTATCTCTTGAGCGCTCTCTTCTTGCTGGATTTGCCGCATTTCTGCCAGCTTATCTGCATCCATTTGCACGCCTTTTTTGTAATTCCTCTTGGCACGTTCAATTTGATCCAACCAAGACAGTTTCATGTCTTTGGTTGAAGCTCCAAACATTCGCGTTTCCAACGAATATAAAATCTTGAATGCATTTTTAACTCCCTGTCCATCACGAACATTAACCACAGCCAAATCACACAAATCGAACATGGTCAGGATATCAGCT
Organism: Clytia hemisphaerica; assembly: GCF_902728285.1. Classification (NCBI taxonomy): domain Eukaryota; kingdom Metazoa; phylum Cnidaria; class Hydrozoa; order Leptothecata; family Clytiidae; genus Clytia; species Clytia hemisphaerica. Next base: position 18,565 of record NW_027103363.1, read on the forward strand.
TTGCCAGTTTTAGGCTCATTGGTGATCATGAGGTTATCGGTGACAAGGTGAGCACCTACTTTTTGAATGGAACTGTATGTCTCAGGGTCATACTCAGTTAAATGATCTTCCAATATCAATTCTTTAGACTCCAACTCGTCCATCAGCTGCTTACTGACTTTGATGCTCTCCAAGAAAGATTTTTTCTTGTTTTCATAAGCTTCGACTTCAGGGTCCAATGCAACTGGTAAACCTTTAGGTCGTTCGAAAATATCCGTTTCAAGCTGATCGGCGAGAATTGATTTCTGTTCAGTCAACAGATGACTTAACTGGTACATCTCGGCTTCCAGATAAGAGATTTCTTTTGCAGTGTCAATAAATTGTTTATAATTCCGGTAAACATTTTTCTTCAAAGAGACGGCTGTTTCTTCTCCCAATTTCTGTATGTTATTTCGTTGATCAAACAGGGTCCGGTAAATGTCACATTTTGATAAGATTGTCTTAACATAATCTTCTGGGTTGAAATCAGGTGCTGAGAATTTTTTTGCCAAAACTGGCGAACTAACTTCATCTAATTTCATGATGAATTTACTGCAAGTTCATACAAAAACTTTATATTGTTTTATACTGTCTTTATTTAATAATTTTAACAAAAATGGATTCTGTTACGATTGAACGAAGATTGTTTTAAGCAGATGATTGACGATATTCTTTGGTACTGAGCACTTGTTTACCACACATAGCACAAATACCTGAAAAAGTAAAATATATAATAACAATAAAAAAGATTCAAAAATGTCCTGCTTTAAAAAATACGAAGGCGCTGAAAACGGGCTGAAATTTTTGGTCCAAGAAAGTATTGAAATAAGCGAAGCTCACAGTTTCAAAAGAGAAAGGTCAGGTAGAAAAATCTTCATTATTAGTCAGCCCCGGTGACTCTTCAAATCGGTTCGAGGATTTTTTTCCCGCTGGTCGTCGTCGTTAAGACTTTTATTTTTAATTCCGATTTCGGATTATTTTCGGGAAACAGGATTTCGGGATTATTTAGCGCGCGAAAATAATTTTTTCTTAGCAAGATAAAATATGAAAAGAAAAAAAACACATAACATCAAAATAAGCCTTATGATTAATAATAAGAAAAAAAGAAGAGAAAAAAATTCTTTTTTGCGTCATATCCAATAGTTAATAAAAGATGCTTTTGCATTGTAAATAAAGAGAGCTAATTATAGAGAAAGCATAAATGGAGAAAGTGTATGGCGCGCCAAAAGGCTTTTTAATACTAACTTTTTTTTATAATACCAACTTTTTTTTATAATATCAACTTTTTCTTATAATATCAACTTTTTTTTTATAATGCCAACTTTTTTTTTATAATATCAACTTTTTTTTTATAATACCAACTTTTTTTTATAATACCAACTTTTTTTATTATAATACCAACTTTTTTTATTATAATGCCAACTTTCTTTTTATAGTACCAACTTTTTTTTTAGATTTCATAACACCAATTTTTGTCTCGCTTACTATGCGTGTATAATCGATCAAGTGTAGAAAGAGTCTTAGCGCGATTACACCTAGCAGCCTGGAGACCACTTAAGGTTTTTTGATAGACTGGATGATGCCATTTCACAGTCGCAAAGCGTAATGGGTAATCAGGGCCACTGCGCGCTGATGACGACTTATTATTGGTCCAAAGTTTTGAAAAAATTTAAAGATTTTTGCGTCTAGCCAACCGGAAGTCGTTACTAGATACATAGATCAAAACGCTACCAACAGCTGGAAACAAAACCTTTAACCAACCAACACAAATGACCAAACAACACAAATGATAAAAATAAGCTGAACTACCAGCAGTCTTTGGACCTTTACCCAAGCAGCCAACAGCCAAGTCAAGGACAGGACATCCATGACCATGTGCCTCACATGTAGATTTTCCAGTGAAGAACTGTAAAGGCCCGTCTACATGGTGAAAAAAGAAAATTGACTAAGCGAGACCAAAAAAATTGATATTATAAAAATGAAAGTTAGTGTTATAAAAAAAAGTTGATATTATAAAAAAAGTTGGTATTATAAAAAAAAGTTGCTATTTAAAAAAAAAAAGCTGATATTATAAAATGAAAGTTTGTATTATAATAAAAAGTTGGTATTATAAAAAAAAGTTGATACTATGAAAATGAAAGTTGGTATTATAAAAGTGAAAGTTGATATTATAAAAAAAATTTAGTATTATAAAAGAAAGTTGATATTATTAAAAAAAGTTAGTATTAAAAAGCCTTTTGGCGCGCCATAAAAGTGAGTATATCAAAGAAATTTTTTTCCTTCGAATAATGTTAAAAGTTATATACTACTTGTAGACTATTTCTTCTATCAGGGTCTTTTATTATTCTCATGGAAAGAGTATAACAACAACGGAATAAATCTTTTTCACCGACTTCTGCTTTGGATACGGATTCCACTATGCACTGCTCTGTTTTCTTCTGAACGTTTCAAGCAAATAGATACGTTCTTTCAAGCTGCTCAGATTTTAACAAAGCCAGATTTCTTATCTGTACTTCCTATTAATCATTCTAAGCCTTCTAAGCATTTTGGGCTGACTTTCCAGCGCAGCTGGTTTATTTTTCGATTCATTTCAATATTTAAAAAAAGATTTTACAGCCTCGAAATGATCCGCTCAAAATTATCTTTCGACGAGTTTATTACTTTTTTTTACCATTTTTTTTGGAAAAGAGTTGAATGAATAATAATTATTGTTGGCCTGCTTTTTATTTAACCAAAGCAGCTATTATAGGTTTTTAGTTCTTTACAGTAGGATAACTTTCAAAACCTTTAGGAATCAAATTTTTCTAGTTCTTGATTTATCTGCTAGTCAAAAGTCACAAAATGAATTTTTGTATTTTATTACTAGTTTTAGTTAGAATGATTTTGAAATTACACACCAGAGGATTCTGCTTTTTTAAAGCTACCTTTTGCTTATGAAAGTTATCCCATGGCCGGTATTGCAAATTTCTTATATTTCACACCAGGTTTTACTCAAATTAGGCAGGGCCAGGAAAAAATTTGTACATGCATTTGAAATCATAGTTTTTAGTACCTTTTTTGAAAGCACAGCCTTGGCAATAATGAGAATGCTTCTGGTGGACGCTGGATTTGCAAATCTTACACTTGGCAAACTGTTGATATGGTGCAAATCTAAATAAAATCGAAAGGAGTTGCTATTATCATTTTGAGAAGAAGAGCACAAAAAATGACGGTTTAGAGATATATTTATGGCTCTTATTAAAAAACCTTTAATTTTCTGGCCTATGTTTAAAATTGTGTTGCCATCTTGAATGAAACGTTACTATCTTGAAAGCTGTTGCTTTTCTTCCTAATACCGGGTGCACCAAAAAAAGTATACAACTTTGTCGAGATATTGTGAGCTTCAGGATTTAAATTTTATGTTCATTCTTTTTTTATCGCATAGAGGATGCTCTAACTTGAATTTTGAGCTATCATACAATAGCTTTGAAAAACTAATTCGAAAATTATTCCAAAAAAACAATTTTTTAATGTCGAAATTTCAAAAAATCATTAAAAACAGCGAACAAACTTTCTTCTTGGCACTTACCTTCTTTAAATATAAAAATACCAAAAAATGTAACTGTGTTCATCAAAACTCGTTACAGAATTTAACAATATAGTAAAACAAGCTATTCCCATGTGGAAAAATATTTTTGGTAAAGCTGAAAATTTTTTTGGGGAATCTCCAAGAGAGGTGTGGTGTGCTACGTGAGAAAATTTTTGAAAAAATAAATCACCATTCCTCAACTAGTTGCTCAAAGAACTTGGGTCTGCATTGAGTTTGCTGGAGTTGAAAATATTCATGACGTGTAAATAAGATGGACAAACCGTTGGCAGAATATAAGATAGGAGAAAAAAGAATCAAAAAGACATTGTCATTTTGTCTTATTTATAGCGTGATTGCTGTTTTTAATGATTTTTTGAAATTTCGACATGGAAAAAAAGTCAGTATTTTGGAAATAACTTTGGAACTACTTTTTCAAATTTAATGTATAATAGTCGAACGTGCGCAACGCACTGGGCTCAACTTCAGTGGCTTCAAATTATTCATAGGCCCAATTGTAGACCCCCAGATATTTACCCAATGAACAAGTGTGCCAAATTTCAACCAAATCCGACCATTTTGGAGGCCTGTAAGCTGCTTCAAAGCTTTAGCCTCGTTTTGGCAAAAAAACTCGTCCCCAGGCCCCAAAAATCGAAATTTTTGAAAAATGCAAAAAGCACCCCCAGATATTCACCCAAGGAACAAGTGTGCAAAATTTTAGCCAAATCGAACAATTTTTGAAGTCTCCAGGCTGCCCCAAAATTTTAGCCTCGTTTTGGCGAAAAACTCGTCCCCAGGCCCCAAAAATCGAAATTTTTGAAAAATGAAAAAAACTCCCCCAGATATTCACCCATGGAACAAGTGTGCCAAATTTCAGCCAAATCGAACAATTTCTGAAGTCTCCAGGCTGCCCCAAAGTTTTGGGACATACACACAGACACCATAGCACACGAAAAGTCCATAGTGAGGACCTCATTCGCAACCCGTTAAAGTGAGGACCTACACAAAAAAGTCTATATCTTTAAATTAATGCAACCCACGGTAATAAAATTTTAGGTGGGGTTAGAGTAGACACTAATACGTAAAACAGCCCTAATAACACACCCCTATCTTTTAATTCAAAAATCCGTTATACCAAGGACCTGTGTCTATTTTTTCGTTTATAAGTACCCGTTAAAGTGAGGACTTCCCGGATTTCAGAAAATTCGTGTGTACAAACATGCAATCTGAGGACTTGAGTAAATGTTAATTATTAGTGACAGTCTGATTTGGTGTATAATGGAGGGTTGAGCACGAGTTTGTTGCGATGTAGTCAGAAGTAATTTTTAGAGATTTTAAAATCAAACTACTTAAAGGATATTTGTGGGGTTTTTTTCCACTAGTCAGGAGTCAGGAAGCATTTTCATCCTCAGGGCATAAGTCACTGTCTGGTAAAGAATAAACATCAATCTTTAGAGATTTCTCTTTCATAATACGGCAGGGACATTATGCTTCAATAAACTTAAAAAAAAATCTTTTGTGCGAATTAATCAGACATTAATCTGAAATTGCACCGCTATAAGGCTCGATGAGAGAGGAGGTGCTCTGCAAGGGTCTAAAATTTAAGGAAATACGAAATTTATGGTAAACTTCAAAAAGTTTGTCCTTAACAAGGCAAATATTATCGAAAAATTACACCAGGCGAGCCATAATGATAGATTTTTAGACAATTCTTTCCTGGGTCGGTTTTTAAAGACCTTAATTTTGGCCGCACACGGTCGTTTCTAGAAAAAGCAAATTCAGGTTTTTTAAACAAAAAAATTTTTGGACGTCAAAAATGACATTTTTTGTTACGTTTTATTTTTGAGCCGTCTGTAAGTGATCTGGAAAAAATGGACGTGTAAATACAGACTTAAGGCGCTATCGGATTGAGGCTTTAAATCATTTAACAATTTGTAGTTGATTGAGTCAATGAATTTGTCGTACTTTGTTATAAAATTCGTAAATCACACCTCACAACTCTCATAGGAGCTAAATTTTCTCTTCTCAATAACTTTACTTATTGGTCAGCCAAGGGGACCCTTCAAATCCCTTCCGCGATTTTTTTCCTCTGGTGGTCGTCGTCGTTAAGACTACTAAGTTTAAATCCTATTTCGGATTATTTTCGGAAAACAAGTTATCGGGAAAACTTTCATTAATAGAAATTAAAAATTAGAATAGAATAGAATTAAAACATCATTAATAGATCTGATACTAACAAATGAAGACACCAAGTCAATGACATCCAATACCTAGCTCCTCTAGACAAGAGTGACCACAGTGTGCTTTCTTTTTTGTGAATGCTTTTCGACCCGAAAGTCTTAACCGAGAGGTTTAATTATAATAAAGCAGATTTTTACAGATTTTACAGATTTTTAAAGTCGGCCAAAAATCGGCCAAAAGTACCCAAAAAGGCGATTTCGGGCTATCGAGTTCACCCCGAACGCGTGAATTCTGAGCCAACTAGAAATGATATAAACTCCAAATTTGGCAGGGAACTTTCCCTCGTCACCCTGAAGACTCCCTCAAAATTTGAGCTCGATTGGCACGCGTTCGGGATGAACCCGATAGCCCGAAATCACCTTTTTGGGTATTTTTGGCCGACTTTTAAGACGAAATGAAAGGTTGCCACGGGTCAGGGCACACTTTGGGAAGGCCCAGGAACAATTTAGAACCCAGTGGAGTGGATGCAGCGTTCGGGCGGGCCCAAAGTCCGGGGTCTGGTAAAGTCAGTTTGACGACTTACAGGTGCTTCTGGGTAATTTTCTCCTCGTCTGAACAGAAAAAACATTTTATGGAAAAAAAGAGGAAAAATTGCAATAAATCAGCAAGTCCAAAAGGCTATCAGAGATCAACGGTACGGTACGAACAAAGAAGAAATATGTAGAACCGAGTATGTCAATGCACGTAATCAGACCAAAAGATAACACAAGTCAAAAAAAATCTCGAAAAACGAACATAAGGACATGTTGACTTAAAAACTATTACAACTTTAACCAACCACAAGCTTTCTTGATCATCAAATTAATGGTATTTTACTAAAATTTAGATAAATTCTTGGGTTTCAACATTACAGAACTCAGGGAAAATTCAAATTTCAGTTCCTCAATTTGTAGTGTGTCAAAGTTACAATGCAAAATCAAGGAAATTTTCAATCTGAATTTCGATCAAAACTGAGGTCCTCACTTTGCAAAAAATCTGTATTTAATCTTTTATGGCTACTTTCATTTAGATTCGCGTTGCCATCATCTTTTCTAAGATGATTTTATCATGCTAGGAACATCTTACATGTTGACTTAAAAACAATTACAACTTTAACCAACCATAAATCATCTTGATCATTCAAAATTCATGGTATTTTACTAAAATTTTGGTAAAGTTCTTGTGTTTCAAATATTACAGAAGCTCTAAAAATCGTAAATATATTCTGGATGTAATTATTGACATTTTAATCATCATACTTATTCCTGTTTGAAGATGTAGGTAAAAATACAAAATGACTTCAGGTCCACTTTGTCGTGTGTAAAGTTACAATGCAAAATCAAGGCAATTTCAATTGCTTCGATAAAAGTGAGGGTCCTCACTTTGCAAAAAGGTGTGTTTTAATCTTTTAAAGCTAACTTTCAGTTAGATTGGCATGCCATTGTCTTCTAATATAATTTTATCACGCTAGGAACATCTTAAATGTTGACTTCAAAACAATTACAACTTTAACACCCCATCATCTTGCTAATTTAGATTAATGTATTTCACTAAAACTTTAGCTAGAATTCTTGCGTTTCAAACATTCAGAGCTCTGAAATTCAAAATTTATTCACCTGTATACCTAAGTAAAAATGCAAATAATTTCAGGTCCTACTTTTAGTGTGTCAAAAAAAACCAATGCACGTCAATGAAATTTTCGATCTGAATTTCGATCAAAAACTTAAGGTCCTCACTTGCAAAATGTGTGTTTAATCTTTATGGCTACTTTCATTTAGATTCGCGTTCCCTTGTTGTCTAAGATAATTTCTATCATAGGAACATCTTACACGTTGACTTAAAAACCAACAAATTTAACCAACCATAAATCATCTTGATCATTTAAATTCATTGTATTTACTAAAATTTAGGTAAAGTCTTGTGTTTCAAAATACGAAGCTCTAAAATGTAAATATATCTGGATCTTATTGACATTTTAATCATCATTTATTTTCCTTTTGAAAGATCGGTAAAAATACCCTTCAGTCCTCACTTTGCAGTGTGTCAAAGTTACAATGCAAATCAAGGAAATTTTAATTTGAATTTCGATCAAACTGGGTCCTCACTTGCAAAAAAATGGTGTTTAATCTTTTAAAGCTACTTTTCATTTAGATTAGCAATGCTTCAAAAGTGTTTTTTCGTTAAGCTGAAAAAAGCTTCAATCGATTCTAAATACCACTGAATGCTCATGTTTTCCTTCAGCAGGGAAAGCTTCAATCGATTCAAATTCCATTGAAGGATTGGAAAAACTGTCTTCATTCTAGCAAAAAAAGCTTTAAAATGTCATCCCAAGTCTTCTAAAGTGCTTTCATTCCAAAACAAGCTTACATTGATTCTAAAAACCACCACCTGCTTCAAAAAGTGTTTTCATCTGCAGACTAAAAACGCTTAAAATTTCAAATTAGAAAAAGCAGTCGTCGTTGGACACACGCACGCGGTCGTCACGAACGGCTATCCGTTCGTCACGAATGCTTTTCGAGCGGACTTTCTTTTAAAGCGTTGTCACAAACGCTTTCTAGATTTCGACTCATTGTGATGAACACGCTTAATAGGAGCGTTTGTCACGAATGCTTTATGATTTATGACGAATGCCTAAGCGTTCACGACGAACGCTTTGCTTTTTTAAACGAAAGTTTAAGCGTTCACGACGAACGCTTTGCTTTTTAAACGAATGTCTAAGCGTTCAACGAATGCTTGTCATTTTCACGAACGCTTTCAACGGTCAATCCAAACCGTTCGTGACGAATGGTTTGGTTCAAGGCGTTGTGGCGAATACAAAAGAGGTAGACTATGTTAAAGCGTTCGTCACGTTGCTTGTTGTTTGTTACAAATTATAAATCAGGAGCTCCAGCACAAAGCCATTTGCCTGGAAGCGAAATAAATATTTCATAATTTGTTTTATCACACAAGCCTTTCACTAGTTAGATCTCGATAAAGCGAACAGGGAATATAATTTTGTTGGAATTAAACATCCCTTTATCACAGAAACGAAGAAACAAAAATTTTTTAAAACAGTTTTATTGACGTAGTTAGTCAACACGCATTTTGTGTAGTTCTTCANGAATTTCGATCAAAACTGAGGTCCTCACTTTGCAAAAAATGTGTGTTTAATCGTTTATGGCTACTTTCATTTAGATTCGCGTTGCCATCATCTTTTCTAAGATGATTTTATCATGCTAGGAACATCTTACATGTTGACTTAAAAACAATTACAACTTTAACCAACCATAAATCATCTTGATCATTCAAAATTCATGGTATTTTACTAAAATTTTGGTAAAGTTCTTGTGTTTCAAATATTACAGAAGCTCTAAAAATCGTAAATATATTCTGGATGTAATTATTGACATTTTAATCATCATTACTTATTCCTGTTTGAAAGATGTAGGTAAAAATACAAATGACTTCAGGTCCTCACTTTGTAGTGTGTCAAAGTTACAATGCAAAATCAAGGAAATTTTCAATTTGAATTTCGATCAAAAGTGAGGTCCTCACTTTGCAAAAAAGGTGTGTTTTAATCTTTTAAAGCATAACTTTCAGTTAGATTGGCAATGCCATTGTCATTCTAATATAATTTTATCACGCTAGGAACATCTTAAATGTTGACTTAAAAACAATTACAACTTTAACCAACCACAAGCCATCTTGATAATTTAAGATTAAGCTTAAAATTGATTCTAAAAACCACCCGACTGCTTCAAAAGTGTTTTCATTCTGCAGAAAACGCTTAAAATTCATTCCAAATTAGAACGAAAAGCATTCGTCGTGGACACACGAACGGTCAGTCATTCGTCACAAACGGTCTATCCGTTCGTCACGAATGCTTTTCGAGCGACTTTCTTTTAAAGCGTTCGTCACAAACGCTTTCTAGATTTCGACTCATTCGTGACGAACGCTTTAATAGGGAGCCGTTTGTCACGAATGCTTTATGATTTATGACGAATGCCTAAGCGTTCACGACGAACGCTTTGCTTTTAAACGAAAATTTTAGCGTTCACGACGAACGCTTTGCTTTTAAACGAATGTCTAAGCGTTCATGACGAATGCTTGTGCATTTTTCACGAACGCTTTTCAAATAGGGTCACGCAAATAAAATAAAAACTGTTCGTGAAGAATGACAGAAAAAGACTATGTTATTAAAGTGTTCGTTATTTTTACGAAGTTCGTGACGAATGGTTTGGTTCAAAGGCGTTCGTGGCGAATGACAAAAAGAGGTAGACTATGTTTAAAGCGTTCGTCACAGTTGCTTTGTTGTTTGTTACAAGTTATATAATCGGGAGCTCCAGCACAAAGTCATTTGCCTGGAAGCGAAATAAATATTTCATAATTTGTTTTATCACACGAGCCTTTCACTAGTTAGATCTCGATAAAGCGAACAGGGAATATAATTTTGTTGGAATTAAACATCCCTTTATCACAGAAACGAAGAAACAAAAATTTACTTGAATTTCAAACTACAATCATCCACTAAATATTTGAGACAAAGGGGAGTTCCACAATTGATCTTTAATACAGTTGGAAAGTAGAGTTTTAACGCGAGACTTAGGACTTAGGACCTTAGGATCTCAGGATTTAAAAGCTCAAATTTGCTCGAATGAGGCTTGGAATATAGCCTAGAAGCCATCAAACCCCTCTAAAATTGAGACATCAATGGAAGAAAGTCGAAGTGCTAAAATAGCAATTCTCGCCCGAACTTTAAATTCTGAAAAACGTTAAAATACACTAAAATCTCATATTTCGAGGGTGATTGTAGGGACAATAGAATTTCAAACCTCACTTGTATAAACCAGGAAGTTCTCTTTTAGACTCATCGCGTCCAGCACCTCAATTTATCCCTACTGATAGTCAACTTTTGACTTGTCACTGAAACAGGAGTGTACTGAATGTAATTTGTAATTAAAGGGAGTTTTGAATTGAAAAGGGTTAAAGTATCTAGCGGTGAATCAAATCCAAACCATTCTTTGCATAACTCTGAATTTTAATACACTCAAAAAATATAATCTTAATTCTTATTACTTGGACAAATGTTTCTTGATTTTTATTACTGTATGATGGCAATTCGTTACGAAAAAAAATGCCCTCGGGAGTTTGGAGTGATTAGGGCTTCTGTTCCTTACCTACATTACACCCCCTTCTCACCGACCCTCTGAGACCCCTTGGCCGAAATATCGTTCCCAGTGGAAAATTAGACTCTAATTTTTGTCCCCGTTGAAAATAATCAAATAAAAAAATCCTTGCTTAAACTTGTGTGCTATTTTTCTCTATCCCCACTGAATTTTCTGACAAATATATATTTTCTGGGAATGTTGAAAATGTCTGTAAGGGCAAAATATTCATTAAAGATGTGTGTTTTTTCTTGACAGATTATAAGTCGTAACAACACTCAATGAAAACAAGGAACATTGGCTCTATATAGACTTCTACTTTCTGAAATATGTACATGTTAGTATCATCCCCATCAAGTTTTTGTCCGTTATTTTTACCCCCTTCCCACCCCAGGCTTAAAAATTCTACCAGATCTGTGAGAAGGGGTGTTACATTTGCTTGATTCCAGATTCTTTTTAGGTGTGATCAAAGTTTCAACCTGATTTGTAATTGGATGAAAATTTGCGTGACTCATTTCATGTTTTTTATATTTAAAAAATATTACAATGAACAAATTTAGGCGATTTTCTTGATCGTAACGAGAACATGGTATGATGTATATGGGGGATAAGAGAGGGCTGCCGATCGGGGACTAATTTGTTTAGTCTCTTTTTTCAGCATGATATACAATATTTAGATTTAAAAAATTTGAGACAGTGCTTGTAAGTACAAATTACTGGTTTGAGAAAAAAAAACATTGGTATGGTTAGAAGTTTTATATCGTGTTAAGTTATCAAGGTGAAGTACTACATTGTAGGATTCATTATCTCCCAGTTTGAATATTTCGATATTTCGGTTAGCGTCTCTTCGACTTTTAAGTTGCCGTGTCGAGCTTTTATTTAGGTCAAAGGAGGTTGTTGTTGTTCTTGAGGGGGTATTACAAAAAGTGATGATTCTTAACTTCATCTCTAAAAGGTTAAAAGGTCTTCTTAATCGACTTTCTACAACCGAAAAGTATAAAATATCAATTCTATCATGCGTCGATCTGACATGAAAAGCGAGATTAAAATCATGCATCTTGTGATGTTTTTCTTAAACGAGCCGATCTATCAATTTGTACGTATTTTTCCGTCCGACATTAAGTGTCGTAACAAACTATACACTCTTATCTTTTTCCTTAGAAAGACAAATCGTTGAAGCACCAAGGCAAGAAGCATAGTCATGAGTCAATCGTTCTCGTTTGAAGATAGAGTAAAGAGTATAAAGAGATTTTTTTTAAAGACAAGCCGAAGATACGTTTCAGCAAGATGAGATACGAGCACTGCAAAAAATTTGTCTCGCAAATGAACTGAATACAGACTTGAGCAGTATTTCGGCTGTTATTTTCTTAGTATGATTGAACCCCCGGTGGGGGGGGGGTACTTCGGCAAAAATATGGGCGCTGGGTATGACACGTGCCTTAAGGGCTGGGTCACCCTCCCAAAGTCTCTCTAAGGTTTACCAAGATCACGGCTTTAGGGGATCTCTTTTTTGTGACACTGTAATGTCTTCTTTCGAGAGTAGAAAATGTTGCAAGAGCTTGTCAATCAATTAATTTCGAGCAACTTTGAAACTTATAAAATTAGTTTTGTTGATATTTTTACCTAGCTGTTTCCTTTTACCCCTCTGTTTAATAAATATGTACTTTAAAAACGTTCTCTTTAATAAAGCCCTCTTTATTCCAGTTTATATTTGGGCTGAAACTTTGAAGAAACTAGTGTAAGTCGGGTGTAAGTTAAGTTAACTATATACATATAAAGGCTTTAAAAAAAACTGAAAAAAGAAAGTTTTAAAAAATTTGCAAGCGATACATACATATCTTGATTGACTCCCTCCCTCACGTATGCTTTTTGAAGAACCCTTTTTGTTACGTATGGAAGTAAGTAATTAGGAGATTCCAACCCGTTCTTACTTCTACCGACGAAGCTTTCCGCGATATTTTTATCCCCAACCAAAACTTGCATTTCATTCCATTTTTAACCTCCCACGACCTTTTTGCACTTTTATATAATTTCATCAAAATGAGGTGAAATGAGTGGTTCTCCCTCTGGGTAGAAACACTTATTTCCAAAACTACTAAAGTAAAAATTTTTTGAATGTTCTAAGGTGAGCCAATTTTTCCCGTCGAAGCTTTGGCCTAGGCTTCTATTATTCTCAAACGAAAAAAGCTTCTTACAGGAAGTATATCTATAGGGTCTGTGAATCAGCTATTGTTTTTCCTCCACTAAATTAAACCCTAAGATTTTTCACCCGAAAAGTATAAGGGACTTGCGAAAAGGTAACTATGTAGAATTTTTCTTATTTAATACAAACTGTTATTTATTTGCAAACTTTCTGTTTTATAAGCTTTTTTGATTGTTTTAAGACAACCAAATACTACTTTAGGCGTACAGACTCGCAGACTTTCACTGGCAGAAACTTTCGCGATTTTCACAAATTCTTGACAAAATCTGTAAAAACGTCTAACTTAAAATAAAATGTAAGATTTATGGCACTTTTTAGCCTGTTAAAGTCTCATAAGTCAAAAGACATAAGTTTCAATCCAGTTCTAGAAGTATATGCTCGCGAAAGTAAATGTTGTAAATTTCGTGATTCTTCGAAAACTTTGCACGCCTCAACAAGTACGCAAGTACTCAATTGCAATCCTTCATTTTCCACAATAAAACTGAAAATCAGAGAAAGATAGTAAAGCACGTTTCTAAGAGCGTGGGAAATTTATATCACGTAATAAACATTGGAATGTCTTCTTTTTCTTTTGAATGTTGCAAAAAAGGAGAAAAAAATGTTGCTCAGTGGCGGCTTATTTGATCTTCATAAATGACACTGCATTGTCTTCTTTTTCTTTGCAAAGAGCAGAACTGGGAGTGAGCGCAATGAAATACGCTACAAAGTGTACTTCGATAAATGATGAGCTTGACATGGGTAAATGTATCAAATTCAAATAAAAAATGATAATCAAGCATCATCTGATTATGGTCATTTCTCTCCAACATGTTGCTAAATAGAGAAACCAAGAGAAAAGGAGTGAGCCTATAAAAGTCATTTTCCACTAAATAAAGACAAAGTACTGAGACATGTAAAAAGGGGGAAACATTTCTTTCTTTAAAACTTTATTTATAAGTAGATACCTGTATTTGACTCGCCCGTGGTGATGACGATCTTTAATATGTTCGAGACGGGAGTTATTAAAGTCAGCGCTTATTTATGAAAATCAAATTTAAGAAATCTTTCGGCCTTTTTATCGATTATCTTTCCAAGATTCGAACTCGTATGTCGCATACTCCATTTTGTTTTTGAGATACTGCCCATAATGGTTAAGCTTAAATACTGCTGTGGTGAAGTGTCTATCTTGATTTGAAAATTGTCACTCGATTTGTCTTTTGAAATTCACTAACCATGTCAAACGAAAACGGCGTAAATTAACCCACATTTAAGGTAATTTTGAACAATATTTTTGAGCTGCCGTAACTAATTAACGATTTAGACCTTTACAAAATGTAATTAACAAATTCAATTGCCCATTCTATAGTATAGTATAGTAAGTATAGATTAATAAAATATTGAAATATGCGTAGTGGGAACTGATAATTTCTACAATCTTTCAGTACTTACTTTAAAATATATACTTTCGATAGACCTAACAAGTTCTTTTTGATACCAAAAATTTGTACTCGTAATGACTGCCTTGAATTTAGAAAGTTCTTTTATTTATTTCATAAATCTTCACTGAAAAAGAAAGCAAATGCATATTATAAAAAGCCTCTTCTGATCAGGATGGTATCGGGGGAGGTGTACTCGCTTCCCTTTTTACACCTTCCAACCAGGGCCAGATCTAAAGTAAAGAATGGTTAAATTTAAAGACTTATGGATTGAACTGAGATTGAACTATACAAGTAAACTTTAGTAAGTAATAATGTTGGAGAGCATCCACCGAGAGGGCCCTTTTTCAATTATCTACAGTTGTTGCTCACTTTTCGATACGCTCCATTACTTGAGTAAAATCCAACACACCCCTGTGTCACAGACCCGGTGGGAAAATATCCTCGAATTTCAGCCCCACTGGGAGAATGACTTTGATTTCATCCCAACTCGAAATTCAATATTTAAAAATTGCACTCCAAAACCTTCCCCACGGATTTTTTACCTTGGAACAACAGAATTCGGGCGCTTTTTTCAAGTGTCAGCCGGAAAAATTGAATTCTAATTTCACGGTGGAGACAATATGGTGTGTGTAATTCTCCTTGTGCATACTTTAATAAATAGCTCTAAAATTAATTTGGTCTTCGTTTGAAATTTGAAATACATTTGTGCTTAAAGTCAATAATAAGATTATTGTCATCAAAAATTGAAATGGCACAGTATTTGATGTCTCACGTCTTGGTTTGGCTAAGTCGTTACTTTGTATGGCATTTTAGCATAAAGTTTCCACATGATAATTATTTTCATTACTAGATTTTATATTCAATGACATTTTCGAATTTACTTCGTAAAAATAACGAACACTTTAATAACATAGTCTTTTTCTGTCATTCTTCACGAACAGTTTTTATTTTATTTGCGTGACCCTATTTGAAAAGCGTTCGTGAAAAATGCACACATTCGTCATAACGCTTAGACATTCGTTTTTAGAGCCAAAGCGTTCGTCACGAACGCTTAAACTTTCGTTTAAAAGCAAAGCGTTCGTCGTGAACGCTTAGGCATTCGTCATAAATCATAAAGCATTCGTGACAAACGCCTCCCTATTAAAGCGTTCGTCACGAATGAGTCGAAATCTAGAAAGCGTTTGTGACGAACGCTTTAAAAGAAAGTCGCTCGAAAAGCATTCGTGACGAACGGATAGACCGTTCGTGACGAATGACTGACCGTTCGTGTGTCCACGACGAATGCTTTTCGTTCCAGTAGGCATCAAAAGCGTTTTTGCTCAGCAGAAAAAGGTTAAAATCGATTCAAAATGCGATCATAAGGCTTGAAAAATGTTTTCATTCAGCATAAAAAGGTTATAATCGAATCTAAATACCATCCAAAGGCTTCAAAGGTGTTTTCGGTCAGCAGAAAGAGCTTAAAATTGATTCTAAATACCACCCGCCTACTTCAAAAGTGTTTTTATTTAGCAGAAAACACTTAAAATCGATTTTAAAGCTTCAAAAGTGTTTTCGTTCAGCAGAAAATACTTAAAATCGATTCTAAATACCACCTGAATGCTTAAGATGTGTTTTCCTTCAGCAGGAAAAGCTTTAAATCGATTCCAAATTCCATCTGAAGGATTGAAAACTGTCTCCATTCAGAAGAAAAAGCTTTAAAATGACATCCCAATTCTTCAAAAGTGTTTTCGGTCAGCAGAAAGAGCTTAAAATTGATTCTAAATACCACCCGACTGTTTCAAAAGTGTTTTCATTTAACAAAAACCGCTTAAAATTCATTTCAAATACCATCTGAAGGCATCAAAAGCGTTTTCGTTGAGCAGAAAAAGTTTAAAATCGATTCAAAATGCGATTACAAGGCTTCAAAAATGTTTTCATTCACTAGAAAACACTTAAAATAGATTTTAAAAGCTTCAATAGTGTTTTCGTTCAGTTGAAAAAGCTTAAAATCGATTCTAAATACCAACTGAATGCTTTAAGATGTGTTTTCCTTCAGCAGGAAAAGCTTCAAATCGATTTCAAATTCCATCTGAAGGACTGAAAACTGTCTTCATTCAGAAGAAAAAGCTTTAAAATGTCATCCCGAGTCTTCTAAAGTGCTTTCATTCGGCAAAACAAGCTTAAAATTGATTCTAAATACCATTCGCCTGCTTCAAAAGTGTTTTCATTCAAGCAGAAAACGCTTAAAATTGATTTCAAATACCATCTGAAGGCATCAAAAGCGTTTTCGTTGAGCAGAAAAAGTTTAAAATCGATTCAAAATGCGATTACAAGGCTTCAAAAATGTTTTCCTTCAGTAAAAAACACTTAAAATGAATTTTAAAGCTTCAAAAGTGTTTTCATTCAGCAGAAAATACTTAAAATCGATTCTAAATACCACCTGAATGCTTAAGATGTGTTTTCCTTCAGCAGGAAAAGCTTCAAATCGATTCCAAATTCCATCTGAAGAATTGAAAACTGTCATCATCAGCAGAAGAAAAAGCTTTAAAAAGTCATCCCAAGTCTTCTAAAAGTGCTTTCATTCGGCAAAACAAGCTTAAAATTGATTCTAATACCATTCGCCTGCTTCAAAAGTGTTTTCATTCAAGCAGAAAACGCTTAAAATTGATTTCAAATACCATCTGAAGGCTTCAAAAGCGTTTTCGTTGAGCAGAAAAAGTTTAAAATCGATTCAATATGGGATTACAAGGCTTCAAAAATGTTTTCCTTCAGTAGAAAACACTTAAAATGAATTTTAAAGCTTCAAAAGTGTTTTCATTCAGCAGAAAATACTTAAAATCGATTCTAAATACCACCTGAATGCTCAAGATGTGTTTTCCTTCAGCAGGAAAAGCTTTAAAATGTCATCCCAAGTCTTCTAAAAGTGCTTTCATTCGGCAAAACAAGAATAAAATTGATTCTAAATACCATTCGCCTGCTTCAAAAGTGTTTTCATTCAAGCAGAAAACGCTTAAAATTGATTTCAAATACCATCTGAAGGCTTCAAAAGCGTTTTCGTTGAGCAGAAAAAGTTTAAAATCGATTCAAAATGCGATTACAAGGCTTCAAAAATGTTTTCCTTCAGTAGAAAACACTTAAAATGAATTTTAAAGCTTCAAAAGTGTTTTCATTCAGCAGAAAATACTTAAAATCGATTCTAAATACCACCTGAATGCTTAAGATGTGTTTTCCTTCAGCAGGAAAAGCTTCAAATCGATTCCAAATTCCATCTGAAGGATTGAAAACTGTCATCATTCAGCAGAAAAAGCTTTAAAAAGTCATCCCAAGTCTTCTAAAAGTGCTTTCATTCGGCAAAACAAGCTTAAAATTGATTCTAATACCATTCGCCTGCTTCAAAAGTGTTTTCATTCAGCAGAAAACGCTTAAAATTGATTTCAAATACCATCTGAAGGCTTCAAAAGCGTTTTCGTTGAGCAGAAAAAGTTTAAAATCGATTCAAAGTGCGATTACAAGGCTTCAAAAATCTTTTCCTTCAGTAGAAAACACTTAAAATGAATTTTAAAGCTTCAAAAGTGTTTTCATTCAGCAGAAAATACTTAAAATCGATTCTAAATACCACCTGAATGCTTAAGATGTGTTTTCCTTCAGCAGGAAAAGCTTTAAATCGATTCCAAATTCCATCTGAAGGATTGAAAACTGTCTCCATTCAGAAGAAAAAGCTTTAAAATGACATCCCAATTCTTCAAAAGTGTTTTCGGTCAGCAGAAAGAGCTTAAAATTGATTCTAAATACCATTCGCCTGTTTCAAAAGTGTTTTCATTTAACAAAAACCGCTTAAAATTCATTTCAAATACCATCTGAAGGCATCAAAAGCGTTTTCGTTGAGCAGAAAAAGTTTAAAATCGATTCAAAATGCGATTACAAGGCTTCAAAAATGTTTTCCTTCAGTAGAAAACACTTAAAATGAATTTTAAAGCTTCAAAAGTGTTTTCATTCAGCAGAAAATACTTAAAATCGATTCTAAATACCACCTGAATGCTTAAGATGTGTTTTCCTTCAGCAGGAAAAGCTTCAAATCGATTCCAAATTCCATCTGAAGGATTGAAAACTGTCATCATTCAGCAGAAAAAGCTTTAAAAAGTCATCCCAAGTCTTCTAAAAGTGCTTTCATTCGGCAAAACAAGCTTAAAATTGATTCTAATACCATTCGCCTGCTTCAAAAGTGTTTTCATTCAAGCAGAAAACGCTTTAAAAATTGATTTCAAATACCATCTGAAGGCTTCAAAAGCGTTTTCGTTGAGCAGAAAAAGTTTAAAATCGATTCAAAATGCGATTACAAGGCTTCAAAAATGTTTTCCTTCAGTAGAAAACACTTAAAATGAATTTTAAAGCTTCAAAAGTGTTTTCTTTCAGCAGAAAATACTTAAAATCGATTCTAAATACCACCTGAATGCTTAAGATGTGTTTTCCTTCAGCAGGAAAATCTTTAAATCGTTTCCAAATTCCATCTAAAAGATTGAAAACTGTCTTTATTCAGAAGAAAAAGCTTTAAAATGACATCCCGATTCTTCAAAAGTGTTTTCGGTCAGCAAAAATAGCTTAAAATTGATTCTAAGTACCACCCCACCGTTTCAAAAGTGTTTTCATTCTGCAGAAAACGCTTAAAATTCATTTCAAATACCATCTGAAGGCTTCAAAAGTGTTTTCGCTCAGCAGAAAAGTTTAAGATCTATTCTAAATGCGATCTTATGGCTTCAAAAGCGTTTTCGTTGAGCAGAAAAAGTTTAAAATCGATTCAAAATGCTATCATAAGGCTTGAAAATTGTTTTCATTCAGCAAAAAACCTTAAAATTGATTCTAAATACCATCTGAATGCTTTAAGATGTGTTTTCCTTCAGCAGGAATAGCTTTAAATCGATCCCAAATTCCATCTAAAGGATTGAAAACTGTCTTCATTCAGCAGAAAAAGCTTAAAATTGATTCTAAATACCACCCGACTGCTTCAAAAGTGTTTTCATTCTGCAGAAGACGCTTAAAATTCATTTCAAATACCATCTTAAGGCATCAAAAGCGTTTTGTTCAGCAGAAAAAGCACAAAATCTATTGTAAATGCGATCTTAAAGCTTCAAGAGCGTTTTGGTTGAGCAGAAAAAGGTTAAAATCGATTCAAAATGCGATCATAAGGCTTGAAAAATGTTTTCATTCAGCAAAAAAAGCTTAAAATTGATTCTAAATATCACCCGACTGCTTCAAAAGTGTTTTCATTCTGCAGAAAACGCTTAAAATTCATTTCAAATACCATCTGAAGGCATCAAAAGCGTTTTGTTCAGCAGAAAAAGTACAAAATCTATTCTAAATACGAATTTATGGCATAAAAAGCGTTTAGTTGAGCAGAATAAGGTTAAAATCGATTCAGAATGCGATCATAAGGCTTTAAAAATGTTTTCATTCAGCAGAAGAAACTTAAAATCCAAATACCACCCAAAGGCTTCAAAAGTGTTTTCATTTAACAAAAACCGCTTAAAATTGATTTCAAATACCATCTGAAGGCTTCAAAAGCGTTTTCGTTGAGCAGAGAAAGTTTAAAATCGATTCAAAATGCGATCACAAGGCTTGAAAAATGTTTTCCTTCAGTAGAAAACACTTAAAATGAATTTTAAAGCTTCGAAAGTGTTTTCGTTTAGCAAAAAAAGCTTAAAATCGATTCTAAATACCACCTGAATGCTTCAAGATGTGTTTTCCTTCAGCAGGAAAAGCTTCAAATCGATTCCAAATTCCATCTGAAGGATTGAAAACTGTCATCATTCAGCAGAAAAAGCTTTAAAATGTCATCCCAAGTCTTCTAAAAGTGCTTTCATTCGGCAAAACAAGCTTAAAATTGATTCTAATACCATTCACCTGCTTCAAAATTGTTTTCATTCAGCAGAAAACCCTTAAGGCTTCAAAAGCGTTTTCGTTCAGCAGAAAAAGCTTAAAATCTATTTTAAAATGTCATCCCGAGTCTTCGAAAGTGGTAGATTTTCATTAAAATCGATAATTCTCAAAAAAAAATTTGTGTCACTACAATGTTTCTGTGTCACTTTTTGCACCAAGCTCATCAAAGCCCGTATAACTTTAAAGAAATCGATTTCGGGATCGAACAAGTCATAAAAAAGGCCAAATATTTCAATCTTAACATAAAGATCTCAACAAAAAGATGGGATTCCGGATTTCCACAACGTACCGAAAATACCGGAAATGTAGATTTTTTCAAGAAGACGAATTAATACAAAATAGGATTGAAATATCTAAAGAGCTAAACGTAATATCATCAAAGCCTAAAGAAAGCCAAAAATTGATCATGAGGTCTAGAATCAACAAAAGGTATGGGCTGATACTATAGACTCAGTATATTATCGTGAAGACGGGATAATCCCGGAATGGCCGGAATATTTCGGAAAGTTCGAAAGACAAAAAAAAAACCTTTGGATCTCTAGCTCGTAAAAGTTAATAGAAAGCAATTTTGATATAATATTAAAAAATGTCCCACAATGTTTTGACTTTTTGAGCCGAGAATGGTTTTATATTTTTATTAAATTGAGAATTCTCAACAATTTTCTTGTCTCCCCCAGGCTCGGATACAGGAGGTAGGCTATCTTATTCATGGAGAGTAATTAGTTTATATATAAGGTAATACGATAATAAAGTGCACTCTCCTCCATTGGTTATAGCCTCCCTCTGTATCCGAGCCTGGTCCCCACAATATTTGTGTGTAACTTTTTGCACCAAGCACATCAAAGCCCGTAGAACTTAAAGAAATCGATTTTGGGATCGAACAAGTGATGAAAAAAGGCCAAATATTTCAATCTTAACATAAGATCTTAACCAAAATATGGGATTCCGGACTTTCCACAAAGTGCCGAAAATCCGTAAACGTATTTTTTTTCAAAAGGACGATTTAAGACAAAATAAGATTAAAGTATCTAAACAGCTAAACAATATCATCAAAGACTGAAGAAAGAAAACTGACCATGATGCCTAGAATCAACAAAAGGTATGGACTGATACTGTAGACTCAGTATATTATCGAGAGGACCGGATATTCCTGGAATGGCCGGAATATTTCGGAAAGTTCAAAAAAACTAAAAAAACCTTTGAAATTCTAGCTCAGAAAACTTACTAGGAAGCAATTTTGATATGATAATCGAAAAAGTCCAACAATGTTTGTGTGTGACTTTTTGAGCCGAGAATGGTTTATTTTCATTAAAATCGAGAATTCTCAACAATTCTCTTGTGTCCCTGCAATGTTTGTGTGTCACCTTTTGCACCAAGCTCATCCAAGCCTGTAGAACTTAAAGAAATCGATTTTGGTATCGAACAAGTGATTCCAAAAGGCTGACAATGTACATGTTATCTATTTTATCTACCGTTTTTCAGACCAATTCGTCAACTGTGACCCTGGGAAATATATTGTTTCTACTCAATAAAAAAAGAAAATTATAAACAGCTGTTATCAAGTTAGCATTCCGACTCCGAGGACTTATGACACACCTTTTAACATGAACCTGCATTCCGAGGACTTATGATACACACCTTTGACACAAACCTGCATTCTGAGGACTCGTGACACACTTTTGACTTTAACCTGCATTCAGAGGACCTATGACACACCTTTGACATAAACCTGCATTCCGAGGACTTGATAACACATCGCTTGTTCAAGCCAACAATGTGAGGACGTCCTCACAAAGAAGGACTGGGCAAGCGAAATCATTAATTTTGATATATTATTTACTGAGGATTGATTAGAATTATAGATCAACTATTTTGAGTTAAATATGATTAAAAAGGAGTCTTCTACCTAAAAATTAGCAAAAATAAGAATTGACACAATTTGTGTCCAAACCAGCATACTAAGGACCTAACCTAAAAGTTAAAGTATCAACAAAAATTGTCTTATTTACCCCTAAAATGAGGTTTAAATTCATTTTTAAAAAAGTTACAAAGTGAGGACCTGATCTCAGGTCCTCACTTTGCAGGAGGTCCTCACTTTAACGGTTACAACACACACAGGTCCTTGGTATGTAGGATTCGCTAACACACACACACACATACATACATACATTGTCAGATTCTAGCTCAACTGAAGTTGAGAACAAAAATTAATATCAAAAATAAAAAATTAAAACTCAAAAAATAGCACCGTAGCTGATTGTACTGTCACAGAGAGTATTTTATACAAGGCTTTTGAACTAAAAGTAATTTGATGTGTCTTAAAAAAAAATCTTCTAGAATTTTTCAACATAAGTATCTGTGAAAATAGACCCTCTCTTAAATTAATAATAAAAAGCTCCAGCATAAAAAGAACGATGAAGAGCGGTGGAATTTGGCACAGGCACCCTTGAGAATAAACTCTAATTGACTTCCAATAGTTTCCAATTTCAAAGATGAACCCTCTCCCCCACAGGACCCCATTTTGTCATTTTGGCCGAAATGAGGTTTGACGGTTGCCAATTTTTAGAGGGAGCACACTGCGACGGAGAGCAGTAAGATTTGGCACAGAAATCCTTGAGAATAAACTCTATTGACTTCCAATAGTTTCCAATTCCAAAAGTAATCACAGGAACTTCAAAAACCAAATTTGAGAATATCAAAAGAATATCAAACGTCAAACGTAGAATATCAAACCAACTTCAACTTAATATCGAATCATATTTTATCGAATCTGGATGGGAATAATAGTGTAATGTTTGCTTGATCTCAAACCACAAAGTCTTTCTCATTTCATGAAGAATAATTAAAAAACTCCTAAAAATAATGTGTCTGTTCTTCACGTTGTAAAGTCTAAAAGTTAAAATAATTCGAAGTCTAAATGTTGTTCTTCACACCGTTCCTCCTCAACGAATTTTACTGACCACCACAAGCACCAAAGCAAATATTTCAATCTTTTTTGTAAAAGCGTTACTCAAATAATTGAACAGTCAGTGTATTGGCTGACAACGTGACAAAAAATCTTTGTTTGGCAATAATATCCGCTGAATGTTAAGTTTAACCATGACATATAATTCCAATTAAATTATAGTGTCTAAAAAGTTAAAATATTTCGAAATCCGAATGTTGTTTTAAATCTGACTTGACTGTTGCAGTTGATATTTGGTTTAATCAAGTCACAAGAACAGTTTTCCATGAAATTAATTGATGTAATAGGAATAGTTACTCCAATCAATTATCACAAAAAAGTGCTATGAAGTTTGGATGCCACAATGTCTATGTAAACAACCATCAGACCATTTATCGAAAATTTCAGTTGACAGCCACATCAGCAAGTAGAGGATAAGACAGCTCTCACCTCTCCCAGAGAAAGTGGTAAAAAACCTCAAGAATGATACTCGAGTAAAATTTCTAATAGTGTGAACAGTAGCAACGTCATTTTCCAAGCAAAAGATGACTTTCAGCTTTAAAAAAATCGGCAGGATCGCTTCTTCGTAAAGACGAAAGACAGATCTGGACTTATTTCGTACTTTCCAGTCTCTTGTTCGTAGTTTTTCTGACTTTCTGGTTCTGTGTGAGTTATTTACTATGTTTATTTTTTTTTTTTTTATTAATTAATTGTCTTTCAGGCTCTTCCATATTTTACAATGGCTATTCGTCCTATGTAAAAATAATCATATTTAAATAAAAAGATAATTATATTCTATGAAAAAAATATGCTGTAGAAACAAAACACACACACACGCAAAAAAAAAAAAAAAAAAAAAAAAAAAAAAAAAAAAAACAACTCAAGAATACTGTAGTGACAGAGCTCACAAAATTGCAGATTGTAAAACCGTAAAACTGTAGAAACAAAACACAAAACAAAACTCAAGGATACTGAACTGACAGAGCTCGCAAA
Source organism: Clytia hemisphaerica (assembly GCF_902728285.1). Taxonomy (NCBI): domain Eukaryota; kingdom Metazoa; phylum Cnidaria; class Hydrozoa; order Leptothecata; family Clytiidae; genus Clytia; species Clytia hemisphaerica. Next base: position 42,983 of record NW_027103363.1, read on the forward strand.
ATTGCAGAAGAAAAAAAACAAACAAAAACAGGAAGTATACTGAGTATAGATTGTTGTAGTCTACACAATAGACAGATCCAGGCTTTTAGGCCTTACTCTTGGTCTATAGGCACTGCTATACGCGACCACTAGTGACCCCCACCGGGAATTGCTTATTAATAGGTTTAAACATAATAGACAACATTCACAAAAGATGTTTATCAATAGAGATTTTAAATAAAAGAATGTTTAAAACACAGCTGATTGGCTTAAGTTTCGAAGCTCTCTATTGTTTCATTAAAACCTCAGTGCGCATGCGATTTATCTGGAGAATTTCAATATTCAAAACAAGAGCAGTGCTCATAGCCCGAAGAGTAGGAGTTTTACGCTCGAAACGAAGGAAGATATGACGTAGCCTAAGATTGTTGGTGTTGAAGTGATTGACTAGGAAAAGTTCGGTTGAGTTGTAATAGTATTGAAGTGGCTAATCCTGCGAAAATTTCAGTGTTGATCAGACCACCAGACTAAAATATCAAGTAAATATTGTAAGGTAAATATTAATAATATAACCACTAGACCTCATGATCATAGAATCTACAATATATAATAAAAATTTTGAAAGTGAGTGAGGTGCCAAGAAAAAAAACAAAAAAACTGGCACGACCCGAAAAACGTTGCTAAGACTTGAAAATGATGAGAAATTGTAGAGTTGAATACTGCTAACTCGAACGAAGAAAACTATAAGATTGAGTAATGTATAGATTGCTGTGAGGTTACCGATTGTAGAAAAAAAATTTAGATATAACGTGTATAAAATATTGCCAGACTACGATCTAATAAATACTTTTTTAAAATATTGCGAAATTTTTTGTGATCAGGTTCTTCCCTGATCGCTTTTGGAATATCATTCAAAAGGCGACTTGCCTTGCCAACAAATAATTTTTCCGATACATTAGTCTCGTATTTAGATTCAACTTCCTGAACATTACGAGTATTACGTCCAGCGACTCTTAATTTAAAACCTTTCAAGTACGATGGAAACTCATCCTGGTGATAATCGATTTGTGTGCGAGTTTCAAAAGTTCAAAATTAATTTGCTGCTGGATCGGTAACCAACCAAGCTGTACTACATCCTCGATTGTAGAATATCTCAGCGTCACAAAAGCTGCAATTCTGCATAGCAGTTTATCAAGTTTTTTCAACTGGATTTGTGGCAGGTTCCAGAACAATGAACAACAGTAGTGTAACTTCGATATAAGAAGGGCTTCGGCCAGTTGCTTCCGCAGACGAAAAGTTGCTGTACGACGAAGATAGCGTAGAACGTATAATTTTGCGTAAATTGATTGAAAGAGTTTGTCGATATGAGTTTGCCAATTTAGATTTTGATCGAATTGGATGCCAAGAAGTTTATAAACGGTAACTCGTTCTATCAGTTGGTCTGTGTGATAGATATGAAAGGTTGCGTGATCGAGGTTCATGAAATCGTGAAGGTTTGACATTCTCAGTGTTGACAGTAGCATGATTTTGGTTTTTTTGTTGTTAAACGCCAGATTATTAGTGCTTGACCATTCTCTAAGTTGGTTTAAACGATGTGTTAAGTTGACGATTGAAGCTGGGAGGTTTACTGTCTTACAGTGTTCATAGATAGTAGTGTCGTCTGCATATTGGTTTTTACTCCCACCATCAACGTTATCTTGCAGGTCGACTAGAATTGGTCCAAGTATAGAGCCTTGAGGTACCCCAAACGATACAGTTCCGTAGTAAGATTTTTTGTCGTCAATCTGGACGAATTGGCGACGATTACATAAGTACGAAAGCATAAGCATGGCAGCACTGTTCGAAAAGCCTATCTTTCGTAGTTTTACCAGTAGCGTTTTGTAATCGACGGTATCGAAGGCTTTGGAATAATCAAGAAAGGCGGCTAGTGCGACTTCTCGTATCTTCATTAGGAGCGTTTCGGTAGAATGAGTGACGCTTGCGGAAACCAGACATGGTTTGTTGATATATCTGGTTTCTTTCGATGTACTCAACGATCTGCTTTGCCATTAAACGTTCGTAAAGTTTTGATAAGATAGGCAAAACAGTGACGGGTCTGAATTGGTCAGGAGTGACGGACTGTTCAGTTTTTGGAATCGGTGTTACTTTACCGATTTTCCATTGCTGATGGAAAGTGGTTTGAGCGATCCCTGTGTTTATGATATGAGTTAGTGGTGACGCTAGATGGTCGGCGATAGGTTTGATCAGCGATACTGGTAGATTGTCATACCCGGCGGAGCAGTCACTTCGAAGATTCTTTATTTCTTTGACAACTTGATCATAAGTGACGGGTTGAAACTCAAATTCCTGATCAACCTCAGTGACGAAATTTCGAAGAAGATGTTGGATTTCTTCAGTGGAAGTTGGTTGCGATCCAAGGATTCTTGGTGCCGTGGATAGGTAGTGTGCATTTAGTACGGATGGTTGGATATTTATCACACTTTTTGTTGGATTGAGAATTCGATGAATCAGCCTCCAGATTTCTTTTGGTTTTTTCGATGAAAGAAGTCTGCGGTAGAAAGTCTTTTTAGTGTGTTTTATCTTTCTTTTTAATGCATTGCGAGCGTCACGAAATTCGTTCCAGTCGGAGTCTGATTGAGTTCGATGAGCAGCAATGCGCTTCTCGTGGCAGCTTTGCTGTAGATCGTTGATTTGTAAGTCTTTCATCCAGGGTGCTTGCGGACGAGTGACTCTGATTCTTTTTAAGGGTGCGTGGCGTTCGACGCACTCAAAGAGTAGATGATTGAGTGTGCTTATAGACTATCATCTGTACAATTGGTTGCATAAACGAGATTGAACGGTAGGGTGGAAGCATCAGCTACGTATGTAGGTAAGTTGAAGTTTCTCATGTCACGTATTACTTTGTACCGTGGTTCGAATCGGGCGACACGAGTATTCAAGCAGGCAAACACGGCATCATGATCACTGATTTCTGGTGTTGGTAGAACTTCGCAGAATTTGACTTTGCATGACGAGTTGGTCGAAATGTGGTCAATGAGCGACACTCCTTTACGTGATGGAGATTTTACATGCTGGGTGAGGTCGAACGAACGAAGGGTTTCGAGATACGAATCTTTTATTTGAGAGTTCGATAATAGATCGATATTAAAATCACCCGTTATTACCACGTTTCCCGTCGAGTCAAGAATAGCTGTTCCAACGATTCTGTCGAAGCTTTCAAGCCAATCCACTTTTTCTTGGTTCGTGAAGTTCGGTTGATACGCAACATTGAGGAGTAGTTTAGAATGTTTGTTTTTTCCTTCAATTTCAACCCATAGATGTTCGAGGGCTGGGTTGATGTTGGTGATATCTTTGCGTATTTTATGCTTGATGTCATCTTTGATGTATATGCCGACACCGCCACCACGTCTGTTGTCTCGGTTATGATAATAAAGTTTGTAACCTTCAATTTTAACATAATCAAGCAAGAAAGGATTGTCTTTTAGCCAGGTTTCGGTGAGTGTTACCGCATCGAATTTGTATTTATTAACAAAGAGCACAAATTCATCGAACGTGGATACCATGGACTGTGTATTGATGTGAGCGATGCTAAACAAATGTCTATTTTCATTGAGTTTTTCGAATTGTAGATCTTGGAATTGTTCTTGTTGGATCTCTTGATCAATAAGCGAAAGATCTCGTACGTTGCAGAATGGTAATACAGATGGTAAGCATTGGGAACACATCCAACCAGTGATTGTCGAATTGCGCTTCGGGTCGACGCATCGAAGATGGGTCTTTTGTTGGCAGCGACAGCAGGTCACAAGTTTACTGTTTTTGCGTACTGTTTTGGCACACAAAGTACATAGAGATGGCCCAGGATTGGATTCAATATCGCCTGACAAAAGGATATCGGTACCTGAGATGTTAAGCTGGAACGAAGCAATATGGTTGGCATACAAGCGGATCGGTGCACAGAATCTATGTTTGTTGTTATTTTTCGAAGCAGCAAATCTCGATCAGTTGGGCGAATTTTCCGATCTGCGCGACAAAAAATATACCAGGAGAAGCAGCGTGACAATCTTCTTCTTTTGATGCATATTTGAGCGCACTAAACTGCAAATTCGTCAAATATTTAGCGAAAAACTTCTTGATTTTTACTTTTTGAACGTCAGTTGCAAAAAAACGTTAGTTCGTTCAAAAAATTACATTTTTCAACTGTTTTCTAACTTACTGAATGACTTACCGACAGATCGCCACCGGTGGGATTCGAACCCACTAAATGCAAAGTTCCGATGTTTTGAATCCCAATGCCTTATCCACTGCGCCACGGATTCATGAAGAAAGAGCGTTTCTGACGGCTATTTATATTGTACAAACTACAGACCAGACTGTATTAAGAGAAAATCACAAAAGAGTGCTTTTTTCGAGCTCCAACCCTAACCCTAACTGATAATAACCAAATTCCTAGCCTATCTGATACGTAAGCACACCCAAACCACACCAATACCCAACCCTACCAGGTCGCCTGCAGGTCCTGACACTATTCCCGCATGCCGGATCCGAAAAATAGGTACATGTCTTTCGCTTTTACGAAGAAGCCTTCACCGATAAAAAACCGCCATCTTTGTTTATGTTTCACAAGCGTGTGAAGATCAAACTCGATATAATTTCAGTTACTTTAGGAGTACAAACTTTCGCGAGCAGAAACTTTCGCGAGGACGAAAAATCGCGAAATTCACGACATTTACTTTCGCGAATTTAACGGAAAAATATTTTTCGCGAGCATAAACTTTCGCGAATCAAGACGTAAAATTGAGAATTTTCACATAAAACAATGGCTTAGAGGGACAAATACTTCTTGGATTGGCTTGAAACATTTTTCCTTTGACTTATTAGTCTTTTAGCAGGCAAAAAAGTACCATAAAAGTTACATTTTATTCAAAGTTTGAAGTTTTACAGATTTTCTATTTTTTCAAGAATTTTTCGCGAGCATAAACTTTCGCGAATGGCCCTACCTAGAATTTTTAAATACATTTACTTTCGCGAAAAGGGCCAAAATTCGCGAAAATCGCGAAAGTTTCTGCTCGCGAAAGTTTGTACGCCTAAAGTACTTTTTACTTTTTTGCAAAAGAGTTTAATTTTTTTGCATGAAATGATAGAAACAAAAAAAAAGTTTTTCTAAAAGTAATTTCCAGTAAAATTTACGAGATAGATGCTTCTTTTCACTGGTTAAATCGTATCATTCCTTAGAGCAAAGTCGACATTTTTCACCGTTGTCAAGCACTTCTCGATCGTCCATCGTTGTCAAGCACTTTTCGAGACACTTCTCCGAACATACATATACATTATTTTTTACGTCCGGCGTATGCGGATCTTGCCAAAGGATGCTACACTCCCTATTCGGGCGCTTCGCGCCCTCATAACGGTCGTTCCGCAAAAAAATTAATTTTGCCCTTTTTCAAAGCTCTGCAAGACATTTCCACCACACGTCACTGGAGGGCAAACTTTAAACTTTCGGAAAATAATCACAATATTTAAGTACTTATGTTGTTAACATGGTAATGCTGTGACTTTTGTTTCTAACTTTCTTAAAGTAGAAATTTTGTAATTATTTGTTGATAGTTGTAATTTTCTCAAAAACGAAAACACCTGCATATGATAATTTGTCCTTGGCCTCACATTCCATGAATATTTTGATGTTGTTTTCTTGAGTGAAGTGTGGTCACGGATATAATCAAACCTGATGAAACCTTTACTAAAATTTTGATAATTTACTGTAAAAACTTCAAAAAAGGGATAGTAAATTTAAAAAATCAACAACAAGAAGCTTCTGTTATCAACAAAATTCATACTAAAAGGTATAAGGATTTGCTTATTCAAAAAGGGAGCTCATATAATCAATTGAATAGTATAAGTCTACATATAATACAGACTTTAAAGCCAAAATCATGGAAATCAATACTACCCTACCAACTACATCTCTCAATTCAACTCTGGTAACTTCAGATAATACAAGAAGAACTTCATGTGAAGATTTCACGAATAATTGCATTAATTTTGACTTTCTTTGGACTGGAAGTGTTAGTAACTGTCTTATCATATACTTTTTTACTCGTCGCCAAGACAACCAAAAGTCATTGCTCAAAACCATCTCAACTTACAACGTCTGGTCAATCTTATTAGCAATCACTGATTTGATCGTCTGTCTTATACAGTTCATCCGATTTAGTTTTCCAATGGTCGGAATACCAACTTTCCCAAACATGGTTGAAATCTTTGGACATGGAATTTGCGTTACAGTACACGTGTCTTGTTGGACTATATGCGCATTATCGTATGACCGCTATCGAGCTATTGTCTATCCCCTCAAACCACGCCTGAAACTCAAACACATTATAGGGGTGTATTCTTTATTTTGGTTCATCGCTATACTTTTCAAATCAACAGCTGAAAGTTTGAATATGAATGCTCTTATCTCCCTAGTGTTTTACCATTTAATTTTCGAGACATCTATACCTATTATCTCCTAAGGTATTATCTTGTACGGATTTCGAAAACCTTCAAACAGCGAGATGTGCTTGATAATGTCTCTGTCAAAGAACGAAACAAAAGAGCACTTAGTGTTTGCAAGCGCTTAATCTTATGTTATGTAGTCTGTATGGTTCCAGTTCGAGTGGTCATCTTAGTGGATCAAATGGTCGATTTTAAACTTAATTATGTAAGGACTTATTTTGACGGTCTTGTAGTATTAAACTCTTGTGTTAATGTGTTGGTTTATGTCAAACAAATACCTGCATTCAGATATTTTCTTATGAAACCGTTCAAACGACGCGCAAGACAAGCTCACAGTAAGGAAGCTTCCACGGAGTAAAAGATCTTTCCAATACATTTGAAAAGAATAACCAAGGATCCTTAGAGGATGTATCAACAACACCGTCGTATTGATCTCTGTCAATAGCGAGATTATGTATCGTATTGATCTCTGTCAATAGCGAGATTATGTATCTGTAATTCTCTACGGCTACGGTTAAAGTAGCGAGGAAAATGGCGAGTAAGGCAAGTAATGGCGGGTGAAATATATTTGACGTACGGCAACATTTCGCCTTTGGTGACGACCCGCATGGGCAGCTCCGCAACCGTAGCCGTAGAATATCTCCGATACATAATCTCTCTTCAAATACGTTGTTTTGATGTTGTCGGGATTCTCAAAGTAGCGCAGATGCAAAAATTTAAGCATAACGATGAGCCTACGAAAAATATTTTCCTGGTTTGGCTTTTTTTGGCTGTGATTTTACGGATCTTTTGTACGGAAATTTCCCTAAATTTTTGCTTGGGATAAGCATCCTTATAAGCATTTTCAGCCTTGGCAATCGCTCAACCTAAGCATCTTCGAGCCTGTTTTCACATTTTTGTATTCTTATTAAAAAACATATAGGGAAGGGAGGAGTCAGCGAACAAGTGCTTACATATGCATATGATCAAATACACGACAGCACCGTCCTCAAGAATAAAAATACAGCTCGCTATTGGATTATAATCTGTTCGTTATAAAATGTAGACGGCCTATCCCATGAGAGAATGGGATATGGGATACTTTTGCAAATATGAAATATTTGGATGACTATATGGAGAGATATGACCGATACTCCAAGGTCCCAAATAAAATCTTTCAAAATCTAATAAAAGAGGGGGGGTCCGAAAATTAATAACCGTTTATTCGGGACCTGAGAGAACATGATTTTGAGGCTTTAACTCGATATTTTAAAGAAAAGACAAAGAAAAAAAGAATGTTGGTACTAATCAACGTGGAACTCACCGGCAAAAACAGTGTACTGGTTGAGGGATGTCCATATGCCCAATACTTCTCAAATCAACAAAACAAAATGATGCTCTTTCTTCTCCTTTCTATTCTTCGACTTCTCTGGTGATTGCTAGAGTGGAATTAATACATTTACACGCTTTTTCTTTTATTATAAGAATATACTTCATAAGACATAAGAATATTTATGATGAAATTGGCCAAAAAGTTAAGAATATGGTAAGAATATCACCATCGTGGAATTTGGCAAAAAAACCTAAGAATGCCATTTTTAGAGCATTTTACCATGAAATTACCAGTTATTATCCAGCGATGCTAAAAGAGTCAACAAAAATGCAAAATTTCTTCTTCAGATATGTATTACATGCTAGAATTTGGCTGGGTCTGGATCCAAGCCTAAGAATACCGTAAGAATATTTCAGGAGCATTTTCCCCAAAAAATTAAGAATATTCATGATGAATTGGAAAAACACCATTCTTAAAAAATAAAGCGTTTCAGTCAAAAATTCCTGAAATTCGAAAAGAGACTATTCTTGAAAATTCATCTTATTAAAGTATGATAACCTGTGATAAACAATAACAATTTGAATACCTTTGTTTTTACTCTGGAATTTTCATTTTGATTTTTCTTTGGCGTCCGCTGTTTGGGTGTAGATGGTGGTGGCGGGGAGTGCACCAAACGTGGAGAGGCAGTGGGCGTAATGGTGTCTGATGATACGGTCTAAAAACGAAATAAAACATTCAGATCTTGAATTCAGTTTACTAGATATCGTCGTCTACATGACTAAAGGTTTAATTTCAAAATAAGTGTCTTGGAAGATTTGAAATCTTGCAATTCTGTTCTGCTTTTGAGATTGGCCTTTTTATCAAATGAAAATATTGAGTATATACTTGTTGATATATCAACAAAATGTTGATTACAATCTCAAAGAAAACTTGCTAAGTAAAACTTGCATCAGAAGGACGGACGGAAGGACACAGGTTATAAAGGACCTCCACCGGGGTAGGTCTAAAAAATATAGGGGTTGCGGTTTTTACATCATACTTGGAAGCTAAGCCCTACTACATGACACATGATGTAACTTTTAGTTCGTAAACAATTTCTTTACTGATTCGGTTAATTACACAATATTCCCTACTGTAAATACAATTTTATTTCATCAACCCATAAATTAAATAGTGATTTCTAATTTATGACGATTTTGATTGCTCCATAAAGAAATTTGTCCATATTTTTTGTGGAACACTGTATAGCCCACCTTTGTATAAGAGAGGTTTTTATACGCAAGCAACGCTCTTACCATACGTTCGCAACGCAACGACGTCTAGTATTACGCTAGACAGATTCGTAATGAATAACTTTCTAACCTTTTTATCAGCCAACTTTTCAACCGGGCTCAACCCTGGGTCCGTCGCAACAACGGGTGCCGGTTGATCTTCACGCCTCAGGACCACACTGACGCCCACGCACGCCAATGACCGATGATCATTAGCTTTGAACTGCGCAATGGGAACATGCCGTTTGTCATGGAGGGTAAGAGATTGTTATTATTTGTGTCACTTAATTTATCAAGAGGGATCCGTGCCTCTCCTAACGTATCGTCTCCGCAACAAAAAAAAACCTGAAAATAAGCAAAAACTTATTACCAAAAAGAGAGGAATTTTTGTTTACAATATTGCTTATTTTGCCCCAAAAACACCAATTCTATAGGTGATTTTTAAATCATGAGAATATTCTTGTTTCGTGGAATTTAGAAATATGGACCAACAATATTAAACCTGAATGTTAGAAATTTTTTGACCATAATATATGAGGAATATATACCATATTCAATTATGTCAACTTATGGACCAATGTTATAAATCAATTCCACGCTTAAACTTTATGACGAACAATAGTAAAACAAGCATTTTTAAATTATTTACAAAGTGATTCTCTGCACAATCAAAAGTGCTCTGTTATGTACTCCCGTAGAGCTTGTTAATGTATGGAAGAAGTGATTGAATATTTCTCTACTTACCTTTAGTGTTTGTTTTCGTTTAAGATAAACATCAAATTTTCGAAAAGTTGTGAAAATACGAACACTCGCTCTCTCTGTAGGAATAGAAGGTGTCATCAACTCATAGAACGTTTCGTTAGTGACGTCATTATCAAGAAGTGAATAATAGAAATAGAATCCATTCTCAGAACTAATGGCCGACGTCGATGGTATAAGCTAAAAAGGAAAAAAAAGGATACGTTTATTCTGAATCAATCAGGACACGTTTTTTATAAGAATAAATTATATAAGAACATCAGAAGACTTCCATGACCAAAATATCAATAACAAGTTAAAGCATTTTTTTTCTAACTTTATGAACTCGAAAACATCCAATTTCTTAGGAAATATAAAACAAATATATTCTGTCAATGTTGAAATTAAGAATATTTTGAAGTATTTTGACATATTTGTATGTTACAGTAATTACTTTGATACTTATCAAAAACAATTTTACAAAAATGTTATTTTCGTGTCATTCAGTACTACCAAGAATTCGTAGTGTTGGAGTCCAGATATGATTTTAAGTTGCTGTACTTTGAGTTCAATAAATTGAACCAGTTTGATTTCTAATAAAGAAGAATTTGATATACATTCTTACCACAGATATCACATTCCTTTACACACTAGATAGGCTAAACTGCTTACAGATCTCCCGTGAAAGTGTGTTCAGTAAAAAGGTCGACTATAGCAGTCAGCCATGTCGTTTTCTGTTTTACACTAGATTTTCGAGCGATCGAATTTCAAAACATTCGAAACTTGCTGTTGACAATCAAAATAGTTGTATTCTATTTTGATGGCGGACTGGTCAGCTCTTTAGTTGGACTCACTTCTTTGTATAGGAAGCCCGATCCAGTCAAGAAGTTGGAGATCAGTGATTCTTAACAGTGAGCAAGCAATGATTTTAAGTTCCTGCTTTGAGTTTCAAAATTGCAATGTTTTTTTGCAGACTCAATATTTTTTCATAGTGATTCAGACCTCATTTAAAAAATTATCAACCTGACTTTCAAGTAAGAAAAGGACTTTTGAATCATCAAATTATACTACTACATATTACTATTAGATCGTGTTCAAAAATAAAGGCCTGTTTTGTGACATTTTCAAAGTGGCTGACAATTTTGTTAATAAAATGAGTATTTTTGGTGGCTAACAGTTTATTTTTTCACCAAGCATAAGTAGAACGATTAACCTTTCCAATTGTTTTGGAGCGAAATTAAGTGGCTCACTAGGTTACAAGATATTTCAAGATAAGCTATGAGTCGTTTATGTGGCTGACAACACTGGTGGCTTTTTGAAACCAACCAGTTTCAAAATGTTGCTCCTTTATCTGTTTTGAGATAATATGATACCTCTAGTTACCGATTCAAGTGTCATTTTCAAACAAACCATTTCCTCCTTTGAGGTGGCTGACAAAACACATATTTGGACATACTTGGACCTGGAGCCACACATTTTACTCATTTTACCATTTTTTTCATCAAAATATGTTCTTTGTGTAAATACCGATCATCATATAAAATTTCAACGTTTTATTTGAAATATTTCCCAAGTTATTCAAGAAATACTCAATTTTTGAGTTCCCTAAATGTCACACTATTTTTGAACATGATCATTACTACTAATATACTTACTTTGTTTATATCAGCAGTTTGTGCTGTACGAAGGTCCAAGATGCAATAACCAACTATTTCTTTACGGAGATTGGTGGCTTCTATTGCATACACCTTTGGTAGAATGATAAAAGTGAATAGGTTCTGATTTGTATAGCCTCACTCAAACAGATCTCAAGAAAAATAGAAAATTTGAATTCAAATTCTTTAAAGCATATCAGCTCTCATATGTAAAAGATGTATAAATGCTTTTTCGTTATTAGACAGGCTTTGATACATAGGACCCTCTGAAAAGATTCTGACGCAAATATTATTCACATTATGCAAGGACAAACTGCACCCATGCTCATACACAGCAAAACACTCTTTGTGTAGAAAAGATAATCTCTTATTATTCCCCCTGCTTGAAGGAATTTTGAAAAAAGAAATTACTTGAAACTATAAGCACTTTTAAATATCTTTCCAACGATACCAACCTATTTAACATACGACAAATGCTTGGAAAGTTATCGCAAAAATAAAAACGCTAACACCTTTTTAACAAAAACTTTATTATAGACAATAAAGTATCAATACTGAATACTAATCTCCCAAAAGTGTGTTTTCAGGCTTGAAGCAATAAAACAATGATAAAAACAGTATTTAAGAAAAAATTCTAGTTGTTTGAAAAAGCAAACCTGTATCTTGATTGGGGTTCGCTGAAGCTTATGTTTGTATTGAACTTTGGGCTGTCCGAATGTTTGACAGAATCAGTATTAAGGATTTCACCGTCAAAATTCGCTTCTATTATGAGGTGGTGGTGAGGTCTCTTTGGGAAATGTTGACCTGTAAAGCAAAATGAGCGGTTTACTCCAAAATATTCAAGCAATCCATGATGATGAAGCAGGACAGGGTTCAAATTTGAAAAGTTTTGCAAAAAAATATGAGGAAAGCAATTCCAGTTAGGGAAGCCATCCAGGATCCTGCCATTCTATCAGCCAGCAAAAACTAAATGACACTAATTGTAAACTTAAAGGAATAGTGTATTGGCTACAGTTGAACTCGACAGCAAAGAAACTCGCTCATGTTTTTCCCGCAAAAAGTAAAACTACCCGAGTGAGTATTTCCCGTCAAGGGCGCGAGAAAACCGAACGAGATTCTAGTCTTGCTCAAAAAACGAGCTAGAAGAAAATGGCGACTGGAAAATTTTTATTGAGAAAAACTGCAATCTTTACGAGATCTTCATTGATCATTTTGTGGCTGAGCAGTGTTAATATTAACTGAAATAGGTCATATTATTATTGAACTATCATTATGAGGTTAAGTAAATCGGTAAAATCACGACGACGAAAGAAAAGCCGCCCTACCGCCTTAATAGGCTGCACGCATCCCCTCTGATATGATTTGATATAGGGGATGCGTATCGTCTAAGATATTCCTGTCCCAGCTTACCCCCGTCTTTTCTTTTCTCTTTTTTGATTATGTGTCACAGCTGTACAACGACTTTCCTTTTTCTTTGTTTAATGAATGAAAATTTCTAATTATGAAAGCAATAACACAATGACGTCATTTTTCTCTTTCTGTGATTGGATGTAACAAAATTATGTAAATTTATGCAACTTTCGGTTACCCCAAATTTGAGGTAACTCTCGGACGAGAATTTCATACACGATACGCATCCCCTATAACAAAATAAATTCTGGGGATGCGTGCAGCCTAAGTTGAGAGCAGTGCCGTAGCAACCGGGGGGCAAGGGGGGGGCAATGCTCCCCCAATAATTCTTTCAAAAGTTGTTTTCTGGAAAAACCGAATTTAATAATATTTTTTTCTTCCTATATCACAACTATTAAGCTATTTTGATGCGTTTTTAGATCATCTAGATGGTCCAATTTTCAAAATCGCCCTGAGAATCAACTGACGTTGCGCGCGTTTTATTACGCGTGAATTCTTTGTTATTCTTTTGTTTAATGATATAAAAAACTGTAAACGTTTTGCAACATCATCACATTTTTGACACGGCAGTCAGACCTCCTTTTTAACCCGTCAATTTGTCTTTAACTTACATTTTCGAGATGGGAAATTGTAAGATGACGTTAAAATGGTATATTTGTGACGTCACAAAATACATGCAGCTTATAACTCGAACTCGAGTTTTTCAACTCAAACTTATTAACTCGACTTTTACGAGTATTATATATTTGAAAAGATAGTATTATTTATCAGAAGAAGATAGTATTATTTATTAGAAAAGATAGTATTATATTAGAAAAGATAGTATTATTTTTGAAAAGATAGTATTATAAAAACGATAGTATTTTATAGCGCTTTCGCGCGCCATAAAAGACTCTGTCTGGTTCTGAGCATCATATTGTACTGATTTGGAATTTTATGAAATAATGTTGAGGAAGTAGCAGTATAAGACACATTGATTTGATTAAATTTAAAATCCTGTGACTATCATTGAAAATTAAGATCAAACCATCGATCAAGGGACTTTGTCTTCTTGTGCTTCTGGCATGGTTCGACTCTGAAGCTAAATATCTATGCACCCTTTTTGAAAGTCCTCGTACATGCTATGATTTGAGTACAGTTGAACGTATTTTTCATGTACCAGTTTGTTTCGTGATGGATGGACATAGCTGCATTTTTTTTACAGTGGTATGGATATGCTGCTGTAAGAAGAACTGTTTACATTTTTTTTACGTTGTTAACTTGAGTGAATGTGGAATATTGTGACGGATGTTGTATGAAGTAACGATAAATACATAATACTCAATGATAAAATTTTACGATATTAAAAACATTTTCTGCTAAAAAAAGGAAGTATTTTTTCACCAACAGTTTTCCCTATGAAGTGCTACTGTGTGAAAAATTCTGAGGATGCTTTAATTGAGAATTTTTTTTTGAATGGAAAGAAATATTTTGGAAGGCAATTTCAAAGAGGAGGTCATATTATTCAAATACTTTTGCATCACTCTTGATAAAAGTGAAGCCATTAAGAATTTGTAAATACTTTATAGTTTTCAAAATCCAAATGTATATACAGGAATTTTGTAATGTGATGTTATTTTTTTCAAAAAATGTTTTATGCTTTATTTACTATTTGTTATTTTGTTCATCTGCTCTTGATGAAACACAAAGAACACAGGAAAACAAAAAAGAACTGTTTATATCTTCTCATCTCACCTGATCTCACAATCTCTTTGTGTATAGAAAAACTCTTGCGTAGTATTTACATTTGTGAATCAATTTTGGCGAGTCTGCTAAATGACGCGCCTTACGCGCCCACGCGCCCTCATATTTCTAACGCGCCTTCGCGCCTTACGCGCCTTACGCGCCCACGTGCCCTATGATTTCGACGCGCCTTCAAAATTTGACGCGCCCTAGAATTTCGACGCGCCTTCAAACTTTGACGCGCCCTAGAATTTCGACGCGCCTTCAAAATTTGACGCGCCCTATGATTTCGACGCGCCTTCAAAATTTGACGCGCTCTATGATTTCGACGCGCCCTAGAATTTCGACGCACCTTGAAAATTTCGCGCCCTAAGATTTCGACACGCCCTAGGGTTTTGATGTGCCTTAAGCTTTCGACGGTTTTGACGGACGAAATAATGGGACCGGTCTAATCATACAGGATTGGTATATAAAAGAATGTCGGCGTTAGCAAAATGATCATTTCTTAAGAGATAGCCTAAAGTCGACCCGTTCCATTTATCGGCTGTACACTTTATGTACACTTTATTAGTCTATTCCATAGAATTTTTGCATGCTACACGTTATCTCACAAAATGCACAAATTTGTCCCTTCACAGAAAACCCAACTTTTTGTATAATCATCTTTGACTTGGTAATTTTTGAAACGTTTTCCATTGTTACTGTTTTTTTTTTAATGTACATCTCAATTTGGAAAAGAGTGATTTAAAATAATAATTTGATTACTGCAGTGACGTAAAAAAAATCATGTACTGAAAACACAAACTATGGCTTGGTAATAAAGTACTCGGGAAAAAGGTTTGTATCCTCAATCGCTCATAGAACGACACTGGGATAAGAACAACATTCTTTATGAGACATGGAGAAAACTCTGATTTTCAGATCAATCAAAAGATTTTTTACCATAAGGCAAAAGTGAAGTATTAAAAATACAGTGAAAACTTTTTAAAAAACTGTAAAACTATAAAAACTTCTAGATAAAATACGATAAACAAAAACACTACAAAATATATCTACTGGTATATATGTAATAAGCTTTTTACACGAAATAAATTTTTCACAAAAACAGGCATGACGAGTTAGAATTTAACTAAATATTTTTTAAGTTCATTAAAAAAGTAACAAAAGAAAAGTGTTTTGTTGCTAAAGGGTCGGCGGAAGGCATCTTTTTCGTTTTTTTTTTAACTGCATGTACTCCTACCCCTTAAACATAACTATTTTTGGGCTTTAACGAAGTGTATCAATTTAGCAGTGATGAATCTAACCAGGCAGATTGTCCGTAATTCATCAAACTCGAAAAATTTTGGAAAGACCGTTAAAAATTGTTTCGTTAATCTTGTTTCAAAGATGGGGTGGGCCACTTGAAACAAAGTTTATCAATTAAACTGCAACTTGTATATGATTCTATTTGATGAAAAATGATTCACGTGGCCTCGAAGCTTTTTTTATGCGTAACAAGACTCTCACCCGACGTTTGAATATGGAGGATAAATCAATGAAGTCGAAGTAATTGTTCTCGTTACTGTCAGTTACTTAGGTAGTGTCAAATTATCAGGGCGGGTCGATTTTTTAGGGCGCGTCGATATTTTAGGGCGCGTCGATATTTTAGGGCGCGTCAAATTATCTGGGCGCGTCAAATTTTTAGGGCGCGTCGATATTTTAAGGTGCGTCAAATTTTTAGGGCGCGTCAAATTATCAGGGCGCGTCAAATTTTTAAGGCGCGTCAAATTACCAGGGCGCGTAGGCGCGTGGGCGCGTAACATTTTAGGGCGCGTAAGGCGCGTAAGGTACGAAGGCGCGTTAAAAATACGAGGGCGCGTGGGCGCGTAAGGCGCGTCATTTAGCAGACTCAATTTTGGCATAGCAAAACAGAAAATTTCCTTCATATAAGTATGATAGAAGACAGAAGAAATTACACGAAAGATTTTTCATTCCCCGCTCCCAACTTTTTTATGTCGCAAAGTATTTTTCGGTTTGTTTAGATTACGAAAACGAAAGTGAAAATCCCGTTCGACCAATCAAATTGTAAACTTTTATCGCGCTCGACCAATCAAATTCAAGACACGTGACCATAATATTTTGATTTGCGTAGCAATACACTATTCCTTTAAGTTTCTTACCATTTTCCATCGAAAACAATCGAAAACATTACTACTTCCCAAAGCCGGAGACCAAAGCAAATGATCTTCCTTGATAAGGGCGCCCTTTTGGATCTATTGTTAACTCATTTAAAATGGTGGACAGAGTTGCAGAATGATAAAGCGCCCACTGCTTTGAGAGTGTTAACGCCACAAAACGCCAATATGACCAGCCAACAGAAGGCGAGTTTGTTGCCGCGCGAGTTACGTCATGCACTCCACCGTAGCAAATGCGCAAACGGCATTTCACAATTATAAGAATATGTTATGTGCTTAATTCTATTTGACTTTGAGTGCTTCATTGAGGATGAAGAAGGAGAAAGATGAAAAATGCGCTGGTTAACTTTGTATAAATAGGTGTGTTCTATCGTTGTTGAACTTTGGAGAAATTTCTACCGACGCAGAAACTTTTTACAGCAAATTAAAGGCACAGTCTGCTTATAATGATTATGTTTGCTATATCGTCTGGGCAAAAAACGGTAAAAAAAGACGCAAACGTAATTTTTTTATGAGTGTGGTTATGATTTTAAAGGTTGTTATGCTAAGACATGGAAGTGTTGTTCGTCGAGTACATCCATGTAGACTGCAGTATACAACAGAACCAAAGACTTCTGAGAAACATGAAAAAATTGAAATAAAAAACATTGAGACCCAAACTGATCCCGAAGCTCCAATCCCTGATGAAAGTATTGAAAATACTGCCGAAAAGCCAACTGAGGACGTGGTTCAAGATGCTGACGGACACAAAACTGCTCCAGTTATCATTGACCAAATTATGTTGCCAAAACGAAACCAGACCGTGTCATACAAATGTCCAGAAACCAGTCAATGGAAAACCGTTAAAGTTCTAGGACCGGCTGGAAAGAAAGGAGGAGTCCATCAAAACTGGTTGAATGTCAGAAGTGACGAATCAACTTATTCGATCGATTGGAGTTTGGTGGACGAGTGGAAACTATCTAGCAATATCGATCCTTCCAAAGATGAGATTTGTGTTTCCGTAGCCTTTTCCGTTCCTGATGAATTCAGAGACGCTAAATTACAAGAACTTGAAAAGTGGAAAAAGTATGGAGCATACACTGAAGTTGATGATGTCGGCCAAGAAACATTGTCAGGCAGATGGGTTTGCACTCGTAAAACTGTTAATGGTGAAACATTCCCTAAAGCAAGGTTTGTTGTGAAAGGTTTTCAAGAGGAATCTTCAATCCCTGCTGACTCGCCAACTGGTAGCAAAGAAAGCAATCGCTTAATTCTTACCATCGTGGCTAGTAAGAACTGGACGCTACAAACACTAGACATTAAAGCTGCGTTCTTACAAGGTAAACCTATCGAACGTGATGTTTATATTGTCCCTCCAATCAAAACCAAAGGGAATAAACTGTGGAAGCTAGAAAAATGTGTTTACGGGCTAAACGATGCAGCCCGTATGTGGTATTTTGCAATTTGGGATGAATTGGAACGTCTCGGATGTAAGCGATCGTCCATCGATTATGGAATCTTTTACTGGAGAGACTCAAATGATAAACTTTCTGGTGTGATATTTGCCCATGTAGACGATTTTCTTTGGGCGGGTACACCTGAGTTCAAACAAATTATTGATAGTATCTGTAATCGTTTTGAAGTTAGTCACACAGCTTCAAAATCCTTCAAGTATGTCGGTGCCAATATGCAGCAAAACAGTGATGGCAGTATCACTCTTGACCAGCTAGACTATATTGAGAAAACTGAACCGATCGTGATGGAGAGGAATCGTCAAACCTTGAAGGATTCACCTTGTACCGTGTCTGAAGCCAACGAATACTGTAAATTGGTCGGTAAACTAAATTGGATTGCAACACAAACCCGTCCAGATATTTCATTTGATGTATCTCGCCTTAGTTCTTCAATGAAATCACCTACCGTCAATGACATTTTGAAAGCAAACAAAGTTTGCATTTTTCATGATTTCGTTTGGAAGATTGTGGCATTTCTTGCAGCCTCTGCAATTGACACATCTGACGGACCACTCACTTCCGGCACGTTCAGCTTCATTGATGACGGGGGTAGATCTTTAAGATAGTCAGCTTGATTGTCGATAACATCACCAACGTTTGAAAGATATTCAAGCATCCGAACGTCGGGATCAAGGTCATAACCATTGTTGTATAGATGGAGTTGATTTAAGACGTAATGTGTTGAAAGATGAGCTGATCTGATTCTGTTGAAGACCTTATGAGGTCCTCCAATGATGCTAAATGAGCCATCTGAGTTGACAAAGTGGGGCCCGTATGTGGTGAGTCAGATGGTAGTTGAAATACAGGTTCAGGGAAGTAGCGATTATACTTCATTCCAACCATGAAATCTACGTCACCTCCAATTGATATAGGAACGTTGGGAAGAAATTGAACATTGTTACCTTCCTTGATGTACCAATCTTTGATGTCATCGTAAACTTTTCCTTGGAGTGGAAATTGAGGGAAGGTCTCAGTGATGCGATCCATGCAAGGTCCAATCATCACAGCATTTGACCCATGTCTGGAGTGGAATGGATATCTTGTAGATGCCACGTCGTGTGAGATTTTTTGAACCACCAACACCATTCATTTCGATTTGATTGGATGAATGCTTGATGGCATGATCCCAGATGTCTGACTGCTTCAAAACGACTAATAAAGTGTCATAGAAGATTGTGTAGTTTCGACTATCGATCTTGATTGTCTGGAGCATGAAGATAGTCAATTGGAAAAAAATTAGATGCACGGAGGGAGCAATATATCGAAAAATCAAGTAATTTTCACAAATTTGGTAAATTTTTTACCTTGTAATATTTCCACAAATTATTAAATGTTTCAATTTTATTAAATTTCAATCTTTTATGGTCAAGTCTAAGAAAAAACTATATAGAAATCAGTTACTGAAAAAAATTATTGCGACTTAAAAAAGAGCGGTAAATCACTATTTTCAAAAATAGAAAGCTGGACTTACGTAACTGAGAAAGCAAGACTAGCGTGAATATACTCTAGAACTGTCACATTTTATTTTTATTTGTTTGTTCTATTTTCGCCTCATTTACATGATGGTACTTTGATACTTCTTAATATTTTTGGTTTTTTACCCCGTTCTCACTGCTTAAGTTTCAGTCATTTAAGGCGTAACTCTTTAGTTGCTTGTTTTTGTTTTTTTGGAGCCTCCTTGATCTTAAAAAAATATAATATGTTGTATTATAGGTTTTGACCCGGTCAAAGTTTCATATGTTCAATTATAATATAACTATTACAGTCCCTTGTAATATAATGGTAATATGGTGTATTAATGGTAGTAAAGCAGTCAAAGCTTCATGTGATGAATTGTAATATATGTATTATATATATCTTTGTAATACAATGGTAATATATGATGACTCCATAAACATGACGTCACTCGTGACATCTTACACTGGTCATTAGCCGGATATTTAACGATCATTCTTAACCCATTAAAGTGCCACTTGAATTATGAGATCGGCAGGTCTGGGTGATAAAATAGGTGGTTGTAAAATTATCAAATATCAGCCCAATCTAAAGCACTGAAAATCAAATATTTTCTCTGTCGACCCCAACTATAGTTGGGCCCTCCTTCACCACAACTATAAAGAAAGTATTTGTTAAAGAATGTTATTGAGGTTCTGTTCAAAATCAAAGGGATTGAAAAGAATAATTTGTCCGAAAGATTTCATGGTTTTTACGATTTTGTTAAAGAAAACTTCTTAGGGGTATTTTGTGCATTTTAAGGGTATTGAAAATTCAGTCTTGAGAGTTGAAAATAATTCAACCTTTCTCCTATTGTCGACAGATTCCATTGAAATCCTTTGAAAACTAGCAAAGATTGATTAAAAACCCTAGAAACCCTTGAAAATTTGTGGTAAAAAACCCTTGAAACCCTGGAAAATTAGTCAAAATAATGACCCTTGAAACCCTTGAATTTGTTGAAAAAAGAAGTAATGTTCACCATGGAAGTCAATATTTTCCCAGGAATGACAAAAGAGCAGAAAATCCTTTGCATTTTTAACAATAAAAATGGGTAACTCAAAGTTGGGGGCTACTTTATGATTCTTTAAACACAAAAGGCTACTAGGCAAGGATAGGCAGAAAGCACACAGATATGTCTACATGGTATTTTCAGTTCTTGACAGAATAAACACTGTGAAAACGGCACAGACAAAATATGTACAGGAATATAAACTAGGAAAATAAAACAAATGATTATAGGAGCACAATATAGTAAATAATGACACAATACAAACATATACTAGTAGGTATATATATATAAAATCAATGGGCCAGCAAATGGCAAATACATAGTATAGACCGTAAAGGAAACGGTTCACATAAAGAAAATCTAAGAAAAATATCAAAATATTCGGTGACCTAAGCATTAAATGAAATAAAATTAAATAAAATTGAACCTAGGAAAGCTTCCACCAAGATGCTGGGGAGGGAGGCGGAGCAAAAAACAGCAGTCTGCACTGAAGAACTGAAGAACTGAAAAAGGCCCATGTGGAAAATCTGTGGCCTTATAAGGGGCATGAAAGTGAGGCTAAATCAAGAGTCCGGATTAGGACCAAAACAAACCAATTGCATCTAAACCCTGATATACAAAAACATATATCAGACACAAAAATTTTTGGGGTACCAAAATGATTGGGGGTACCTAAATTTTTTGGGGGTACCTGAACCCTGGAGGACCCTATGGAAAAAACCGGGTTATCCCCAGTTATGACATCATTTTTGGAATTTAGCGATATAATTTGTCGGAAAATATTTGCTTCCTTCACCCTAAGGCTATTACATGGTGTCATCACCCCTAGCAAAAAGATCATGAAGGACACCCAGACCAGGTTAGGGGTTAGGGACTAAAATTTTGCAATTCTAAGGGGATACCTGTTCATTGGGAGTACTAAGCTGTTTTGTGGAAGCTCTGATGGCTCTTAAAATTTGTTTTGTTTATATTCCCTGATAGGAGCAAGGAGATGTTGGGTGGCCCCTTAGTTCGCCTGATCTTACAGTGTGTGATTTCTTTTTGTGGAGGTACACGGAACAAGAAATCTGGGAGCAACTCACCTTTACGATAACTTTTGATTTAGGTTACCAAATTTGACAAACGACCCCTCAAAATTTATGCAAAAGGATTGATTCTTTAACAGTTTATAGAACTCGAGAAAATTCACTTCAAAGAGGGGGACTTTTTTTCTGGGAAACCTGGTAGTTTCCAAGATTATGGAAGTTAAGTTTGGTTAAAGTACTCCTTGAATATACTTAGACACAAGTTTGGTTTTGGTGCATTACATGTAACAGGTCTGATGAAGATGAGAAAATTTCAATGGCAGCTCTCCAATGGAATTATGACTGTCTTTATCAAGTTTGATATTTTGATTATTTAACAAGCATGCAGGAAAGAAGTATGACTGCTTTAAAGGTTATATCCTTGCACAGTCGGATGCTTCCCCTTCGAGCTTTAAGATCTTCAATTTTAAAAGCAGACATCCAATTATAACTTTGAAAAAAAAACGTTTTAAATTTTTTCGATTTTTTTTCTCATTCAGGTGATATTTTTTAATATCCTACGAAAAAATAATAGTTCCAATTTTTTTTAATATTTTATGTATTACTTTTTGTGTTTTGAATCACTTTTTAAAGAAGAAGTTGAACGTGTTTGAGCAGGTTGGTTTTGCACTTGGCCAACTTCTCCTACGAAAAACGTAACGATTTTTATTTCTTTGGCTTGTAATATTATTAACTTAAAAAGGGATCCTCACTTACTCTTAGGTGCCAAA
The DNA here is from genome assembly GCF_902728285.1 of Clytia hemisphaerica. NCBI lineage: Eukaryota > Metazoa > Cnidaria > Hydrozoa > Leptothecata > Clytiidae > Clytia > Clytia hemisphaerica. Next base: position 65,527 of record NW_027103363.1, read on the forward strand.
TAAACGGGGGGGGGGGTTCGAATAAATGGGGGGGTTGGAAAAATTTATCAAATTAAATAAACGGGGGGGGCCTAATTACCGGGGGGTTGGAAAATGGACCTTTAAAAACCCTAAAAAGGGTCAAAATAAACTAAATTTAGGCTTTTTAGAGTAAAACAAGGAATTTTCCTTTTTGTAGCTGGGAATTTTTTCAAAAATTAATAAACGGGGGGGTCCTTATAAGGTCCGGGGGGGGGTTGGAAAAAAATCGAAAAATCAACAAGCGGGGGGGCCCGTTTTTTATTTTAAGAGTAATTGAGTTTTTAATGGACTTGCTCTAGTGCTAATTTTAGGGTTCCCTTTTCATTTTCAAACCTTTTAAAATTTTAGGTAACAATCCAAAAGGCACTGGCAATACTCCACCACTAACGATGCACGTATCTGATTCTGATGATGAAGTTTGGCTTCATCGCTGTCGCTTCATCAAGAACTTCCTGGAAAGGGCCAGAAGAAAAAGTAGTAGCTCTCGACTATGCACCAGAAGGTTCTCCTCAGATAATCTCGAATTTTTATCTTCTAATGTAGATGCAACCGCAACATCTCTAATTGAAAGACATCATAGACGAACATTTTCAGAAAATTCATCATCACAACCGAGGAAAGCTTCTACCTTAGCTTCTTACTTAGAACAAGAACTGAACCAAATGAAGAAGTTACATTAAGTGAAATAGCAACTTCCCTCCAAAATTTAGGAGACGATTTTGGAAGTAGCCAATGCTTAATTCCATTTCCATCATTAGTTTCTTCTGATTCTATGCATAAAGATGGAGGGCAAGGTTCTCTAAAAAGTGCCGAAGCAGTTCTTTAGAAATTAAAAAAAATAAATAAAAGTTTTTGGTCGTAAAAATTGGATTTTCTTATTTGGGGAAATTCCCTTATGTCACTTTTAGGGAAAAAGAGCATTTCTCGCGATTGGATTGATATTTTCTTTCAGATTTTTGGTTTTTGATGTAAAATGATAATATTTAAAATCTGATGAAACCCGATGTTTAAAAAATAATTTTTTTGGGCAAAATTTGGGTCAAAATGTGCCTAAAATGGTGTTTTCTGGACTAAAATCACCTTTTATCGTCAATAAGGACATCACGCTGAAATATTTATTCACCCCAGTATCTGCGACTATAAGTCATCATACATGCAGACTTTAACTATACTTCACAGGTCGATATTAATTTCAGCTGATGTGATACTCAATCTATTCAAGCAGTGGGGTTGTGGCAGGGGGCGAGGGGTAAATCACTAAAAATTAGGTGTACGAGATTTCTTTTTGATTTTTGATTTCTTTTTGATTTCTTTTTGATTTTTGATTTTTTTTTGATTTCTTTTTGATTTTTGATTTCTTTTTGGATTTCAATCCGTGACCCGAAAGTATCATTTGATTTTTGATTTAAAATCAAATCAAATTTCAGAAGAAAATTGATTTTCAATTATCCCTCACCAATTAAAAATCAAGTTTCAAACCAATTCTTGATTTTAGATTTTTAAATCAAATATTGCATTTATCTGAGATGAGAGCCTGTTCTTGGGAAGCACACTTGTCCAAATGGGACTCGGTTATCTTTCCATGTCATTGACACACACACATGGTACATGAAATTTTGTCCGACTAACTGTTACTCTGAAGCAAGCGTACAAAAATGAATTTCAAAAATCACTTTAAATTCATAATATTTGATTTAAGATTTTTAACCTCTGAAAAGAGGTACTTTGCGCATAGATACCGGGTGTTTCAAAAATTGTGATTGTAAAAAAACTAAAATGAGTACACTTTTTTTTATAAGAACAATTTTATAAGAACAACGAGGCTCAAAATCGCCAAAAAATAAGAACAATTTAAGAACAATGCTGAGCCTGAAATACTAAATTTGAAGCAATTTAGGGGCAAAAGTGGTAAAAATTGGGTATAACGTCTAAAATACCTCAAATGCGGCCTAACAATAAGAATATAATAAGAAAAATTTCAGGCTCAAACTGTCAAAAAAATAAGAACAGCCGAGCCTCAGAAAAGTTTTACTGGTTCTTATTAAAAAAAGTATAGGAAACCTTTCAGATTTTTTTGAAATTACACGTTTTTACCGTGGCTGAATTGGACTTTTAGTTTCGGTTGTGTTTCTTTTGTAACACGCGACCGCACGTTATTAATCGCGGCCGCGGTTTCTAAAACACGGCCGCGTCTTATATAACGCGGTCGCATGTTAAATGTGCGGCCGCGTTATTCAGCGAAAAGACGCGGCCGGATATTAAAAGATAAAAACACGGCCGGATGTTTTTGTCGAGAAACGCGGCCGCGTGTTAAAATATGCGGACACGTCTAAAAAACGCGGCCGTGTGATTAATTAAAAGACGCGGCCGCATATTTTTGAAAAAAGACGCGGTCGCGTGTTTCTGAAAATGACGCGGCCGCGAACTCGAATCATACAAGAAATTAATGGAGAGTTAATTAGGTGCTTTAATAACTTATTTGAGAAAATTATTTCGTAAAATTTAGAAGGAGAGATTTGAGATTTGACCATATTACTCGGATGCATTAATCGATTGTGGTTTTTTTACGCATGCGCACAATAGCAAGTTAGATAAACGCTTTTCTAGCATGGGCTATCAATTGATAGTTGCAAAATCAAATATCTTCGATCAGTTGCTTTTTAAAAGCCCATTCCGCTGCACGCGCTGGGCCAATAAAAAGCCAACCCTGTGGGTAAAAAAATATCTTTTTGAATGCCCTTACTGGGGGGGGGGGGTTGTGGCGAATGTTCTCTCTCGTCCTCCTTCGTCCCCTCCCGACCGGAGACTATTCTTTAAAGCAACACTTTTTTGTATAAGAACTTATTTATAAGAGTACCTTCGACCAAAATAAGATTTAAAAAGCCTAACCTGGGTATACTTTAGTAGCATTTACTTATGGCCCAGAAGGCTCAAAATTGACACTGCGCACTTCTTAAAAAAAATTTTTTTGAGAGAATTAGTGGACAAATATATTCTGCTCGTCCACCTCGGATGGAGTTGAGTTATCGAGTTATTCAATTGAAGAGTTGCATTATCAGGTCTGTATTTCTTACACGACTCATTATTGGCGCGTGAACATTATATTTCCCTCGCTTCATTCCTCATTCATTCCTCATTCATACCCTTACAGTGCATTTTAATCATTTTAATCCTTTTTCAGAGCAAAAAAATCAGACTTTTTTGGCAAAAATCCTTGGTTTTCCTGGATTTACTGAAATTTCCACCCTTACAGTGCATTTTTGCTATCCTGAAAAACACACCCTTAGCCGCCGCACATACCCGTCGGTCAGTTTGCCTGACTGTCTCCCCCTCCCCCTGGGATAAGAAAGTACACTATCTATTTTATTAATTAACTTGTGTCACTTTTGTTTTCCCATTTTCTGAAAAAAGACAGCTTTATTCCTATTGACTGATTATTAAAACTCACCCTGGAGGGTATTTTTTAGAGTATTCTAACGATTTGGCCAATTTTCACCCTGATATTCTTATACAGTAGAAGATATTTTCATAAAAAAAGCATGTATCTGCAAAAGATTGAAATACCTAAAAATTTTCGGAAAAAAAAGACTCTTTTTACACCCCTGTGTCACAGACCTACTGGGATCCTAGCCCCACTGGAAATTTGGTCCCTGGTGGGAAAATACCCTGGAATTTCTGCCCCACTGGGAAATTGACGTTGATTTCATCCCCACTCAAAAATTAATGTCTAAACATTTCACTCCAAAACCATCCACACTGGATGTTTGAACTTTGGAACAATAAAACTTCCAGTGGGATTTCAATAGGGACTCCTCCCCGCTGAAGAAAAAAGTTCCATGGTCTTTAATTAATATTAGTCACTTCAAAGTCAAATAACTTCGTTTCAGTGGATGTTGGACTCAGATAAAAAGTCAATAATTTTTTCATGATAATTTCAGTCGTTATTTTCATATTTGAAAAAATCAAAATTTATGAAAGTGAAATGCTTTAAGCGATAGGATACTAATTGATTAATTAATAACAATGATTTAATTAAAAGATGTTCATTTGCAATTAAAAAGTGAGAAATTCATTCAATTCATAAAAAAATTTTGTCATTGATAAAAATCCAGCATGTCAATATTTTAGGACGCTCTCATCTTCTCGACCAATTTCATTATGAATATTTTTTAACACTAATTAGTTAGGGATTTCGAATTCTTTTGTTTACAGCTCAATAATCCAGTGGGGATTTCCAAAATTTAATGATTTTCCCAGTGGGGATGAGGGTTCAGTGTAGTTTTTCAATGGGGATGGAGTTTCAGGGTATTTTTCTCACCGGGGACAAATTTTCGGCCGATTTTTCGGAGGGGGGTCCCACCGGGTCTGTGACACGGGGGTGTAACTACCCCATTTTCTTAGTTCATTAGGAGTAAGAAAATATCCCATCATCATAACTTAATTCCAATAGATCTTATTTTAAAGAAGATTTATTTAAAAAAATCCTCAATTCAGGTAGTATCAATCAACTTCGATTAAGATTTTTGTTGGAAAATATTAATCCAAGTTTCAATTTAATGTATATAAATGATAATAAATAGGCTGCAGTATGCTCTAAAAAAAACTTTTTATGAAGTTGAACTATCGTTAGGGCTACAATGCTAAAAATGAAAAACCTACATTTTCGGGGTTTACTACATTCTCGGGGTCAGGTGCTACAGGTGCCGTACATTTTTGCTTTTTTCGAACAGGTGAAAATTTGCTGATGACATCGCTTTTTGGATGTTGTCATCAAATTTTTTTTTCTTCCTTGAAGTTTGTGTCGTGATGGAGAATATCTGTACCAAAAAAGGCTGGGGCAAATAGGGTTAAAGTATATTCTTATAAAAAGCATGTAAATGCGTTTTATCGCTAGCTTAGGGAATATATTAATGTGAGAATAAATTAATGCGGTATTAATAAATGCGGGATTAATTAATGCGAATTTGGCCCTAATTCGCAATATTTAATCCGCAATTCCTAAAATTGTGTAATTCGCATTAATATAATCTGCATTTTTGTTACTTCTGCTGTCATTTCTAATGTCCAAAGTATGAGGTAATCTTTGCATGTCTCAGCCAATCAAAAGTTTATTTACTCGGCGTTTGTTTGTGACTTTAGGAAATTTGTGTATTAATTGACCTAGCGCACAATGGAATGGGTCTATAAAACGCAACTGGTCGAAAAGGTTTGACTTTGTCGGGGCCTGTGTGCGCAAATATCAATTGACGAGGCCAGGCTAAAAACCGAATTATAGGACTTACTATTACACGCGTAAGAAAAAACCACATATGATTAACACTTCCGAATATGGTCAAACCTCTCCCATAAAATTGGAAAAGATACAATTAGTCAAAAGAATAAATTAAGCACTTAACAATTCTTTATCATGTCTTTATTAATTGTTTGCCCGATTCGCAAGAATTTCCTCCTTTAAATCTAAATTAAGTTGAATGGCAACAACTCTGAAACTACTAAAACTACTGGGCCGCCTAAACGCTACTTAGGCTTTCTTGTTCCACATTAATTTATTAATTTATTTTTGCATTTATTTTTTCCCTAAGATAAATCGGATACTGCATTGTTTCGGTTAAACTACCAGAGTACTTATTATTTTTCTTTAACTAAAGCAACAAATTATGATTATTAGGTACGCTTAAGGAAAATCGCTTACACAATTTCTTTTCCAAATTTAAAAGATCCTCTCCTCGTTAGTTCCTCTTTCTAAAAGGTACACAAACCTACCACGTGCAACAATGGTAATAACGAAGGAAATAGTCAGGTAGAATTGCATAACTACCCGGACAAAAATGGTGTAGGGAAGATATTTTGCGCAGAGGTCCAGGAACATATCAGGAATCACCAAAAATCCAAGCCACAGGAACACCCTCAAATTCATAAGGATGGACATGGTACTTTTTAATACAATTATTAATGAAGATACATCCTTAACTGTTCTTAATTTCTAAGACTTACAACCTTTCAACCTTTATACCTTGTTTGAACGATGAGAACTCAACTACAGGCTGAATCTGTTTTTGTTTACTGGCATTTTTGAGCCTTATTATTCTCATAAAAATGTTCGAATAGAATGCGTGTCTTTATTAGAAAATTAGAAAATCAAAAATTAAAAATCAGAAATTGAAAGTGATTTTCGAAAATCATTACAGTATGTTTGCCTACGTACTTTTACTCGGAAAAAATTTCATGTGCCATGTGTGTGTGTCAGTGACATGGAAAGATAACCGAGTCCCATTTGGACAAGTGTGCTTCCCAAGAACAGGCTCTCATCTCAGATAAATGCAATATTTGATTTAAAAATCTAAAATCAAGAATTGGTTTGAAACTTGATTTTTAATTGGTGAGGGATAATTGAAAATCAATTTTCTTCTGAAATTCGATTTGATTTCAAATCAAAAATCAAATGATACTTTCGGGTCACGGATTGATTTCCTTTTGATTTCTGATTTCTTTTTGATTTCTTTTTGATTTCTGATTTCTTTTTGATTTCTTTTTGATTTTTGATTTTTTTTTTTTTTTTTTTGATTTTTGATTTTTTTTTTGATTTTCATTTTGATTTCTATTTGATTTCTTTTTGATTTTTTTTTGATTTTTGATTTCTTTTTGATTTTTGATTTCTTTTTGATTTCTTTTTGATTTTTGATTTCTTTTTGATTTCTTTTTGATTTTTGATTTCTTTTTGATTTCCTTTTGATTTCTGATTTCTTTTTGATTTCTTTTTGATTTCTGATTTCTTTTTGATTTTTGATTTTTTTTTTGATTTTTTTTTTATTTTTGATTTTTTTTTTGATTTTAATTTTGATTTCTTTTTGATTTCTTTTTGATTTCTTTTTGATTTCTGATTTCTTTTTGATTTCTTTTTGATTTTTGATTTCTTTTTGATTTCTTTTTGATTTTTGATTTCTTTTTGATTTTTGATTTCTTTTTGATTTCTTTTTGATTTTTGATTTCTTTTTGATTTTTCAAAAAGGTGTACGTGATTTTTTTCAGTGATTTACCCCTCGGCAGGGGGGGCATGGCCCCCCAGCGGAGCTTTTTTGAGGGGGCACCGAAGAGCAAGAGGCGCCAAAAGAGATTTTCTTAAACGCCCCAATATTAGAAATCATACTTTATGCGCCTTAAATTGCGCCCCAGAACCAATTTTACTGAGATAGTTCTAAATACTTGCAATTTTTTTCGCTCGCTTCGCTCGCTTCGCTCACATTACACATTGTTTCTTTATGTTTCTTTTCACTCTAGCAAGTGTCAAATTTGTCTATTTTTATTTAGTGATTTAGGGTATCTTGGCAGTCGATTTTCAAAATTTTCTAGTCGGTCCCAACCCATGGTTGGGCCTGATTTTCCCTTTTCCATTCATCAAAGATATATCTACTCTTCTCCACTAAATATTTTCTTCTTCATTATGCCTAGGCAAATGAATTAGTAGAAGTTTAGAAACTGGTGGGTGGGGGCACCACTTTGGAAAATTGGGGGTTGGGGGTGCCATTTAAAAAAATTGACTTTGGCCCCTCCAGAAAAAATTTCTTACAACGCCACTATATTCAAGCTGCTCACTACACTTTCTTCATGCTATTTGTCCTATTCTTATCTGATTCTCATCATCAGGTAGGTCCATTCAGCACGTTGCTTTATTATTAATAATTTCATTTTGAATATTTTTAGTATTGTAAAAATTAGATTTCATGCATTTTGTATTGTTTTATAATTTCCAGAATTTTAATATAGCTTTTTTGTTTTTGTAACTCAAATAGAAATCTGGTTTGGTTCATTCTCAATTTCACGATCTTTGTTTCTTCACATTTATCTGTCTCTAGCTTATTTTGAAGCCTAAATTAGCATTGATTTAGCCCATATGGTGTTGATATGTTTTCTTCATTCAGATTTATAGATATTAATTATATTTAGGGTGTCAAAATCTAATCCCATGTCCTATTTAATCTGGTTTCTCAAATATTTACGGGTCTTCATATTTCTTGTTCGTTGTAAAATCTTTCCTACATTTTTATGTATCTGTTTTATTTTATCGTTTCAGTAAAATATAAAGTTGAAATTGAAAGCACTTAAATGAAGCCATGAATTTTGAAGGTACTAAATTAATTTTATGAAAATTTCTGAACCAATTATTAATTCAAGAACTTTTGCTAAGATTTTACTTCAAAATATTACGTATAATCTACGGATTAGTATGAAAATTTTATTCACCATATCAATTGGTAACATTTTATATTTCATCACTTTCTGCAGATTTGGGACCTGTTTTGGAACTGATTTTTTCATATTTGGATGACAGCTCATTACGTTCAGCCGAACTGGTTTGCAAGCAATGGCTTTGGTGTATCGAAGATAGTATGTTATGGAGAAAACTTATCAAACAAAAAGTTCACCGAGAGACTGTATGGAAAGGTTTCGGTAAACGATGTGGTTGGATGGATTCATTGAACACCTTATCTGAAGAATTCGATCACAAATATTTTCGTGCTCTGTATTTAAAGACTGAGAAAGATATTAAGGTTTGTATTTTCTTCTGGTACTATATGTAAAATGTAATACAGTCAACTCTCTCTAATTCGATCTTCAAAAGACTTTCTTCGAAATAAGAGGAAGATTCGATTTTTTTCAAGAAACACACTTTTAAGAAACATGAGGCTCAGAATGCCTAAAAACTAAGAAACATGCTGAGGCTGAGAATGAGAAAATAACATTTTTTAATTCTGTTTTTTTTTAAGCCTTCCAATCAAAACAAATGTTTTTTTTCTTTGCATGAAAAATAGGCTGATTATGTCAAAAGGTTTAGAAACATTTAAGGCTCCAAAGGCCGATTTCTTAAGAAACATTGAAGCTACTTGGTAAAACTAGTTTCTTAAAAAAACAACAAAAAAACGTGTATTGCGTTAGCTCGAATTACAGAGAGACGCGAATAATAGAGGTTACGATACGATATTTTGTCACAAACGAAAAAATATTCAAGCTAGGTGATAAACCCGCGGTGCAAAATAACATCATCCTGAACTAAGTTAAAAACACCTCTAGGGGTAGTTTCTAATAAAACCTCCGTTTTGTAAAGGAATACTTTCCTTTTTCTGCCAACCTTTTTCAACTTTTAAAACCTCGAATCCAACTGGAAGACGGGGAAACATCAGTTGACAACAATCTCATATGAAGCTGAATATAGGGAAGGTGTTTACTGCTTGCAATCAGACGGAGAGCAAATTGTCAGCGGACATCGTGATAATACTGTTAAGGTATGTGTATGTGGAAATCAGTAGAAACGATTTGCTCTTTTTTTTATAAGCATGTCGTTAATAAGCATACATACAGTGGCTCAAATTCGGTAAAAAAAAAATAAGCATAATGCTAAGCACAGCTCAAAGCTGAAGAAATTCATCATTTTTGTTTTGAAAATCGGATCAATGAGACAGAGAGGTAGTCAACGAATGTTTCGAAATAAAAATCAGTCGAAAACTGACGATCTTTCGAAAAGGGTTTCGTAAGCATACGACCGAGCTTAACTTGAGGCTGAAACTGAAATTTTTCTAAGGACAATGAGCGTCAGACCGAATTTTCTCAATATTTACTCAAGCAAAATGGGTGTATATGTTTTTTTTGACTCGGTTTATACTGACCCTCTCAACCTATGTCATTACTTTTTGAGCCAATGTTGATTGTTGTTACTCTGAAACCCACTTTTGCTTAACAGCTTTCGCTAAAAATTGTCCTCTTGCTTTATAACTCCAGACTTCACCCAGCCGATGTTTTCGTCTTTTCTCTTTAGATATGGGATACCAAAACACTAGCCTGTAAGAAGATGATCAAGGGGCACACAGGCTCTGTGCTTTGTTTACAATACGAAGGAAATCTCCTCATAACTGGTTCCTCCGATTCTACAGTCAGGTGCGTAAGTTTATTGGGCTGAAATTTCGATGCGATTAAATATCGCGGATTTCGCGGAAATAAGTCCCAATGGAAATTCCGCTAAATATTTTTAAACAAAACTAAAACAATGTCAAACAAACTACTGCATGCATGCATGATTTAGAAGTAAACGGCGCAAAATCGTGACAATATTGTCTCCAAATAGTGCCATCCGCATGTCATCTTACAATTTTGTGGATGAGCTCGACCGCGAAATTTAATCCCATTAAATTATTCATTTTAACAAACGCCACAACTATATATCTTTTCAGATTCCAATAGGAAATTGCCAGATAAAGCACCTTTTCCACTATTATCTTCTTGAAAGCCTTCAACTTCGATTATAGGGCTTTTAAACTCTTCATAAAATTACTTTATTTATAATGCTATACCGGGTGCGACACAAGAAAGTCTTTCTCTTTGAAGTTGATTTTCTCGAAGTCTGAAAATTTTAAAAGAACCATTTATTTTTTCATTGGAAAGACAAGAAGCCGAAGCGGCGTGAAGGCCCAGCTGACGTGACAATAACCAAATGTCGTTTGTATCGGGTACCTTAAGAGAATCAATGTTTGCGGAATCGTATTTTTGCAATTTAAGGGTTTAAAGGAAACATCGAATCCTAATGCACATTTTCGGCAGAGATTGAAATACGGAACATTGAACATTCAAAAAGTTAAAAAAAGTGAAAAATGAAAAGAAAGAAACCAGCTGCGCTGGAAGGTCAGGGGAAGGTCAGCAATGATAAATGATACGCAATATATGTATATAATAGATTTGCTTTATGTTTTTGTTACTAGTATGAAAGAAAAAATCGGTTTAAATAAATTCACAAACTTCAAATGTCAAATGTTGACCGTCAAAGTTCAGAAATATCGATTTAACCCGTAGCATCATGAAAAACATTCCAAACTTATTCAAATTTACACATGAGCTGTATTTTAGTATCCTTTCATGAATTACAACATAAGTTTACTTGAAAAAATTCTCTGTCAGGTTTGAAAAATCCAGCCACCGATCGTTTAGAGCGATAGATCTAAAATTGTCAATTTTCACGGGTTGCACCATGAAAAACATTCCAAACTTATTCAAATTTACACATGAGCTGCATTTTATTATCATTTAATGAATTACAACATAAGTTTACTTGAAAAAATTCTCTGTCAGGTTTGAAAAATCCAACCACTGATTGTTTAGTTTATTTAGAGTAATAAATCCAAATTTGACCATTTTCACGGGTAGCATCATGAAAAATATTCCAAACTTATTCAAATTTACACATGAGCTGTACTTTAGTATCCTTTAATGAGTTACAGCATAAGTTTATACTTGAAAATATTCTCTGTCAGGTTTGAAAAATCCAGCCACCGATCGTTTAGAGCGATAGATCTAAAATTGTCAATTTTCACGGGTTGCACCATGAAAAACATTCCAAACTTATTCTAATTTACACATGAGCTGCATTTTATTATCATTTAATGAATTACAACATAAGTTTACTTGAAAAAATTCTCTGTCAGGTTTGAAAAATCCAACCACTGATTGTTTAGTTTATTTAGAGTAATAAATCCAAATTTGACCATTTTCACGGGTAGCATCATGAAAAATATTCCAAACTTATTCAAATTTACACATGAGCTGCATTTTATTATCATTTAATGAATTACAACATAAGTTTACTTGAAAAAATTCTCTGTCAGGTTTGAAAAATCCAACCACTGATTGTTTAGTTTATTTAGAGTAATAAATCCAAATTTGACCATTTTCACGGGTAGCATCATGAAAAATATTCCAAACTTATTCTAATTTACACTTTAGCTGCATTTTAGTATCCTTTAATGAGTTACAGCATAAATTTACTTGAAAAATTCTCTGTCAGGTTTGAAAAATCCAGCCACCGACCGTTTACAGCGATATAAAATCCAAACTGACCATCTTCACGGGTAGCATCATGAAAAACATTCCAAACTTATTCAAATTTACACATGAGCTGCATTTTATTATCATTTAATGAATTACAACATAATTTTACTTGAAAAAAGTCTCTGTCAAGCTTGAATTATAAAACTCCAACATCCAAATGCTCCCACTTGCTCCAGTGACCTAAAAAATACTTTGCCATAAAGAGAATGAAATTTGACTTTACTACCAACTCAATCCAATATAAGAGTAGGTCAAACATCGTGCGGGTAGGCGAGGCAAAAATTCTAAATCGGCCGCTGGTTTAGCCTGGACTAATGGACTTGTCAATCTATTGCGCGCACAGGCTCCGACAAAGCCAAAATCTTTTCGTTCAGTTGCTTTTTAAAGGCCCACTTGCGCTGTGCGGCTGGGCCAAAGAATGATAAACTTAAATTTTGATAGTTCATTTATTGAATTTGGTTTATTATATCAAAAGTTATGCTCGATGGAATACAAAAGTTACTTTCCACATAGTACGTACGCAATAAAGGGAGTCTTCTCAAAAGCGTATGGGAGGAGGGGAGTGGTCAAAGGAAAATGTACGTACGCAGAGAAAACTTTTTCATAGCCCTTTTTTACTTGTTTTTTTGTCGAGCTTTACGCTTCTTATACGCATCAAGGAAAAGAAGAAGTTTCTTAATAACCATTGAGTTTCATGTATGAAATAAAGGTCCGAACCAAACGATTTGAATTCGAAATTTTCTTCAACCAAGGGGGGGGGGTGTGGATGAAAAGTACGTACTTACCAGGGGGTATAGCCATTTGCGTACGCTTGCGTACGGGGGGAGGGGTATCCGATTTTCGACATTTTAGTGCGTACGTACTACGTGGACGGCCGCTTTATCTCTGGCATCTATGAAAATTCCATAGGCCATTTCACAATCGCAAAGCGTAATGGGTAATCGACCACTGCGCGCTAATGACGACTTACTATTGGTCCAAAATTTTGAAAAACGTTTAATTATTTTTCGTCTAGCCAACGGAAAGCCGTTATGTAGGCGTAATCAGTCCTGATTATCCATGATCCATTTCAGCGCCACTTGAAAATTAACTTTATTTTTATCTTAATTTAAAATTCAATGGATTTATTGAGCGTGGATGAGCATGTTGCCCTTCTTTCTGAATATATATTAAACACTTTTTTCCAATTTCGTTCCCAATAAAATAATTACAATCAGGGATAAGGATGCGTTATGGATGACTCCTGAGCTTAAACAAATGCTCCTCGACAAAGCTAAAATTTATCGCCGGTGGAAAAAGCGGGGGAATCCCTTGGATAAACAGGCACTTGATGAAATCTGGCTATCTGATGACTGGCTATCGAAGAAGCCAAGGAAAATTATTTATTCGTCTTGGCAATTCACTTAACGATCCTAACATTGGAAGTAAGAAATACTGGTCTACCCTTAAACAATTCTTGGGCATGTGCAAGACACCAAAAATCAACACCCATATGCGATAACAGAGATATTCTAGTATCTGATGTTTCTGAGAAAGCCAGCATTCTTAATTCTTTTTTCGCCAAACAATGCTCTCTCATTGAAACTGGCAGTGTTCTGCCAGCAGAACAATTCCTTACCGACTTGAGGTTGGAAAACTTAGAATTTGGTGAGGATAAAGATTGAGACTCTAATAAATTCTTTAAATATAAACAAGGCTCACGGATGGGACGATATTTCTACACGTGTGGTTAGGATTTGCGGCAAATCTCTTAAACCTTTTTGTGGCATTTTCAATCTTTCCCAGTGGAAGAAAAGTAATGTTGTTCCTGTTTATAAAAAGGGGGCCAAAAGCATTGCTAAAAACTACAGACCAGTTCTTTTCTTCGAGTGTTTAGCAAATTATTTTTAAAAAATTTCAAAAATCGGCCAATCGCCAAATTAAATCCCCGCAAAATTTAAAGAAATTTTTTTTAAATTCTATGGAGAATATGCATTTCTTAGTAAAATACCACGTATGTTTTAGTTTACCGGGGACTAAAACCTTCCCAAATTAAATCCCCGCCAAAAAATTCATCTTTGCCAATCGCAAAAATCAATCCACTTAAAGTATTACACCCCTGGTGATACTAAGTTTACGAAGACGTATGGATGTGTCCAAGTTACAAACTCAAACCCGAACTTTTTAAACAGAAGATCATCAGTTGTTTTGGGACCCTTAGAGAGACTTTTCTCAAAAATTTGGTCGGTTTTCTTCACATTTTGGTCCAAACTTTTTAAAATATGACCTATTGAGAAAGTGAATATACAATATTCTCTTGATTTCGGAAGTCGTTTGGAGAGTCCAGATTGATTTTCTAAACAAACATTCATTTAATGTTCACTAATGTTGGGTTGGTATACTCAAGAAATTCCTTACAGTACAATGTTTAAAAAAAATTCTTAAAATTGCATAAAATCAGATTTGAAAATGATAATTTATCTATGTATCACTAAGTATTTATCATCTGCATGTTTTTTTTATAAGCAAGTGTTTGTTCCTATATCAGGCTCGCATTATGCTTAGCATTCTATTGTTCTCAAACAATAGAGCCATTGTTTAGGTACCAAAAGCTGAGCCTGTATATCTATATATTAATAGTGGTAGTCTGTATGTGTGTTTGTCTGTGTTTTCTACTTTCGTTTTCGCTTTGTTTGTGTTTTAAAATTATGACATTTAGTCTCTTGCTCCACAAATTTGTTTTATTGGATTCGCGCCATTTGCAAAAGATCGGATAGAGCTTGGTTTAGACTAGGCTACGTCATATCTGCCTTCGCTCCGAGCGTAAAACTCCTCCTCTTCGGGCTATGAGCACTGCTCTTGGTTAAAATATTGAAATTCTCCAGATAAATCGCATGCGCAGTAAAGACACGCATAATCAGTCTTCGATTATTCAAAAACAACAGACGGCCTTCGCAATCTAAAATCATAACAATATGGCTACCGACAATCCCTTGCATTTTGATAGAGACGAAGCTGTGAGTTTTTTGGAGAAATATACCTTTGGCATCGAAAAATTTCATCCTAAACAATTAGCATTGATAGAGGAGTTCTGTTTGGGGAAAAATATCTATCTGAGTGCCCACACTGGCTTTGGGAAATCAATTGTTTTTCAGTCTATACCTTGGTTTTTTGACCTATCCAATGATCAAAGTCTTGGGACATCAACCCTCTTGGTCATTTCCCCGTTGGTCTCTTTGATGGAGGACCAAGTAAAATATTTAAAGACCAAAACATGCATTTCTGCAGTAGCTATCAACCAGACTACCGAGAACCTAGATGAGGTACTTAAAGATGTTGAAGATGGCATTTACTCTCTTGTGTATACTTCACCAGAAAGCATGCTGTCAAAGGGTAGATTACGTCGACTTCTGTCTTCAGATAGCTTCCAAGATCACTGCATTGGTGTGGCCATAGATGAAGCCCATGTTATGGCAGAGTGGTTAGTAATACAGTATATGTCTTTTCTGTGTATTATGTTTTATATTGGCAAGGAGCATCACACCAATGTATTGGAATATCCATCGACAATTCCTTCTGTGCTTTTGTACTTCTTGTCTGCGCTATATCGCAGGTTGATCAGTATTGAATTTTATTTTATGTAGACGTTTGTATGTTTATTTGTGTCATTCGTCATAGTCAATAATCGTCAAAATGTGACTAATGATTAGTTATTGAATGGCGATTTTCATTGTTCGACACTTATATTGCTTAGCTAGAGTTGAATCACGCTTGTTATTGCTTTCCTTTTTCCATTCTATTCAGGGGATTTGCTGATTTCAAAAAAAAGGTTTTCCGAAAATGGTACTCCAACCTTATTGAACTGAGGTCCCTCCTTGGAAGCAATATTTGTTTTGCTCTCTTCACAGCAACAGCGTCTCGGTTGATGGAGCTCAAAATTTTTGAATCGCTTGGTTTAACACCTGATGATTTTACTTGTGTTGTTCTTGACCCTGATAGAAAGAACATTTGCTATCAAGTTCAAATGGTACCCAAGGTCAGTTTGTCCATTATTTTTGACTTTGTATTGCGTGACATTTTTGAACATGGTGATAGCTCTACAAGAAGACTTATTTACTGCCAAACTAGAAAGCAATGTGCTATTCTTTACAACATGTTCCTCCTCAAGCTTGGTAGCAGCATGTATAGTGGTGGAGTTGAGCACCCAAAGAAGAGAAGAGTTGACATGTTTCATGGGGGAACAGCTGATTCTGTAAAGAGCCACATTTTGGAGGAGATCTCAAAAGAGGATTCTCATATCCGTGTGGTTATTTGCACTATTGCATTTGGAATGGGTGTAAATGCAAAAGGTATAAATGAAAGTATTCATTTTGGCCCCTCAAAGTCAATTACGTCATTTGTCCAGGAAAGTGGTCGCATTGGTCGTGAAGGCAAACCAAGTGTGAGCAGATTGTTTCACACCAGCACACTTACTGGCAAAGTTGATACAAAAATGAAGGAGTTTGTTCATTCCAAAGACCAGTGTAGACGGAAGATCCTGCTTTCCCTATTTTCAAATTCAACATCAGCTGAATACGGCTGTGGTTGTGAGTGTTGTGACATATGTGCCTTGAAATGTGAATGTTCCATAAGTAAATGGGCACCTATTGATTTTACTTTGAAACCTCAGAATAATGACTCCAAAAGTCGTAAAACCTCAGATTCTGCCTTAAGCCTTCTTCATGAAAAGTTAGACGAGTTCCGAAGAAGCTTCCTTGAATTTGATGTAAAACCTGTTGGTGTTCCATCTGTATACATGGAATTTGATCACTACCAAGTTAAATCGTTGGTTAAAAATGCTTCAAAGATCTTTTGTGTCACAGATGTCTATTTTTATGGTTTTGTTTGGAGATGGAAACATGCAAAAAGAGTTTTGAAGATTTTCAATGAGGTTTTTGAGGACATTGATGAGCTATTTTCTAGTTTGAATGAAAGCATGCCAGATTTTCATAACTCGCAAAGTTTAATTGGTAATGAATGGTATGAGATTGCAAATGACACTTCCATGTTTGACACACTCAGTGATTCCATCATGAACAGTCTGCGTAATGACACCCAACAGTCAGAATAAGGGCTAATTTTTCAGCATTCTTACTTACTTATAACAAAAAATGAAAAAAAATCTTTATATACTACAAACTTTTTCTTTTCTCAAACCAATAATTAGAAAAAAGGCGATGAACTAAAATTGTTAAATTCTGATCACATCTAATTAGGCCACACAGTCTTTTACCTACAGCAATTTAATCTTATGATTCCAGAGTTATTTAAATTGATGTTAGTAGTTTTTTTACTTTAGTCTAATGGTTTTTTGTGATACAATTTATAATTATTAGCAATGCTTAATGATGGAAAAACGGTGGCTTGTTCATTTTTTTCTGTATATCATTATTCAAACAAGAAGTAGGGGGGGATGTTATTTTGCAAAAATGGCGTAAATTCTTAGCCCATTTGTCAAAAGTTGCCTTTGGGTATAAAAAGAAGAAAAAATTATGTTAAAACCCTGTGGTACCCTTTTCAAGGTTGCCACGGGCAGGGTGGCACCGTGGCTCCGCCAGCAAAATCGAAATTTCAAAAATTTTCAAAACATAGTGAAGTGACCCCTCATTTGAAAGGTATTTTCATGCTGGTTAAGAAAATCTAAAAGGCCTAAAAGCCTGGAGCTGTATATTATGTAGACTAGGTTTAGACTTTATTAAGCCTTTGTTTTGAAATTTAAGGCCCATCTACATTTAGTAATTTTAACTTCTGCCCAGACTTGCCTTTTTCTCTCTTCTTTTGTTTTAAATGTTTTCGAATGTATTTAACGATCGTATTTATTAATGACATTCGAATTCTTTTCAAAACAAAACAATTTCAATTCATAGAAAAGAATATTTCAAAAGTAAATCAAAACATAAAAAGGTTTGTGGACAACAACAGCATTCAAAGGGCGATATAAAGCATAAGAAAAAACCAGTTCACTTCTTTTTTCTTATAAAAATATTCAAGCCGTCGTTACCATTGAGTTTAAAGCCCGAAGGGCTAAAGTTCAATCTCTAACCTTTCTCAGGCAAGAAAAAGTGAAGCTTAAAAAATGCGCCGCATTTTTGACGACAGATTGAATCTAGCAATTCCTTTGTTTACGATTGATATTTTTTTCGAAATTTAGAGGTAAATTTTATAGTATTAATCTGTCATTTGTGTAAAAACCAGGCGATGCCGCTCAAGGCCGCGCTACTTTGGTAGGATTTGTTGGCTTCAAATCCTACCAAGGAGATTGACTTCTAGCCCTTCGGGCTTATACTTCATTGGTCGTTACTGCTAAAAAGTGTGTACGTCATTTTCCCGGGGGGGGGGGGGACTAGGGCTTTATGTTTCGGGAGGGGGGCAGTAAACGATCCAAATATGGTTAAAAGATAAGACACCCGGGGAAGGTTAGAGTTAAACGTTGTACAGATTTCTTTTTTTTATTTGATCGCTTTTTTAAGCCAGCTTCAACATCCAAAGGACTTTTAGTGCGTTCAGCTACAGCTTAACCGGCGTGCGACGCCGGGTACCGGCTAGTATGCTTATAATCGTTATGCTTATAAAAAAACATGTAAAGTACTTGCCTTATCTGATACAATAATTTCTATCAGAAGGTAAACGTTCAACTTCTTCATTGAGTAGTTCAAAAAAGAGATCATAAAACTGCTTCGACGTGAAATCTGTGCGCGGTGTTTGAATAACATCGTTATCGGTCATACTGGGAATGAATTTCTCGTTATCGACGAGGTGAATTTTAACAGTTTCTTGCGTTTTGAGAACTGTGAAGGCTGGGTTCGAGTCATCATTTGCATCTGTTATAATAATGTTGATCATTTTATCATCAAAGACGGCTTTCTTCAGTTGATTCGATTTTGAGGCTTTTATTTCTTTCAATTGAGTATTCAAGACCTTCAGGTTCTTATCAGTGCAAAATTTTCTTTCTACATAAATAGTCCCTATAGTCCTTTTCATGTGCAATGCAATTCCACAATCTTTGAATACAACAGTCAGTGCCTGTTTAATATCATCGAAATTGAAAGTTTGAATATCGTAATTAATATGTCCTTTTTGCTGGTTCACAACCCAGCGGTATGAATGATACATAGCTTTATAAGGATTTTCCACACGAGTCATGTGGTGTATCTTGACGTTTAATGAAACACCGGTCAACCTCAAAGTGTCATTTAAAGCTCTCAATAAAATCAAAGACTTTCCTAACGTCAATTCCATCTTTGAAATCACTCGACGCTCCTTCAGTGATTATAAAACTGATATTAAGTTGATTTTTCTCCAAACAAGTTGTATTTATCGAATTTTCTGTTATCTCTAGTTCAGTCCCTTTGTAGTCAGGATTACGTAATATGTTTCTTACGTCATTAAATTGTTCCATATGCCTGCCAAGATGGTACCACAAGTTTCGGCGCTGGGTTGAAAGCCAAGTGAAGTTTGGAGTATACATAACCATTGACAATAGGATGATTGCATATTGTTTTTTGTTTTCAAGCTTTGATAGAGCATCTGTTGTTTTATCGTCGATTGAGTGACCAGCGATATACAAAACAACATTACGCGTTCCCTTAGTGTTTTTTCTCAGCTCTTCCTCAAAGAATTTGTAAGAGCCAATAAGGTAGACAAGAGCTTTGATAGGATCCTTCACCTCAGGACGTTGCTGGATAAATTGGTTAGGTTCGTCCAAATTAATTGTGATGAGGTCATTGTGATATTGATCGAAAACCTTTGCAACCAAATCTTTAGAATCTCGGAAGTGCGTTTCTTTCTGTTCCAGCTGATCATAAAAACAGATTTCATAACATTCATCAGTGTGGAATTCTCTCAATAACATGTCAAGGAATTTAAGCCACTCATTTCTAGGATGAACTTCAACAGGATTAACATTGTCAGTGCGGACCAACACTTTGTACATTACGAGTGGCTGCCAAACAACAATGATGCGAGTCTTGTCTACACAAAATGAAAAGTTTTCTGCAAGTGAAAAAGTGACATTTCTAATGATCAATAAAAGCACTGGTACTATTGCCAATGAAACTTTCATCTCGAACCGATTTTTCTATATGAACTAGGCTCTTCTGTGAGAAAATTCTCTGATCAAGAGAAATGAATGAGGTTAATCTTTTAATTGTTTTCATAAACGTGCTCATATCATTAAAATCAAAATAAGCTGATGGAGGTGTTCAGTCTAATTGTTACTGCTATCGTAAAATCTCACTAGGTTACACTAATTCAATTATAGCTGTCAACTTCGCCTCACAAAAATGCGAGAGAGCTTCAAGCCGGAAAACTTTTCCCCGATAATCCGATTTTTCTGAATTGGAGAATGGGGAAATCGGGGAAATTTTTCCGTGAAATCCAATTTTATCCGAAATTTTTTCGGGAAATTGGGGAAGTCGGGGGATTTTTCATCCCAATTTTCCAAAATCAGAAAATTTTGCCATTCTGTTTTTCCAAAACCAAAATTTCTTTTTCAGGAAATCGGAAAACTTTTGCAAATGCGGGAGAATAAAGTGCTCAGAAACGTTGAAAATCAACCTATCAAATTTTCATTTTTAAAATTTGGCAGTTGTGATAGCCTTTGTACGAATAAGAGCATTTCTTAGCAATTATACGCATAGGTTTTGAAACTTAAGCCTATAAAAGGGTTTATAATCTTTATGAAAATAATTTTCATTTGTTTTTACCGAGTTTATCATTAGATTTTTGGTTCTAGACCCGGGGGGGGGGGGGTTACTAGGGTTGGCGAATGAGGGGTATGAGCGGACGGGACCTCCGAAAACCGACCCTTAGAGAGACTGATTTTTGGTGAAAAGGTGACCCTTAGAGAGATTTTTTTTTCGATTTTTGAAAAAAGTCATACCCTTAGAGAGACTTTATTACAAAACTCTCTGGAAATCAAAAAATTTCCTAAAAATCCTGAATTTTCCGACCCTTACAGAGATTGATTTAAGACTTACTGATTTTCCAACCCTAGAGAGACTTTGAAAGGTGAAAAAACCACAGATCTGTAAAGCCCGAAGGGCTAGATTTGGGGCTTTTATCGAAAAGTGAAGCCTAGGTTTGGAAGGATTTCCGGCAATTTTACAATCTATGGTGGACTGAAAAACACTTCGAAAAATACTTCACTAATACACGTATTCAAGTAATGTTACATTTGTCACGAATGATGACATGTGGCTTCCCCTTTCTACTTTGTGCTATACAAAGCGTAAAAAGCGACGACTTACACATTTCATACTACACTTCCATGACTATTTGAAACATAACCTCACTTTATTATGAATGCGTGTCATACTATCATACTAAACTTACACATCACCCTCATCCGTGATAACATAATACAAAGTGAGTATTACAATATACCCCTCAGGTAATGGTAATTGCAGTAATTTCGGTAATCACGGTAATCACGCCCTTACGCCACAATATATCGCCCTTTATAGCGCCACACCATAATGAGACAATGTAGTATACAATGTACCCCTCAGGTAATGGTAATTGCAGTAATTTCGGTAATCACGGTAATCACGCCCTTACGGCACAACATATCGCCCTTTATAACGCCACACCATAATAAGACAATGTATACAATATACTCCTCAGGTAATGGTAATTGCAGTAATTTCGGTAATCACCGTAATCACACCCTTACGCCACAATATATCGCCCTTTATAGCGCCACACCATAATAAGACAATGTATACAATATACCCCTCAGGTAATGGTAATTGCAGTAATTTCGGTAATCACGGTAATCACGCCCTTACGCCACAACATATCGCCCTTTATAACGCCACACCATAATAAAACAATGTATACAATATACCCCTCAGGTAATGGTAATTGCAGTAATTTCGGTAATCACAGTAATCACGCCCTTACGCCACAATATATCGCCCTTTAAAGCGCCACACCATAATAAGACAATGTATACAATGTACCCCTCAGGTAATGGTAATTGTAGTAATTTCGGTAATCAAGGTAATCACGCCCTTACGCCACAATATATCGCCCTTTATAACGCCACACCATAATAAAACAATGTATACAATATACCCCTCAGGTAATGGTAATTGCAGTAATTTCGGTAATCACGGTAATCACGCCCTTACGCCACAACATATCGCCCTTTATAACACCACACCATAATAAGACAATGTATACAATATATTGTATATTGTAATACTCACTTTGTATTATGTTATCATGGTAGAGGGTGATGTGTAAGTTTAGTATGATAGTATGACACGCATTCATAATAAAGTGAGGTTATGTTTCAAATAGTCATGGAAGTGTAGTATGAAATGTGTAAGTCGTCGCTTGTTACGCTTTGTATAGCACAAAGTAGATAGGGAAAGCCACAAATGTCATCATTCGTGACAAATGTAACATTACTTGATTACGTGTATTAGTGAAGTATTTTTCGAAGTGTTTTTCAGTCCACCATAGACTTCCCGGATTTCCTACCAAAGTCACGTGACTAAAATATGCAATTTCACCGGTTTGAGAGATGTGAAATAGCGTTTGCCGCCTACTTTTTTTGATCTCGCGCTCCGAAAACAATTAAAATGCTAGATCCTATCCATCGGCACGAAATTTAAAAAGTCAAATTTTTGCTTCACTTTTTTTTGCTGGAGAAAGCTTAAAGTTGCCTATCTAGCCCTTTGGGCTTTACAGATATCTGTGGAAAAAACCGACCCTTACCGTCCGCACATACCCATCATCAATTTTTGCCTAAGTACCCCCCCCCCCCGCGCGGGTTCTACACTGGATAAAGTCAATGTAAGGCTGGATTTATCTCGAAACCCATATTTCATACATTTTGATTAACTTGCCAGAATTTTTGGCATTTTCTGAATGAAGAATTTTCTTCCTTAAGTTGAAATTCACTTTGACAGGTAATTATAATTTTAATGACTAAAACAACAATACTGATGTATCATGTGATCGTGCTTCTATTTATTTTGATAGGCTGATTTTCAATGTTTTCGAGCACTTTCAGGAAGTAACTTTTTTATTCAATCGAGCATGAACCAAATTTAATAAATGACCCATCAAAATCTAAGTTAATCTTTTTTCATTACGATGAAAAAGGATTCGTTCTCTTTAGATCTCGGGAAAATTCACTTTAAACAGAGAAACTTTTTTGTGGCGCACCCGATATATTGAGTTTAAAGCGCCGAAGGTTCTTGTATTGAAACCCTTGGATGGGAAACGAAGCCACTTATTTCACATTCAAAACGCCAGATCTCGAAAATTATGCGTCGTGAAAGCAAAGAAATAGCTGAGTTTATGCCTTCATTCAAAGAGCAGGGCAAGCCATAAAGCTTTTTCTTGCTTGATAAAGTTTTGAGGTTCCTCTCTAGCCTTCAGACTCAAATCATCCAAATGATATACTCTTTTAAATCGATTTTTTTCTTGATTTTCGAATTTTGAAATATCCAATCTGCAAGAGTTGGCTAAATCACGAAATTGCCCTGTGAATTATTGTGAATTACAAAGCTCCCAATCTAATCTCATTTCGACGAATTTCCAAAGGATATGGAATCTGGAAACTGGGCAAGAGATGAACAAACTGATGCAACACAGCGATGCAGTATTGACGTTAAGATTGCAAAACAGCACTCTGATATCTGGTTCAAAAGACAGATCAATCATTGTTTGGGATGTTCATTCACCAAATGCTGCATCTTTACGTATGAAGATGGAGGGCCATGAAAAAGCAGTCAATGTTGTCGATTTTGATGACAAATTGTTTCGGAGATCGAACAATTAAAGTGAGTCACTGATCTGTAACTATTTCACTTGATCTATATGAAGCGTGCTTAAAGTTGCCTAGTCCTCCATGTTATTTTCGATTCTGGTCGTCAACAGCGCGATTCGAAAATGGTGTGAAACTCGAACGTTTGAAAATCTAAGGTAAATTGGAACACAAAATACCGGACTATTAGACTTCCAAACTGGATACACTTCCAGAGAAAATCTGTTAGTAGTTAGCCTTCCTAGTGTGCAAAGGAATATGATATCTGTGGTATATAGTAAAAGTTTTAACGATATTATTGAAATTTTGTCACGGTCAACAGTCATGTCGTCGTAGAACATAGACAATATCTATCAATATTAGGCCAGGGGGGGGTCACTCATATGATCTGGCCTACGTCATGTGCCGCGCTTAAGGGCAGGGTTTTTCTGCATCCCAAAATACACTGTAAGGGTGTGTTTCTGTGAGATTGCACTGCAAGGGTCGAATTTTAAAACAAATTCAAAATAATTGTTAAAAAGAAAGGTTTTTACTTCTTGTTTGTTTGAAAAAGTTTCTATTGTCTGATAATTACAGCTGACAAGAATAATTTTCTCAGTTTTTCTTTGAAACAGAAAAATTTCCCAAGCTCCTTCTCTTCACGCAGATTTACAGCTGAGTGCACTATAAGGATTGGGTAAATCAAGAGAAAATGCACTGAAAGGGTACCTTTTCAGCCATATTGTGAACTGCACTGTAAGGGTACGATTTTGAAAAGCAGATTTTGCGCGGCACATACGGTCGTTTCAAAATCGAGTGCCCCCCCCCCCAGGACATTAGGTCAACCTAAAGTACATCAAAATCTATTCCGCTTCATTTACTAGGTGAAACCATGTGTAATATGGATTGGCCAAATGCAATCCTCCCACTCCAAGGTTGTTTAGCTAATGATATCAGAGTGTTTGCTGATGTATAAATGGTTTTCCTTGAATAGATTTACTTAAATTTAGCTAAACTTTCTCTGCACTGTAAAAGGATCAAGTTTTGAGATTATAATTTTTGTCCGCACATACATGTTTTTTTTTATAAGCAAGTGTATGCCCCTTGGTCAGGCTCGTGTATGCTTAAGTTCTCAAAGCATCCAGGCATAGTTTATGCTTATTATATGCTTAAGAATTATGCTTATGATTCACCCCGAGCCAAGTTTTTAATGAAATTTCAGAAATTTTGTAAAAATTTGTTCAGATTTTGGGAGCAGTGGAATGTAGCTAGCCGTGGAATTTCTTATTTTTTACTTGACCTCTACCAAACCTTTTTTAAACAGATAAAAATGACAACTTGAAAAATATTTTACGCTGACATAATAATTATATGCTCATGTTATGCTTAGTAATTCTGCAAATCTGAGCCTTCATATGCTTATAAGTGTTATGCTTATAAAAAAAAACATATACGGTAGTTTTCAGATTGAGTGCCCCTTTCCGCCTGGGGGGGGGGATGAAGTCGAGTATAATTTTTATCAAACACTATTCACTATTCTCTAGCGAGGTTAAGCAAGTGTTTATTTAGACTGTTCAATATCGTAGGCCTGTACATAAGATTTCGCTTGCATGGTTTGCTTTGGCAAGTTATGTACAGGCCTACAGTATTGCACTTTACGGTCAAAATAAAGCGGTGCTTAACCTTGCTGTTATGATAATTCTCTCTCCATAGGTTTGGGATTCCAATACATTCAATTTTATCCGTAACTTGGCAGGTCACTCACGTGGCGTAAATTGTTTACAATATCGGACGCCACTGGTGGTGAGCGGCTCCACTGATCCACAACAATTATGCTGTGGAATGTGGAGCAAGGAACATGTTTGACTGTTTTTAAAACTTACAGTGAGATGCTCGTCAGGTGAGCAGTTTACATTGAGTTTAAAGCACCGAAATGGACTAGATAAGAAGCTCTCAACCTCGTCCCCGTGTATTCCAGGCTTTATTTACGTTACTGATAGATCCCAGAGAATCTAGCACTATCAGTAAGCAATAAAAAAGCTGATAATACACAGCGAACGAGAAGCTCTTTAATGGACATTGAAGCAACTCTTTTCCCCATCCAAAAATTCAAACTTTCGATGTAATTCCAAGAGGTTGGATTTTAAATACACGGATTTCAAATTAAATCTTTGCATGGCTTTTGCTTTGACCGCAAAAAATCAAGTAAGCTGAGCTCTTTATCCATAGTTACAAGGTAAGAGAAAGAAAAAAATGTTAGAATAATGCTCATATAGGAAATTTTTGGGTAATTTTTCTCTTTTTGGTTGAAAACCGCCAATATTAAGGTGCAAAAAAGCAAAGGGGCGCCGAAATTAGTATACCCTTTGTATTTTGGCACCCCCAAAAAACATCCTTTCAGCCCCACAATAATCGGATCAGTCATTTGTCGATCGATCATTTTCAAATCGTTAGTTGTTCATTGGACGATACTATTTGCATATTGGACTTCGATGAAGCTTCTTTTGAAGTGACATGATCGAGATATCATCTTTGTTGGCCGATACGTATTATAAGAAAAATATCGGAATGCATCGAAAAACCAACAACCGTGATATCACTCCATGTCGTGAAAGCAACAGCCTAATAAATGTATTTATTCATCTTGCAGTAGCAACTTCCACAACATCGTTCTGTTTTGTCCCCCAGCAACAACAATAGGAGACCATGGCAAGGCAGGGGAGATATTCAGCCATGTTCCAAATGAAGGAAAATATTCCAAGATTTGTCTTCATTCTTTCCCAAAGATCTTCAACTGTTGTCATTTTTGGAGAAAAAGAAATTGTTATTTTTTACTGCGTGAATCTCTTTTTACTATGGATGGGAATATGTTGCCTTATCACTTTCAAATTATCAAATTAAAAAAGTTACTTTCAACTGTGCTTGTCACGCTAGTTGGGAGCATCGATTCCCTTTGAGGCGTTGAAAATTATTTCTGTCATTTTTTTTCGTTGGGCAGAAAACTACATTACGGTTACAGAAATTGGTTGCTGAGATCGATGTTGACCAATCTTCCGTTTAATTTTTATTTGGAATATTATTAACAATTTATATTTCAAAATTCAATGTGCCAAAGGTATATTATTATTATTTTTCTACCTTTTAAATAACTAACATAAACTTATTTTGTGTCTTTTTTGCGTAACATTTCAAATTACAATAGTTTTTATGTAAGTTTTAAGCTTTTAGCCTGCTTATTGTGTCCCGCTACGTGGCATTACATCTCCCAGGGACAGTTACCCCCTGGTAAATTCTCCCACCGAAAAATAATAAAAATCTTGCACTACTTAGTTTTCTACAAGGGGGGGTCGATTCATTCTTTAGAGAAAATTTTGACTGCCAAACATTTCATCATACAGTCAACTTTCTCTAATTCGAACCTCTACTATTCGAATTCTCCTCTAATTCGAAAAAAATTCTTGGACCCTTGAATATCGAATTAGAGAGGGACAACTGTACGTTTATTTTACAGTGGTCATAACAAAACCGAAAGTGATAATTAATAAAGAAGATCATTCTACTATGCAAATTTTTAGAATGTTTGGAGTCTAGGTTTTCTGGTTCCCGGTTTTTGGTGAGAAACTTGCTTTTGAGTCCAGCCCCGTCCAGGCCTTTGAGTCTTGCTTGTTTTTCTTTTACTTTAAAAATCACATATGATGGGGGTGGGGGGTTAGAAGTGTGCCGTTCTTTTCCGTGCTGTTTGTAAGACTCCCTCAAAATTGGAAATTGCCCTTGTGGTAATCGTCCGGGGGAAATTATCAATTATCAATTATCAAGTCAATTATCTCAAAAAGTTAAGAATATCCCAAGGCTTCGAAAATTTTGGATGTTCTTACAAAAAACGCTATATTCTACATTTTCCAGATATTGGATTGTAATTGGAGAAGTTGGAGATACCACGTGGACAGATTAGATAGTGGAAGTCTTGGTGTTAATTGGTTACTAGTACAATATGATGACCAACAAATCGTCACTGGTCAACAAAAATGGAAAAATAAAGGTATGATCGGTTAGGCAAATTGCATAGAATGGCAGGGCTGCAAAATTCCACAGCTTTGGCGTTTCGAATTCCGCAACGTTGTCAAATACAGATTGGAAGGCTCTTAAAAAAGCCGAATTAAAAAATGTTATTTTCTCATTCTCAGCCTCAGCATGTTTCTTAGATGTTTCTTAGTTTTTAGGCATTCTGAGCCTCATGTTTCTTAAAAGTGTGTTTCTTAAAAAAAAAAAAACGTGTATCGCAGCTTATCCGCTGTACAATTTGAAAATGCTTGTTGTTGAACCAAG
This sequence comes from Clytia hemisphaerica, assembly GCF_902728285.1. NCBI lineage: Eukaryota > Metazoa > Cnidaria > Hydrozoa > Leptothecata > Clytiidae > Clytia > Clytia hemisphaerica. The sequence continues at coordinate 93,524 of NW_027103363.1, forward strand.
AACGGGATCGTAGGGTTACAAACGAGATCTCCAAATCATGTGCTACTACATTTTTTAGAGCAATTTCGTTGCGGAATTTTGCATTCCTGTCATTCCATGCAACTTGCCGAAATGTGATGGAAGATTCTAATGGCCTTAAGTATTCATAGTTGCTTGATTATTCAAAAATGTTGGTATAGATTTATAAGGCGTCGGCGAAAGTAACCAACGTTTACCGGTTCAAGCCCCCCGTTTCTCTGGTTCCAATCAGTTTGATGGGTTTGCTGAACCAGTTACACGAATGACCTTCTTATAGATAGATAGAATCGATATCTTACATCTTAAGCCCAGTAATCTAAGACTTTTAGGCAGTCTTTCGATTGCTTTTACGGGGTCCACGACCAGCCGGCTCGGCTATCTATGAACTCTCGGGTAAGTTATCAAACTTTCACCAAAGATGTATCTCACTAAAGTCGATCGACTTTAGTGTAATACATCTCTGGTGAAAGTTTTAAGACAATTAGATAAACCATTCTTGAGAAATTCAGTTTTTAGTTTTTATGACGTCATCGATTATGACGTCATAATCAGTTTTTGCGGTTTTTCGCGAAAATCAGCGAAAGAACAGGTCACACATCAGGTTAGAAACACCACCATAGTATCCTTCATGTTCAGTCATTTGTTTGGTCATTTTCTGTCGACTAATGCGATCTAAAAAATATGGCAATTTTAAGTTTTTGAGACATGCCATAATTTACCCGAGCTGAATAAAAATTTTAAGGAGCGGAGATCCGAAACGTGAACTGGTTTAAGACACTGATACCTTTTGACCACTTGGCCATCGATCCTTAAATTACCCTACTTATCCCACCTATCCTACTGGCCAATAAACTTATATCGTCGACTTTTCCTTATTAAGTAAGTAGTGGTATATTCATCTGGTGACTGTCGGCGGAGCTGGAGTGTGGGAGTCTTTCACCATTCACTTTTCTATTTGCATTAGACCTGGGAGGTCTGAGGTGGTCACTCAGTAACTTACCGCCTAGATCAGATTACCCAATTTCACATTCGTGGAGTTGGCAGTGACCGGGGATCGAAACCACAACCCTTAGATTGTAAAGCGAATGCTCTACCGACTGAGCTACCTGGCCACACTTTTCCTTCCTTCCTCTATTCGGATTAGCATTTCACCACTTTTCAGCGTGATGAAAAATTACATGATAAGTGGTTTATAATTATATTTATATCATTTTATTTACAAGGTTTGGGATCGACACACTTTGGGATGTAATAAAGTTTTGGATGGACATACAAAAGGTGTTCTTTGTTTGCAATATGATGGAGATATACTAATCACTGGTTCAATTGATGGTACAGTAAAGTAAGAAATTTCGTTTCTGAGAGTATACACTTACCAACTCTTAGCGGCGCAGTCGATTTTTTAGGGGACTGGTAATGAATTTTTTAGGGAGATTTATTCTCGGCTCACGGCATATTTAGGCAACAACTGAATCAAACCAATCAAATTTCCGCCAAAACTGTAGACGTATTTTTCCGAGTCTCAGCGGTGTAGTGCAAACTATTTTTAGCATTCTAGCCATTCTAATTCGCGTCGGCATTCAGCTATTGCCGACACAAATACCGACGTAATTTGTATTTTGCCGACGTAGAAGTGCTTATTGTACTAAAAAAGCCAGGATTTTTACGGCGCAAAGAAATCTGAATTAGAAACGTTTTTTCGACGTTTATGTAACGTTCACAATGTCCATATAACGTTAGATTAACGTTGAAACAACGTTGTGTGCCAGATGGGTTCTAACCAATTACACTTATCAACCTTTAACGACGCGGTCGGGTTTTTAAGGGACTGGTAATGACTTTGCAAGGAAGGTTTATCAATGCATTTCTAGGCTACAAGTAAATCAAATCCAAGCAAGTCTAGCCAAAAATCTAGAGACATTTTCCTGAGTTTTGCGGTGGAGGTAAAAAACGCTTTACTATTCGATACGCTCCCTTATTCGATAAAAATCTAACCCCTCTTTGAAAATCAAATTAGAGAGCACGTCAACTTTAATTCTTTTAATTTGACTATTTTTTTTTAGAGTTTGGGATCTAACTGGTGATGAATTAATGAACACTCTTGAACATCACACAAAAGCAGTTGCCATTTTAGTATACAAACATGGCGTCCTTGTTACGAGCGCTGCTCTTGAAAATATCATATATGTATTCACAGTTCATTCGTCCAAAGATATTAAGCTGCGTTCAAAGCTACATGAATACCGCAGGGATTGTCTTGCGTTAGATCTAGATGAAAGATATATAGTTACCGCTGCAAGAGATTTTCCCCAACGCTGTGGAGATACAGATATCAAAGTATGTATATCCTGGTATATCTTTGACATTTTTTATGACTTAAAATTTATGGTGCAGTAGTGTAGTGGTCATCGTTCTTGACTTCCGTGATGGAGGCCAGGGTTCGATTCCCACTCGGTGCTGCGATTCACTTGGCAAGTGAATGTACCTTAGCCCGGGTCAACCCATACCATGTGAGGGGAATAGGGTACCATCACTCTGATATAAGAGTATGGGGAGATATGCTGAAAATTGAATGTCATACGGTGGTGGTACTCATATGTTCAGTACCTGCGAGAACGGAAGGTTCTCCCGTATTGTGTGAGTACCATCATCGAAACAGCACGGCTCTGATGTGTCGCGAGCACAGAGTACAGTGTCTGGTAAGCGCTGTGATTTCCCTATCTAGGGGTAGGAAACTATCCTGGGATAGGGTCCGGTCCGATGATATCACAGGGTTTGCTTTTCTTCTCTCTTCTCTTAAAATTTATGTATGAGTTTATCATGTTCGACGTAAATATTTTTCTTGTAATTTCGAGCACTAGACACTTCATCTACAGTGTGTCTCAAAAAAGTGGACAAATTTCATCATAAAAGTAAAATCCTCAAAAATCATTATCTAAAGTGGGCCCTGCCTATTTTATTTGTTAGAGTAAGAAACAAGTTGACAGTAAGTTAAAATCTTTGCTTAAAAAAGATTAAAAAAAGCCATCGCATTGGCGTCAGAAGAGGGCAACGCAGTTACATTTGCCAACTTCAATACGCAACCGAGTTTATGTATGTATGTGTTTCTACGACGGAGACTGCAAACTTCTGGATTTTTCTAGATCTTGACTCACTGAGAACGATTGTAAACCAACACTTTTACCGTCCAGGTTAGAGCCGCGGGTTTTCTCCTAATCGCTTCAGTCACTTTACCGTTCTCAAAAATGAAAATACATGAACTCGCTACAATTACAGGACAAGGCAAAAATTGGGCCGTCTAAACCACAGCTAGCCTGTACCAAACTCTTCTTCACTAGCTTAAAAGATAATACGAAGAAAACCTTCAAAATATAAAAAAAGCCCGTGGGCAGGGTGGTACAGGCTAAACCACAGCTATAGCTAACAGATCATTTTCTCTATTTTCCCAAAGGTTTGGGACACCAAGACATGCGAGCACGTTCGTGACATTACTGGGAGTGAAGAAGGCACTATCACTTTACAATATCGTTATCCTTTAATCGTCACGTGTTGTTTTTCGTTTGATATGAAAGTTTGGGACGTCGAAAATGGCACCTGTTTGCGAACTTTCAAAGGAAGTACTGCATACATACTTTTAGGGTATGTATGTATGGTTTATGACATTAGTTTTAGTTTTATTGTCTAATTCTGAAAGAAATCATGTTCTTTACTATGGATCTTCTATTGACAATACCTACACTGTGAGTGGATGCTTTTATAAATTGTAACTTTGAAATGGTTATAGTCGATAGTTTGAGAGGATAGCCCAGAGTCGTTCGATTATTTTCATGCATTTAGCGACAAGTTGGCTAAGCGGTATGTGAACTGAACAGAACATTGGTAGTAGCACATCTAATAACGGTAAGTTTTTAAGTCAAATTGTAAGTCATTTTTTTATTGTTACTTTATGAAATAGCTACCCAAGCTATACGAACCACTGACCTTTATATAACCCTGGACCAAGCAATATCTGCCATCTTTGATTGGAGTTTTTTTAGAATTGGTACCCAAGGAGAAGCCATTGCAATGCCAAAAATTAACGTCTAACGCCGCTACATCATCAAAAGAATTTGAGGGAAAGTAGACCTATAGCGCTCTCGATGCATTTACACCGCTATAGAGTAGTGCCGACATTAGGGTAGCAATTTTCAAAAAACTCCGATCAAAGATTTTGCTTGGCTGGGATTGAGAAGATTTGTCCAGGGTATATATAGATCAGTGATACGAACTTCAATCGACCCAAACCTTCGAGAATTCTTATTTTTCAAGCATCGTAATGTTAAGTATATGGCATGTCTCCCTTGTTCCTTGTGTATTACAGGGAACTCCAGTTTTTTATGGTTACTGATAGCGCCAGATAATACCCTGGTACTGTCTGTTTTTCAAATGCAAAAGATTACGTAATTTTCTACACGGGGACGAGGCTGATGGCACGTTCGACGTTTGAAACAATGTCGTATTCTCTGCAATTTCTTGACATTAACTCTGAGTGAAAACACTTATAGCACTATGGTTTATATATTTCGTTGTATAACTCATGCTGGATTAACTTACGCACTTGTGCCAGAAACTGACACGAACAAAAATTACAATTCGCTGTAAGAAAAGTTCGGTTCGCTACCTTAAGTACATATCTACGTTTACTAAGAATTCGCCGGCCTAGAATCTAGAAATCGCCAAGAGTTAAATTTAAAAATTTAAAAACAAAGCAGAATCCCTGTAGACCACTCTATAATGAACCGGGTATCCTCTGTTAAAGGGAAGCCATTCATCATCATATACACGTTTTTATAAGAACAAGCTATATAAGAACATAAGGCTTCGATGGCCGAAATGTTAAGAACAAATTAAGAACATTTTAAGGCTTTGGAGACTCTTAAACACCCGATTTATTAGAAAACGCACAAAATTACCAACAAAATGGTGAAAATGAGAACATGTTAAGAACATTTTTAGGCTTAGATTTGAAAAGGTTAAGGACATCCGAAGGCTTCAAAATTTTAGAATGTTCTTCTACAAAAAACGTGTACTCGTTTACTAATGATTCTTTTAATGAGTTATCCGCTCGAAAGGATTAAATCCTATTGGTTTTAAATGAGGCCCCCAAGAAGTTTTTGTGATGACGTGATAGGGAATTTTTTCTAGCGTTATTATACGTGATTTGGAATTTTTTTCGTGATTGCGTGATTAGACTAGAGGTCAAAACGCGATCGTGATTTGAAAGATTTTTGAGCCGTGATGCGTCATTCGGACTTTTGTGATTATCCAAATTGTTTTCTGATTTAGGTGATCGCGATTTAAGACAGAAAATTATCGTGATCAGACTTACCACTTGGGGGGGGGGCTCTTAAATCTTATTACATGACTTCTCGTTAAGAAAACATGCATGATCGAACAATATGCTTTTTCAACATAACTATTTTATCTTGATTCTTTGACGAATTTGACTCAGTATAACCATAGATCTATAAAGCCCGAAGAGCTAGATGTCGGGCTTTAAGCCATTACAGGCAAAAAAAAAGTGAATATCGGAAAAAATATTGTTGCTATTGTTTTCGAGCTTCAAGCTTCTGATTGGTCTATTGCTGAAATGTCACGTGTCCTACCTAACCACAGTACACTTTTCAGCATAAGCTTTACATCTAGCCCTTCGGGCTTTATAAATCTATGAGTATTAAAATATCCCCTTCTCACAGACAGACGATTTTTTCAGCCAGTGCGGATAAAAATAACGCACTGAAACTCGATGGGGGTTGATGTTCCCATATTTTTTATGGCTGGGGATTTAAATTCTTTTGTTTTCAAGTCCGAAAATTGACTGAGGATGGGAAAAATAACACAATATTTTGAAGTGAGGATTGGTTTATTTGATTATTTTCAATGGGAACATAAATTATAATATGTAAGTATAATAAGGAACATTTTCCACCCAGGACGATATTTTGGCCAATTTTTTCAGTGGAAAGGGGTCCCAGTGGGGCTGTGAGAAGGGAGTGCATTTAAGGGCTAAATGGTAACGTCAATTTAGTTTTAATCAAAAACTAACTTAAAGTCCAAGTTTGAAATAGCTAATATCTGAAACGATATAGCCGGTTGCTAGGTGGCTCTTAGCAACGGTCTAAAAGGGATGATAGTTAAGTGGAAATTGAAAGAAATATTACAAATATAGAATATACGGGAGGACGGATATGACGCTGTGATTCAAGCAAGTTACAAACAAACTAATTATAATAATTAAAAATATTGAAATGTCTGTAAACTGCCTCCTGTATGGCCCATATTAAAGTAATTTTCTTTTTCCGGCCTATATTTCATCTTCAAACGCGAGAAATCAGAAATATTATCATGCAAGAATGTTTCAGTAATTATCTCCATGGACATATATTATCTCCTTACGAAATGTGATTATCTCATCATGGTAAAAAGGGTGTTTCTTCGGGAATCAAAATCATCATCAAACTCAAACAACAACACTAACAAGCAAACACTGAAGAACAACCAACCAATCCAAAAATGAAGACCATCATTGCTCTTGCTCTTATCGCTGGTAAGTTTATTTCACATTGATTTTACTGGATATTTCTTTTAAAATGTGTTTATTTTTTATTAATTTCGCTTAGCGAAAGTATTACGATAGCCTTTCTGCGGCGGCGGCGGGGGAGAATTTTTTTGGGGCGAAGATTATGGCGTTGGCGTTTGACCCGGGCGTTCTCTGGTTAGTTGGTTCAGTATACTATGGAGATAATCATAAGTCGCGTTTTTTTTGCTCGAATATTAATTCCACAAATTTAAGCATATAACTGATTGTTTTTTTATTTATTTTCTTATAAGCATATACTTTATAAGAATCAACTCAATAACTCTTGATAGACGGTGATATACCTTTCGGTAATTAGTTCTTACAAAGTAAACAAGGGACAGCAAACAATATGAGCATATTTGTTTTTCTTATAAGCATATACTTTATAAGAATCAACTCAATAACTCATGATAGACGGTGATATATCTTTCGGTAATTAGTTCTTACAATGTAAACAAGGGATGGCGAACAATATGAGCATATTTATTTTTCTTATAAGCATATACTTTATAAGAATCAACTCAATAACTCTTGATAGACGGTGATATACCTTTCGGTAATTAGTTCTTACAAAGTAAACAAGGGACAGCAAACAATATGAGCATATCTATTTTTCTTATAAGCATATACTTTATAAGAATCAACTCAATAACTCACGATAGACGGTGATATACCTTTCGGTAATTAGTTCTTACAAAGTAAACAAGGGATGGCGCGCAATATGAGCATATTTATTTTTCTTATAAGCATATACTTTATAAGAATCAACTCAATAACTCACGATAGACGGTGATATACCTTTCGGTAATTAGTTCTTACAAAGTAAACAAGGGATGGCGAACAATATGAGCATATCTATTTTTCTTATAAGCATATACTTTATAGAATCAACTCAATAACTCTTGATTGACGGTGATATACCTTTCGGTAATTAATTCTTACAAAGTAAACAAGGGATGGCGTAAAGTATGAGTATTTTTACTTTTCTTGTAAGCATATACTTTATAAGAATCAAATAAATAACTCTTGATAAACGGTGAGATACCTTTCGGTAATTAGTTCTTACAAAGTAAACAAGGGACGGCGCACAATGTGAGCATATTTATTTTTTATAAGCATATACTTTGTAAGAGTTCTTAAAAATTAAACAGCAATTGTTCTTAAATTGGTCTTATTTTTTTAGTGATTTTAAGTCTCCTTGTTCTTATAAAATTGTTTCATCAAGGCTCGATGTAAAGTAGATTTCAGATTAGCTTTAATCTCTACTTCTTCTTTTTCCCATGCGGTTCAAATTCTAGGCGAAATTTTCGACTTCATGTCGTCTTGTTTTATGTTCTTTTAGATTATAATTTTTTCTCGAAATAGGTATTTGATGTCCATTAGGTATTGACGCAAGCTAGTAAAGTTCAGTGGCATTGACTTTCTTATATTCAGTTGACGCTCTCTAATTCGATATTTTCAATAGAAATTACCTTGGTTCATCGAATAAGGGAGAGTATCGAATTCATGATATGCAGTTTCTTGTTGACGGTGGCTTTCAATATTATCGAATAACGGAGCGCTTACCAAGGCGCCTTATAATAATCATCAATTTTATTTTATTTTTTCAGCTGTTTCAGCCATCACCAACCCACCCATCACTGGAACAACGCCACCAGCTATTCCATGCCCTAATTCATTATGTAACGGAAAATATGATGGCAATTTTGCTCTTGATTACTACACAAACTACTTCGTCCAATGTGTCGGTGGATTGGCTTACTGCCAAGCTTGCTTCCCTCTCTCTTTAGAATTCAGTCAAACTTGCAACCAATGTTTGTACAGCAAACACGACGACTGTGTCACCACACAAAAATGGCACCCAGCCACCACCTTCGAATGTCCAGACAAATGCCCCCACTATGGACCAGACTTCAGCGGAAACATTGAAGACCCAGCTCAACCAAGACAATATGTTGCTTGCTGGAAGGGAGTCACTGTCGGATGTGTTGCTTGCCCAGGAAACTTGAAATTCAACCAACAAGAAAACGCTTGCTTGTACGAAGGCAAATACCTCACTGAACCATCCCACTAATAATTTTATTTCAACCTTTATAAATTGTTAAACAAATTTTCTACTTAAAATGACAGAAATTAAGTTATTTACAGTACTAAATTTTCGAAAAACATTTTAGTCAACACCCTTTCTATATTACTGTTTGCAAAAGCTTGAGGATAATTGAGCGTGAGGATAAATGCTGTGCCATTCAACGTTTTCCCTTAATATAGTTCAACGTGAAAGATAGAGTATTTTCGATTATTTTCATCTAGCAGGTGCTTGGTTTATTGATTTGAAACGTTTCCATTGGCTACAATATTCTGATTGATAAAACTTGCCTTAGCGATTCTTTGAAGCTGTAGCGTGTAGTCAGCTAGCACACAACGTCGTTTCGACGTTTATCTAATGTTTACAACGTTCATATAACGTTAGATGAACGTTGAAACAACGTTATCTGCCAGTTGGGATACCAGTCATCATTGGCTGGTATCATCCAATCCATCAAAAGTCAATTCTCACATTACTGCCACACAACGTCCAAATAACGTTCTCTTAACATAAATAACATCCAGATGGCGCTTGAACCGCTTGTTGAACGATGTGTACCAGCTGGGAGATGTGGATCAGGAAGAGGTCAAAATAATCAAGGGTCCACTATTAAACTTATTTTGGCGGTCAAACTCCCTTGAAAAATCTTTGTAGTCTTAGAATAAACATTAAACGATTGTTATTGATGTTTCTTTCTCATTTTTTATTATTTTTTTCAACTCCAAGTAGTTTTATTGTTATTTGGATTTGTAACATTTTATCTCAAAATGGTGACCTCTCCAAACGCGCCTAGTCAAAAACTGGAACTGGAACTAAAACTAAACACTGGACTATCAGCGTCATAAAAAATGATCAAAAAGCAAAGTTCAGCCAAAAGTAAACTCTAGTCTAACTTCCCTTCCCAGCTGGCACACAACGTTGTTTCAACGTTCATTTAAAGTTATATGGATGTTGTGAACGTTAAATAAACGTTGAAACTACGTTGTGTGCCAGGTGGGTCGAAAGGGTTTTTGAAACGTCTTTTTTGTCATCAGATTAAGCATGCAATCCCATTTACACTGATGACATAATCTATTTACACATTGAGAGGTATTTGAAGGCCCCTTTGAACTCGTAACGCGAGATTGTGTTCTTAACGCTTGCTCCTATTTACTGCCACTCAACATTTTTTCTCAACTCTTTGAGTTGTTTCAGACAAAAATATTTTCTTCTCATAAATCATTATTACCAATAAGATCTTTTCAAACAACAACTTTCTTTTCTATACATATGACTCCACAAGTTCCCAAACACAATAAATAGAATAGGAACTTCGACCATAGTTGTGATAGTTTTTGTTTCTGTGTGTTTCCGCATATGTAGTACACCCCTGTATCACAGCCCACTGGAAAATTTTGCCAGAAATGTCACCTCCGGCGGGAAAATATCCTGGAATGGCAGCCCCACTGGAAAATTAACTATGATTTCATCCCCATTCGAAATTCAATGTTCAAAAACTGCACTCCAAAACCATTCCAACTGGAATTTTTAACCATGGAGCAATAAAACTTCTATCCCCATTGGGATTTAAATAAGATTGACTGAGGAAAAAAGTTCCACTGGGGTCGTGAGACAGGGGTGTTGTAGTGGTGTTTAGTCATTAGGTCTGAGTCCGGAGCTTATGACGCGTTGATTAATGACGTGTGCAATGAGCCTGTGTATGACGATATCTGTTTTTCAGACCATAAAGGTAAAGTGATCAAATTAAATATTTTCTGAGCTTTTTGGAAAGGAGTCAGTCTACTAAAAACATCAGAAAATCGTCGTAAAACCTTTTTAATTTAGTCTCACAAAAGAGCTGATTTTAGATATTATGCTCACACTTTTCAAGCAAAATATCCCTCGGGATTGCGTTAGTCCTTTAGTTTCTTTTAGTTTTAGTTTAACCTGCACGCTACGCGACTATATTTTGTATTTTAACTCAAAAATCTGTGTTTTGTTTTGTAGAGTTTATAGTTTAATAAGCACTGTTTATAAATAAGAGCTCTTGATTTGGAGCTTCAAGTGGTCTTAAAAGATTTTGACACCTATTTTCAACTTCAAGCAGCTTTTTTGTTATTTGGATTTCAAACATTTTCTTTCAAAATGGCAACCTCGTCGAATGCTTCTAGTCTACTTCACCCGTCACATCGTCATCAGAAATTATTAGAAAGCAAATTTCAACCAGAAGTAGACTCAAGTCTAGGTATCTACTGATGTTATATCGGAAACGAAAAGAGTGTTATCGACTTATTTTAGAGTACCCATCGACTTGGAATTAATTTTAAGAAATCACGTGACTCTCAGCCATCACAGTGGTAGAGCACCTGGCTACGGTTCGCAAGGCTTTGGGTTCAACCCCCAGCCAGGTCATACCAAACATTCTCAAAATGGTACTTCACGCCTCTTTGCTTGATGCTCAGCAATTAAAAGAAGGATCAAGGGTAAGTGGACAAAAATCAAGGGAGAAAGAGTGTCGCCCTTCCCTACCTTCGGGTAGATAGCTATCGAAAGAGGAGCCTTCGGGTCGCCTCCGACTGCGGTCGCAGACTTATTTACTTAGTTAAAACGGTGACTTCAATGCCTCATACTACTTTGTTTGAAGCTTTTAAATTAGAACACATAATAAATGTTGAATTGTATGTTCTTATAAGCAAATTGTCGCGTCAACTTGTTCAAAAAGAATCTTGTCCTTGAGTTTTGATTGATGTCAACATTTTTGCATGAGGATGTCAATGATGACAAGTTGTATGAGATCAAAGTTCAAATACTTTTTTTGCGTTTTTTATTTGAAAAGGCCAGCAGAATGCACTTCCCTGTTTAGTCGCTCAAATAGTCAAGTGTTATGTCATGTTACATACCGTTGGAAAGCATTTTTCATGCTTGTTCAGAAAGGCATCACAACCCATATCTGAGAATGAAGGCAATAAGAGTTATTGCAGAATGCTTTTTGAAAAATGACGTGATTGCTGACGTCAGCAAAAATTCAAGGACCACCCGAAAAAGTTCATTTCTATCAAATTAAATAGAGGACTTTTGGCACATTTAGACTACACTAAAAGTGCGATCGAAGCGCGCGCTAGTGGATACCGGCCTTAAGGTCTCAGGAATAACGTCGTCGTAAATTATCCTTCTTTTTAACGTCGATTTAAAGGGTTTTTTCACCCTTTTTTCATTATTGAACGTTTTATTGAAGGTCAAAAGATCCTGACCTTTTTTTGACGGACGTTTTCTGCTATCAGGAACGAGGAATGAGACCTAGTATTAAGGCAGGAGATATGGTGATAAGTTTAACCTTGAGCCCAGGTTAATGTTTATTTAAGAGTTTGATAGCCTCCGCCCGACGCGGTCCACCTGGTCCCGTCATTTTAGTGCTACTCTTCTTTGTTTCTTTGGCTATACTCTGAAAGCACTTCCAAGATCCGAAATGGAGGCATACGATTCAAGAAGAAAGTTTTTACCACCCTCCCGCCCTACGGATATTGGTTGCCGCCAACCCTTTTCTAGTTTATGTTAGTTTATCACTAGCAGGGGGGACTAAAAACTGATTATGGGTTGACCAAATATTTCAATGCTAAAACCTAAACGCATTCGTCTCAGTCATTTCTACCCCCCCCTACCCAATTGTACGATTTTTGTACGCTTCCCAATTTTTGTTTAAATGTTATTTAATGATAGTCATTGGCTTGTTTTCTTGGAGAGGCGAGTTAATATTACTTGCGAGGATGAGCTATTGTGCGAAGTTTTAATTTGTCGGGACAAGCCCCCTTTCTCCCCTAAGTGGTTTGCGTGGATGCGTGAATGGACTTTTTCACTTTCATGAAGATTGTGTGAATGCGTGAATCTTGAAAAAAAAATGCGTGATTGAAGGTGGAACGCCTTGGGAGATCATTTTTCCTTCAAAAAAATTCCTGCGCATATGGTACTTTTCAATTTTCTATATGAGTTCAATTTTCTGGATGAAATTTTATTCCTGCCAAATATTATCCTATTAAAGTAATTTATTTGTGACTTGTGTCATAGAAGTTCTAATATCTCTTCGAGCCAAGAGAATAGACCTTTTCATAAATTACGCCACGAACATCGCTTGCCTCGTTATAAAGTTATTGCCATGGTGATTAACTCCCAGCGGATTTTATTAAAGCTACTTTCTATTCTTAAAAAATCATTTCATGTCTCAAGGAATTGAAACAGTTACCATGGTGATTATGTAATCACCATGGTAACTGTTTCAATACGAGGCAGATGATGTTCATGACGTAAATTATAAAAAAAGCGTGTTTTCCTAACGTTTCGGCATTTCGGAACGATTTAAATCACAATCTAATGTGTGCGAACTTCAAAACAATCGCAACATTTATCCCTCCGCAAATACGACAAGACGACAAACAATGCCTTCATATCTTGTTGAAATGTAAGACCTCACATAGAGGAAGGTTACACAAATCAGAGATGCGATGCAGGCATTTTGTATCAAGTTGAAAAAAATGTCAACATTAGAATATTGTTTTACATTCAACTTGGATTTTTTTTTTTTTTTTGTTATCTTTGGGATAATTGAAAGTCCCACACAGAAAGGACAGATGACGGCATAAAAAAAAAGGATTGAAAAAACTTTGATGTTGCTACCTTTGAGTTTTAACCCGAAGAGGAACCTTTAACCTCTTTCAAGCGAGAAAAGGTGAAGCCTTCAAAATGTCACCGTATTTAGAATAACGGATCAAATCTATCGCATTCTTTGTTATAACGCGGCACATTTTTCGAAATCTAGCGATGGATTTTACTTTCAAGCCGTCGGTGTTTGTGTGAAAACCACGCAGTGGCTTTATTTGCCATCCAAGAGTTTCATTTTAGGCCCTTGGGGACTTTTAACTTAATTTTATAACTCCACCAAAAAAGGCTATCCGGGAAAAGGTTGTTTCAGCAGTAGTTAGCTCTAGTTTTATATCTAAGTAAAATGCTAAAATTCAAATACATGGAAAAGTGGAAAAGGCAATCAAAGATTTACGGTAAAACTGACCTTTGATTAGCATATTAGTGAAAGGTTTTACTTTCGGCAAAGAATTTTTCCCAGTTCTCTTGAGAAAATGATCCATGTTCTAAACATCACTTATAAACGTGAAATGACAAGATTTGATGACGTCATCAGAAATGTAAATATTCAAATCGCATGTCCCGTCAAAAAGTAAACCGCAGAAGAAAAATAAGGAAATAATTTCCTGTGCGTGCTCTAGAACTGGATACTTTTTATTACACAACCCTTTTTGAAATTATATTTGCTTTCTATAAGTTGCTTTTAGTTACATCTTTCTCACTACTATTACAAAGGTGCACTGAGCTCTAAAGAGTCTGGAACACGCACCAATTCACAACTGTCCATGTTACCATTGGAGCGATCAGTTTCCAAGCGATCTTTCCGAGCGGACAAAATCCCCGCACGCGATTTCTTCAAGATATATTCAAACAAACCAGATTGATTTTTGAGAAAATTGGGGAAAATTTTCGGAAAATCATTAACCTTTAGACACCGCTGTTTTTAAAAACAGCGCGCGCTGCTGCCGCTGTTTTTTTCATGAAAATGGAGGTTTCGCGGAAAATGTCATAAAATCTGAACTGCTAAAGCTTAAGTAAAAAGTAAACCCATTTTGAAAAGCTAAGGATCTATTTTTTCAGATAATACCAAAAAGACGCCTCATCACCCTTTTAAACCTGACTACACAGCCTCAAATCAAAACAGTAAAAATTCCATGTTTACGATTTTTTCACTTTTTTTCTTTTTTTTGACAGATTGAATGAAAAAAGTGGGTACAAGGTAAAGATTGGTCCCAGAAAAATTATTTTGTTTTAGTTTATGTTATAAGCCACCATTGTGTGAAATTTCAGGGCTGAAGAAGCTCATTTCATCTCAGAATCTAAGTTTCGGTGAAGCACACTTTTCCACCAAAATCGACACTCTGGCCGCAACAGGTAAATTAAGTGGTCCCGTTGCTCTAAAATTGGCCCTGCACTTACCTTAAGGCTGTAAAATTACTACAATAATCATAACAGACTCTCTATCATGTAAATTCAAGCAATAAAACACCAGAATAGTGGAAAAACTGAGGCAAAACAGCCCTGAGTTGTTGGAGCTAGAGATAGGCATGTATGTCAGGAAATACCCCCTAAACCCCCTTCAAACCACATAAAAGCTGCCAATAAAGGTTCTCTATCTCATATAATGATATTTATATGCTGAAACCAAGAAAAAACCAGACATAAACATGACTTTTCAGTCCAAAAATCCATCAAACCCTCTGTCTACCACTAAAACGATGTTTTGTTGACATTTGAAAAATACACCGACATTGAGTTCCGATATCTCAAGATGTATAAAAGCAGGACCCGTAAAATTTTGAATGAATGAACCTTCACCCCTATCCTGTCTGCTAAATTTTACAGAATAGAAAAATTTAAATTGGTCTTTATTTTATTAAACTTTGAAAGGACCCCAGTATCAAAACGTACGTGGTACGTCTCTCGGCCTGTATATATGACGTACGTGGTACGTCTCTCGGCTGCTAAAGGTTAAAACCTGCAGCTATCGGGTAAATTTGTATAAGATTGAGGAAAAGGTAAATTTAGAAAGGATAACGCAATCAAAAGTGAATTTTCAAGTTCACGCATTTTTTAATTCGCACATTCACGCTGTACTAACGCACTTTGTAATACATACTAACGCACTTTGTTATAATTGACCTACTACACTTTGTAAGAAAGATCGACGCACTTTGTAATACGAAAAATGCCCATTCACACTTCCACCCAAGTAGACAAAACAAAACATTTACCTGCCCCAATATTGAGAACAGGCCCTGGCCTTGGTTAGGAATCAGCACTTGAAGGGGGGACTACTCGCTTTTTTTATAAGAATGGTGTAAATCCATTTAATCAACTTTTTTGGGAAAATCATCCTAAAATATTCTTACAACATTCTTATGTTAGGATCCTAATTCAGACTAGATCTAACATTTAGTACATACGTCTCAAGCTTAAAATGACATTTTTGTGAAAGGAGTAAGCCTTACTTGGGGGTAGTTGGCAATTTATCCTAGCTTGAGTAGCCAAATTCCATGATGGTGATATTATATTCTTAGCATTATTCTTAATTTTTTGGCCATTTTCATCATGAACATTCTTATAAAGTGTATTCTTATAAAAAAAGCGTGTAGTTGAATGAGACTTTTTGAATGAATAAATATTTTTGTGACAGTGATTAGCCTGTGACATTAGAAACATTGGACTTTTGTCATTCCCGAAGTTCACCTGAAATAATACACCCCTGTCTCACATTCCCAGTGGAATTTTTTTCCTCGGTGGGTATAAAAATTCCTATTGAAATCCCAATGGGGATATAGTATTTGTTCCACGGACGGTTTAAAAGAATCCAGTGGGGATGTTTTGGAGTGAAATTTTTAAACATTGAGTCTCAAATGGGGATAAGATCAAATTCAATTTACCAGTCGGACTAAAATGGGTATTCTCCAACCGGGGACGGAATTTTTGCATAAATGTCTATAATTAACTGTAACCAAAAAATACATAAATGTACCTTTATAGTAAAACATACCGCCAGTAAAGAATTCCCATCACTTCAAAGGGGAGCCGTTTCTGTATCAAAAATATTTATTTAACAAAAAAAGTGACACTATCCCCTCCTGTTTGAGGACTATACGCAACAAAAATGTATTGAAGGGAATGAAATGGTACGATCAGACTAAAAAAGCAGAACACCCAAAGCTTCTATATAAAGAGTTGAAACTTTATACACATGTTAACTGATCGCTGGTGAGTGATGCACTTACTTAGCATTGAATATATGTGGATAGTTTTGGTGATATAAAACTGACAGGTTGGAAGTACGGGCGGCAGTTTCATAAAAATGGTTATATTGATTGAATAGTGAGAAAGAAGCACTCTTGATTTGATATCGATGTATGCGGGTCGTCGGTTTTATGGATATGAAATACAGCCAACTCACTCTAATTGGAACCTTTGTTATTCGAATCTTTCTCTAATTCGAGGGAAATTTTTGATCCCATGAATATCAAATTAGAGAGACTCAACTGTAAGTAGGCGATCCATATTGGTAACTTTGAATCAGGAAAGGCCTTGGTTTGATACAATGCTGTAATGAGATCACTGAAGGGGTTCATGTTTGTAGATGTGAATAGTTGCGTTTTTTTGCTCAAGATTGTGACTAAATGTGACTCGACTGCGACTGACTGACTGACTTATGTATAGAAACGAGATGGAAGATACATCTGCAGAAGGCTATATGCAGTGTTAAGATTTCCGTCTTAAAATTTATATTTCACCGAAGTTTCAAAAATATGTGCTAATTTATTGTGTAAAATCCAATTTCCGTCTCAAACGAAAAACCTTGCTTTGACCACTGTATAAAATTTGTTTTTTCGAAATTTATTTGTTCTGTTTCAGGTAGCATATTAATCCAAGAAATATTTTAAGATGTCGATGCTATATCTGAAATACATTGATTCTGGATTGCCCGTTCTCATTCATGCTATTTTATGCATCTTGGCTTATTTGGTTTGGCCTGTTGCCGCTCTCTTGATTGGCCCGGTGATCTGTCTTTTCCGGACTTTCAAGTTTTTTGAAACAAGCTTGATCAAATATAAAAAGTTTGGCACCATTTTTAGTACTACGTGCCATTTCTACATGAAACTGAAAATAACCGGAACTATATAGTCGGGTTGTTCTGGGTGCAGGGTGAACCCAATATTACCAAATTACGGAAATGGGTTTTGTACCGATTATTTGAGAGTAAAAGTGAATTGGACGAGACGTATAAGAGACTTTCACAGCGGATTCGAAGACGATATCTTTCTTATGTTTGGGAAGATGAAAATTGTTTCAATATTAAACAACACATGAAGATGTTTAAAGGAGCAACACCACGAACAGAAGCAGAAGAACAAAAATCTTCGAAAATCTTGCAACGGAAGAGATCTCCAGGAACATCTCACCATGGTTATTTAAAATCATCCCAACAGCAAATAAAAAATCGTATCTCATTTTCGTCAAGTTTCATCATACTATCGGTGACGGATTCGCGATGGTCGGTTTATTATCCCGACTCGTTGATAAACGTCCTGAATTTCTCAATTTCTCTAAATCGACACGATCGAAAAACGAACTTCATGGCTAATCCAATCAAAAGAGCCGTCACCGGGATTATCACCGGACCGTTAGCCATGTTGGTTTTGGTGTTCTCTTTCCGCATAAAGAACCCTTTCCGCGCCAAAACACCGCCCGTGAAAAAGATAGTTAGCTGGACACCATATCAGTAGACTCTCGCCTATTATTTTGGATTTAGTTCAAAGGATCAAGACTAAGACAGGTTAGTTTTAAATTTTCTTTGGCCCCATTAGCTAAATTTTGGAGCCGTGCGCAGCTTGTAGGGATAAAAACTACTTTCACTTTCGTTATGAGGCGGTATGCGTATTTTTTTTAAGTCTGAAAATTTAGACTCTTTTAATACTTTTGATACTGGATCAGTGACCACCCCCTTCAGATCATAAGATTGTTACATATGAAGCTGTTGTCTCGGTATGGGCTAAGTCTTTGGCGTTATATTGTCAAAGCTCTTTTGCAAATTTAACTAGGATGCGAATGTATACGTTTTCTATTCATTCTTTTATTCTACAATCATGGTCGTAATATTTGAGAAAAAAGGGAAATCCCCCGGGAAATTTTGAAACCACAATCGATTTGTAAGTGCTCTAAAGTAGGTTTGAAGGGTAGAGTTTTAACTCTGAGTTTTAACACTAGACTTAAGACCCTTAGGATCTCAGGATCCAAAAGTTCAAAAATAGTCCAACAAGGCTCAGAATATAGCCTGGAAGTCTGCCAACCCCTCCCAAATTGAAATATTCGATCAAGTTAAAGAAATAGCCCAAAATCGACTTTCTCGCCAGAACTTTAAATCTTGAAAAACGTTAAAATAACCGGAATTCTCATTCTATTTCGACCATGATTGTAGAGTCGACAGTCAATTAGCCTCCGTCTCGGAAGAGGACTGGGCCCGAATTTGCGGACTTTTTCACAGTTTCACTTTCGTTTTCGGCTATACGACAGCGTTTTCAAGCAGAAAGCAGAGGAAATCTGTGAAATTATGGCAGGGAATGCTAACCTATTTTTCCAGTGTTTCTCAAGATTGGAGCAAGATTATTATTCCAGAAAGTTTATAAAGGCCTAATAGTTTCAGATTAGTATGATTTCATCAGAAAAAACATTTACACCAAAGCTCCTTATTGATATGTGAAGGCTACCAAAAATAGCAATGTCCTCCATCAGAACAACTTTAACCCTATTCAAACTAGGCTTTTAGGGGCGGTTCAGAACTAGGGGGGGGCTTTTCCTGTACCACCCCTTAACTTTTGATCTAGTGGGTCTTTTTGGATGAAATTTGGCACACAAGATCCTTGTCACGTAAGGTAACTTTTGACAAAAAATTTTTTTGATGACGTCACTCATCATGCCCAAAGTGAGCAAAAACGGAAATTTTCCATTGTTCTTATAAATAGCTATTGTATTCTAACAGAGGCTTTAGAAAAAAGTTGCCAGAGTTTAAAATGCTTATTTTATCCTAAATATTCAATAAATTACGGTTTAAACGATATATTTGACATTAAAAATAAATTTGTATTGGAAAAGTGTGATTTTTTGTGACACCTTACTGTCAGAAATGTCATCATGCTCAAGGTGTGAAAATATTTAGGTGTCAATTTTTTTTTCATTTTGAAGCAAAATAAAAGTTAGGAATTTACAGAAAATTTCACGGCAAAAGCTCTATAATTTCAGGAGATATTACCAATAGTTTGACTTCCGAACAGAAAGAGCCCCCCCCCCCTAGTCCGAATAGGGTTAACATAAGGGACAAGGACAGTCAAGAAGTCTACTTCTTTGTTGAAAATTTGCACAAAATACTAAGAGAAAATGGTACTATGGAAGCCCATTCTATACTCCTAAATGATAGTTGAAAGATCAGCAGTTGAGAGGGTTGATTAAAATAGAACTCAAAGCACACAATAAAGTATACATACCCTATATATTTGTCCAGAAAGAACTGGCATGTTGTTTGCTTTGTTTTGGTGTTTAAAAATATGTACTTATCAGTCCTAAAAAAATAAAAATTCGAATATAATGAGGGCAATGAGTCTGGTTAAATGTTACTATATTTACAAGAAAGGATTACTGAAAAAATACTACTGTGTGTACTACTGATGAACTAAACTCAAAAACTAAAACTTTACCATAAATTTACATTACGACAATTTAAAAATCTATCTTTAATAGCAACAAAGAAAAAAACATGGCTCAAAGTTTTAACACGGCGATCTTTGATTGGATTAATCGGATTCAAATTTCCTTGTTTTAGCCAAATTTTAGGAAATTAACTGAGAAGAAATGCTTTCTTTTTCTTTTATCTTTTAAAGGACAAATATAAGTACATTCTCTGAAATTTCAAGTCTCTAGCACTTTCCTATCCGGAATTATCTTGATTCCGATTTAGAGGGATCTCAACAGGGATGAGGACGGGATAGAGGGATCTCTCGGAAACGAAAGTGCCCAATAACTGGTGAACAGTTTGATGTATCAAAAAACTATTTTTCCTACTTTTACATTGCTAAAAGGACACTTTAGATACAAAATTTCATCTCCTTATTTATGAGTATTACTTAATGAGATACAAGGGATATTAGCCAAAATAATCCCGATTTTACAAAAGTTACAATGAAAGATCACTGTGTAAAAACAGAGCTAGTCAGTCAGAGCTTCAATTCAGTAGGTATAGATCTTTCAAAATTTGAAAAAAGACACTGCATTGGTTACTACCACTGACCTTCATATAACCCTGGACAAAGCTTCTCAATCCCAGCCAAGCAAAATCTTTGATCGGAATTTTTTGTAAATTGGTACCCTAATATCGGCAATACTCGATAGCGGTGTAAATGCATCGAGAGCGCTAGGTCTACTTTTCCTCAAATTCTTTTGATGATGTAGCGGCGTTAGACGTTAATCTTTAGCATTGCAATGGCTTCTCCTTTACCCTGAGTATCAGAGGTTAAGTTTTCAAAGAAAATAGTAACCTCTGAAGACAAATAATAGAAATTTTATCGCGCATGTGTCAATCTAATCACTGTAGAAAAAATCAAAGATGAAGAGCAAATATTACCATATAAATGTCTAGCAGACTGTATCAGTATGCAGTTTACTATTTACGAATTCCCCAGAAACCTCCAAGTGTAGTTGAAATGAGTTTATTTCAAAAGAAATCTTTTACATGATCCCCAAATGTATAACAGTAATTACTAAACTTTTAATTATGGAAATGTCACTATTGAATCGAAATAATAGACAGACTTTATGTTATGATTCTCTATCACTGACTCTTTTTACAAAGCATTGATGACTTTTTGTAAGTTGTGTTTTCAACGACGGGAATAAAAATATCGACTATGACGCTCATCCAAGATCTTGGATGGTCGTCATGGTTACTTTTGTCTTCGATGATTGCGCGATGAATAGAATCTCGATTCGTCGGCACAGCGTAAATATATGATTTTGAGCTGTGCTTTTCACGGTACTTCTCCTTGGGTACCAATTCTAAAAAAACTCCAATCAAAGATGGCAGATATTGCTTGGTCCAGGGTTATATAAAGGTCAGTGGTTACTACAAGACATACTATCCACACGGTTTTTTCGATTCATGAAAAAAATAAAGTATTTATCAAAAAAATGTTCTCTTTTTTTTTGGTAATCAATTCCAAGAAACAACAATCAATATACCTTAAGGGAAGAAATTTTCGCGGGAATTTAATTTCGCGGTTGGTCAAATTACTTTTATTCGCGGGAATTTAATTTCGCGGTTCATCAATTTTCGAAAAATTCGCGGGAATTTAATTTCGCAGTTGCAAGATATTTTTGACCAAAAACGTTATTAAATAAGCAAAAAACCTGTTTTAATTCTTGAAATTATTACGAATTAGTACGAATTTGGGCGAATGCGTGAAATAAATTAAATTTCGCGGGAATTTAATTTCGCGGATTGACGATTTTGTAAAATTTCGCGGGAACTTAATTTCGCGGTTTTAGGCAAAATCCGCGAAAACCGCGAAATTTTGTTCCCGCGAAAATTTCTTCCCTTAAGGTAACAGTTTTTTGAAAACCATCCCACAGTGTAAACATTATCAACCAACTAAACCCACACCGCCAAAATTGTAAAAATAAGTCAATATAATTTCTATCAACAATTTCTTGTAAAATGTTTTTTTCCAACATCCTGATACCAATCATGGCTGGAGGCATCATGTGTAGAGTGACTGTGTGGCATTTGACATTATGACAGTCGACTTGAATCATGATACATTACTCACATTTCACTGGATGCATTTTCGCTGTGAAATTATCCGCAAAATTTTCTGACCGCGTTCTGAGACGGAGGCTAATTATACACATAATACATGTTACAAGTTCTGCCTACGGATTCTCAAGCTCGGCTATAATAAACTATTACATGTTAGTAGCAGACCCGACTGACCAATGTTATGTAGCAGGTTGAAACATGAGTTTCTGCTGGAAAGATGCAGTTTCTTTTCAAGTTAAATCTTCAAAATAAAACAAACTGTGTGGGTTTCTTTACTTCCAAACAACCTACCAATAGTTTTGGAACACTCCATAATAAAGGAAGATGGCTCTTCTTGTGGATTGGCTTTCTGATACCCCATATAAACACGATGTGACATGAAAGTGAAGAGACATGATTTGTTCATTTTTGTTTGATTTGTTGATTCATATACCTCATGGCAAATGGGATAGCAAATGACTTTTCATGTATTCCTTGGCTCTACATATGATACCTCTAACTTTGAACACCTCCAGCTCCAGAATGTTGAAAAAAGCATTTTACGAGATAAGTTTCAATTATACTGTAATTTTCATGAAAATTTTTAATCGACAGATTTGGCTTGGCCTCAGTTTTGTTTTGGTTGATGTTAGGTATCGTGATCATTAAAAGCAATGATGAAATCATACTAATCTGAAACTATTAGGCCTTTATGAATTTTCTAGAACAATAATCTTGCTCCAATCTTGAGAAACACTGGAAAAATAGGTTAGCATTCCCTGCCATAATTTCACAGATTTCTTCTGCTTTCTGCTTGAAAACGCTGGCGTATAGTCGAAAAGGAAAGTGAAACTGTGAAAACGTCCGCAAATTCGGGCCCAGTTCTCTTCCGAGACGGAGGCTAATTATGTCAGTCGACTTGAATCGTGATACATTACTCACATTTCACTGGATGCATTTTCGCTGTGAAATTATCCGCAAAATTTTCTGACCGCGTTCTGAGACGGAGGCTAATGATGTCATGATGTCTTGTTTAGCAGGTGCCATTCGTCGCTATCTTTCAGAAGTTTGTCAAAAAAAGCCACAAGATTTCCCAATCGCTATGACCTTCAATGCTAGATCGAGTTCCGCAAAACTCGCTGACACAATCCCGCTCGGGAATAAATCAGAAGGATTATTCTTGAGTCTCCCGATCTCAGTTGAGAATCCGATCGAAAGATTAGATATCACAAGAGCACGCTTAAACAAGCTGAAAACACTTTCACATCCTCATTTATTCTCCTTCCTCTATTTCTCAGTCATCGGGGGACTAGTCCGGGAGCCAAACCCAAAAAATGGCATTTTGCTTAACCAAAGATTCTACAGGATAAACTATACATTTTTGGAATCCTCAACTATCCTAGTTTTGGAAATGGTCGGTCCCCAAAGCTAACTCCTGGTCAATTTTTCATACTGGGCCCGAGTTTAGGGGGTACTTTTTACCCTTTGTAAGGATTTGTTAAGGAAAATGCCATTCCAGGGATGATATAATTTGCTGTATCTAGTCAATCAGTTGACCAATTGCTTTGAAACTTTGCAAAAAGTTTCAAAGTAGGCTGATAATTATTTTCGGCAAAAAATTTTTGTGAAAAATGATTTTTATAGGTTTGCCTGGGAAAAAAAGGGGAAAATTTGGGTATTTTAACTAAATTTTGACCCTTTTTAAGTCTGGGACCTACCCAAACAACTTTTAATGAGACACAAACTAGGTGTTATGATAGACTTTGATGCAATACATCAGAAAAATTTCAAACAGACAGTATTTAGTATTATTTCAGGGCTGCAGGGGGTAAAATTGCCCATTTTTATAGGTTTTTACCTTATTTGAGCAATTTTTACCACTAATCTTGGTTAAAACGTTATCAAAAGTTGTTTGAACTTGATTTTCGTGTAATATATCCTGAAAGATTACAATGCTGACTTAAAACTGACAAAACCAGGGTGCAAATGGACAAACCAGGGGGTAAAAATGCCCATTTTAGGCTATTTTTATCGTTATATACCCTTCAGTCATTTCTTAGTACTTTTGTTGACAACTACACAAAGAAATGACGGATTTAAAACTTAAGTTATGGCCAAATGATGACATTTATTTGACGTAATTTTGTCAGTTTTATTTTTCTTTCCTCTTCCGTTCGCGTCGATTAAAAAAACACAATGGTAACTTGAGCTGCAGAAATAGACATTTGACCCCTCCATACAGGGCGATTTTAGCTTTAGGTTCTCTTTGCTTTTTCTTTCATTCTTCGGTTGTGCAGAATAATTAACAGCCTGGGAAATGGTTTGACACTAGACGTATTGTATAATTCGCAAGTTGCTAGCAAAATAAGAGACTCTCTAAAAATCCCTCTTCTAATAAAGCCGCTATAGAGACAGGGTCGTAAGAGCCTTAATGCCCCAAACACATTACATAATCCACGGCGGCACAACACCCGCCGCTGCCTGCGCATCGCTCTTTTGTTTTCCTTCTAGTTATTCTAGTGTAGATGGTGCCTTAAGGATCGAACATTTTTTATTCGAATCACAAACCCCACAAATCGTCCGTCGAAATAATCACAAAACATAAAAATAAAACAAAAACAAAAATGTGATTTATTTCTTGACAAATTTGACAAATTTGATTACCTCTGTACTTCTTTATCATAGAAAATCCACTTGGTTTTGCAAGGTAAGTTTCGTTCACTAAAAGAGCACTCCTCCCGCCCGCGCGACTTGCAAAAACCTCTCATTGATTGACCTTATTTGATACTTGATACTTGCTGTTAAAAGTCAAGGGATGATGAAGATCCTTTCTGTCACCGTTCAAACTATATTTTTCTACATTTAACAGCAAAATAAACATTAAAAGCCGAAGAACCACTGCTTAGATTGCTTAGATGCGTGCCACCCGCGCGGCAATTTGATCAACTTCAGATTTTAAGTCCGTGTTTCGGCTTCCGGTAATTTTGTTGCTGTTCACTGCTAGGGTACACCATTTTAAAACGGCATTTTTCGCAGTCCTAGCTACCAAACCGAGAAAGTTTTCATGGCTTCAAGCCAAACCATTCAAGGTCATTTTGATAAAATCATCGGTTTGAAGATGTGATTTATATAGCAAATTTTATAGCAAATTTTCGCTTGGGATAGAAGTTAAAGGTACGTGCACAATATTCTTCGCAATAATCTTGGTTGCTTGTTACAAGAAATATTCCTGATAAATTCATGATGGATTTGAATTTAAGTTAAGGTGAGTAGTTATATTGTTAGGGACAGATAAAAAAGGCAGATAGGGTTTTTTAGCTAGGCCTTTTTACCATTTTTAGGGTTAATGAGGGTTTTTGTGTATGTCATTATTTATTTAATCACTTGTATAGAATTTTGAATTGTTATTATCTCTTTGTGACGTCCATCCAGCTCACATAAATGACCTTCAAAATGCCCCTCCATACTGTGTATATCTATGTATACACATATAATAGCATGCCACACAGAACAGGCAGTCAGGCACTTTCTGTAATTGCAGTATAATTGTGTATACTTTAGGCGTACAAACTTTCGCGAGCAGAAACTTTCGCGATTTTCGCGAATTTTGGCCCTTTTCGCGAAAGTAAATGTATTTAAAAATTCTAGGTAGGGCCATTCGCGAAAGTTTATGCTCGCGAAAAATTCTTGAAAAAATAGAAAATCTGTAAAACTTCAAACTTTGAATAA
Source organism: Clytia hemisphaerica (assembly GCF_902728285.1). NCBI lineage: Eukaryota > Metazoa > Cnidaria > Hydrozoa > Leptothecata > Clytiidae > Clytia > Clytia hemisphaerica. Next base: position 119,399 of record NW_027103363.1, read on the forward strand.
AATGTAACTTTTATGGTACTTTTTTGCCTGCTAAAAGACTAATAAGTCAAAGGAAAAATGTTTCAAGCCAATCCAAGAAGTATTTGTCCCTCTAAGCCATTGTTTTATGTGAAAATTCTCAATTTTACGTCTTGATTCGCGAAAGTTTATGCTCGCGAAAAATATTTTTCCGTTAAATTCGCGAAAGTAAATGTCGTGAATTTCGCGATTTTTCGTCCTCGCGAAAGTTTCTGCTCGCGAAAGTTTGTACTCCTAAAGTACCTTGATCGCAGGAAGCGCCTGACTGACAGGTCGGAAAGGATATCCTTGCTTTATGCTTTGCACAACAATTGCATGGCATGGGGTTATTCTCATTGCAATCGGTGATTATGTTAGGCGGCAATCAAAAATATGTTCCATTCGGGTCGTCCAACCGACTGTTTATTTTCAAGAAAACCCGATTCGGAAAGACGGTAAGATCGCCGGGTTTTCATTATTTTTTGTTTACTTAACCCACATTGAGTCCCTTTCAAGTTTTTTCATGTACCCTTATTGAAATTTTCATGTCAAAATTCAGCAACGCGGTAGGGCCAATACCCTGGGGGCCGAAAATAAGGGCCACTTTAAGATTGACACATGCGTGCGCACATTTAGTTTGGCAAATTAAAGATGGCGGCATATAAGATTCGGTTGATTGCCGACTTGATTCATCGGGATTTACTAGATCTTAAAAATCCGACAAAATTTACTACCGACCGACCGACCAACCAACCGACCGACTGACTGGATTTGAAGATGTTTTAGGACCCGAATGGAACATATTTTTGATTGCCGCCTTATGATGAGCTGGATAAAATTTTATTTTTCAGAAAATTGGATTTCGTAGATGAAATATATTTTTCCAATGGGGTCATTTTTTTCTTTAATTTAAAGATTATTTTATATACTGAAGAAATAAAGTTGCTGTTTCAATTTTTCTTTTGGCGTTTTTAATTTAAAACATATGTTTTGCCCAAAATATCTTTTCGTATTTACACTGGGTATTGAAAACCTGTTAAGTGTTGCAAGTGCACACCTCATGTAAGATTTCGAGGTATGCGAGCGGCAGGTTAACAAAACACTACAAAAAATTAAACTACAACTACGCAGCTCCGCTTGCAGCTCTACTCTACCATTTTTGTTTTGATTTAACTTTGTATTTTAATGACCAGCCAGGTCTTTCATTTGAGGGCTATGCATGTTACCCTCCACTGATGCAAGTTACCCGATCTCACGGTATTGATAGATAATCAAGGTTTAAAAAAATTGTGCGTATCTATTTCAGAAATTAAGGTTGATTTCTGTAATTCTGAAACCCTGTGTAAGGCACGTGGTTGTTCTTCTGTTCTTAATTTTTTTTTAATATGAGCGATGGCTATTCTTTCATTCTGAGGTGATGAAACTTGAATGAAAGTTGTTAGTTTGATGGCTGGCTTTAAACGTGAAATATCACGTCTTATCGTTAGACCCTAAAATGCACTTAATTTTGAATTTATATTTTATATGAAATCCGTCATCAGATATAAGATATTTCAATATAAATATAATTGAAGCTGAAAAGACCTAGTTTTGAAAAAAAAATCATTATTTTTGCATCTTTAGCTTTAATTATAATTTTATTCTTATATTTAGTTTCTCTGGTTTGGTCAAACATGTTTCGAATTTTTTACAGACTGGTTTTATTTGAAAAAGCTAACTAGATTCAGAAGTAATAAACCAAAGCTACTTAACAACAAGAATAAAATTGGGGAAGAAGAAACTAATTCATACAACTCACTTAAGGACAAACGTGACACTGACACACGCACAAACATCAAGCTACAAACTTAGCAGAGAGGGGAACCCAATTTGAGAAAAGGCAAAAATAATGTGTGAAATTGAATTATGCCAACATAAATGCATGATATGACAAACAAATTGGGTTTAACTATATAAAGCCAAAAAACACACAGTAAATTTATAGGAAAAGACTGAACTTTGAGCAATCAAATATTCATAATCCTTTTTGCAGATGCGTAGAAATGGGAGAAATATGAATATCTGATAAAATTATTTGTAAGAGTCTTCATCTGTGGAATAAAGAATTATATTATATCTTTACTTAGTCTTTTAATAATAGTTTCAAAAAGTACTTAATGATATTCTTGACTAAACAAAAAAACAACAGCAGTATTGCTTACATTTTATTGTCTTGGGATGCAATTTTTGGGTTGTTAATCCAATTTATGATCATTTTAACTGTTACAACATGATTACCTTTACTACATTGCCGATAGGTTTCAAATAGTTACATTTCTAGCCGAACCTGGACATTTGAAAAGGAATATTCTCAAAGTACTAATATTTCTCCTTGTGTCCAAATTTTGAATATCCATGATGAAATGAATATTTTGATTATTGTTTTCAATTCATTTTGAATAGTTGATAATTCGAAAAATATATTATTTTGAAATTTATCAAAGAATTATATTAAAGATATTGATCAAACCATTACAAAATTTATTTCTGAAAATTTTATTTTGCTTGAAACAGTTTTGACTAATTAGTAATATCTACATAAGATGTTTTTTATAATAAATTGAACTAAGTGTGTTTTTAATTACAAAGGTTTAACAAATTTGAGCTATGGTATGCCTTTCGTTTAAATTAATCGTCACATTCTTTTTACCTGTATTTAATACTTTTAAGTGTAATTAGATATAATATAATGTATATATATTTTTAGATAGTTGGACAGGAATTCTTTGAATTTCTCACGTATTTATGTAAAAGTTCTCATGTTATATAGAATATTCTTTTGAAATTCACTTAATAATACTTTTTTCTTTTATTATTAATTCAATATATTTATTGCACTGAACAGTGTTACGAAAAACTATCAGTATTTTCCTTCTTTAATACTCCTTTAAATCGATTTTTGGACCTACCTGGAGGTCCTATAAATTAACCTGTGTTCGTCCGTCCGTCTGTCCGTCCGTCCGTCCGTCTGTTACCAACTTTTCTCGGGATCGAATCATAGGAATTTTTTGATTTTTGGTACAAAGGTGCAAAATGGTAGTGGCCAAAATGTGACGGAGCTTGATTTTCGAAAAAAAAATTTGGGGGCAAATTTGGGCCAAAAAACGGCTAAAAAACGGGTTTTTTGGACTTTGTGAAAAATTGGATCATCAATTTTTTCAGATTTTTTGCATGAAAGTAGGGTACCATCATAGGTAAAAGATGGTTCAAGCATATTTTTGCAAAAAAAATTTTTTGGCTCAAAAAACGCATGTTTATCTATAAGAACCACTATTAATAAGCATACATCAATGTTCTCAGTCAAATTACTCAATTTTTAATGAGATAGATGTTTTTTTGCTCATGAGGGCTTTTTTTTGAAGAATATGTGTGTTTAGACAGGAAATTTTGGTTGCTTGGCGTGTTTTTATAGAAAAACTGGCCAAATTCGTTATTTTTTTATAAGCACATTATCAATTACTTAGGTACTGTATTAGCTTTTCTCGAGATTGGCTTTTTCATTTTTTAAGATTTTTTGCACAAAGATGCATAACTATAAACCCTTGAATGTGACGGAGCCCAATTTTCGAAAAAAATGTTTTTGGGCAAATTTGGGCCAAAAAACGGCTAAAAAACGGATTTTTTGGACTTTGTGAAAAATTGGATCATTACATTAATTGTTTCTAATTTTTTGCATGAAAGTAGGGTAGTAGATTTTTGCAAAAAAATTTTGTTGGCTCAAAAACGTATGTTTATCTATAAGAACCACTATTAATAAGCATACATCAATATTCTTAAATTCAAATTTCAGCACCATAGGTTAACTTTTCAGCCCTCATACATAGCATGTAAACATTCTGAAATTTTAGCTCAACTGAAATTGAGAATTTATCTTCATTCCTCATACTATAAATAAATAAAATGATACTTTTATATTAGTTAAGTAAATCAAATACTTATAACAATCTTTTTTCCTTTTTTTAGGAAATAACAATTGAATCTACTGAACTTGAAGAGGGAAGATGTCTCTACTCCACCAAAAGCTATGGTAAATAATCTTTAGTAAATAGAATAATGCTGTTATGCTCTATAATACTACTAGAATCATTCACATTCAGATTATTTAACGACTCTCGAAAGTATACAACCTAATCCTTTCTTATCAAACCAGGAAGTAACCGTAGGCTTATCGCATTCCGAAGACAAACAAATAACAAACACCAACTTTTCATCTTCGGTAAATTTGGTTTTATTTTAGTACAGTTTTTTTTATTGGAACTGTTAATTTTGGCCAGGCCTTGATGTGCTTATTTTGTTGAGAAATTAATCGCTTAATCAGACTGGTCATGTTCTTGTGATGCTCCTATTTTGTATTTGAATTTCAGCTTATAATATAACCTGGGTTATAATAAAGAAAGAAAACTTGCGGGATATATTTCATTCTGGTAAGTCTCTTTACAGTGGTATCCAAATCAAACTCCATTTATTTTCAATTTTCCAATAATTTTTTTTATCTATTCAGGTAACAGTAAAGGTCAAGCCATACGGAAGATACGGAAGGCTAAAGCTTTGATGACTCTGGATGAACATTTTTTCACTGTCATTTTACCAGATTTTGATAAAAAGACTTATTCGTTAAAGGTTTTTCATAATTACTAACGCCAAATTATTTTAAGTTGTCACAAAAAGCTCAAGAAAAATTGAGCAAAAATAATGTCTTGCCATTGATTAAGTTTATTATTTCAAAAGATTAAGTTGATTTTAAAAAGTTACGGCCGAGTAAGTATTATTAAGTAACGACCTAACTTCCTAAATTGTTACAGCCCTACCTCTATTTAGCAATAAATGTTCTTATATTTTTAAAAGAGCTAATATAACTGAATGATACTTTAAAGGGTTTTAATACCAAATTTCATTGTTTTAAGTTAAAACTGAGTAATTACTGTTTTCCTCCTTTTGTTTACGTTTAGAAAAAAGAATATGTGGTTATCCGCCGAAAATTAGTAATTCAAGAGGACAGCTTATCTTGGTTGTATGGTTGCTCGTGTGACCCATTTAAACAAATCTACATCGATGGCCTTTCATTTGATAGCGATTATGTCCAGAAAGATCAAGGTATTTTGAAATACCAGTGCTCAAGCGTTTTGAACTTCCCGTGGAAAAACGAATTTTCTTGTCCAAATAAACTAGAAAATAAATAATGACTCCCCTCTTTAGAATAGAATTTTCTTAGAAAAAGTCTCATGGCATCGATCTGAAATCAGCAGAGTTGCAAAAACATCACATATTTTGATGGTGAAGTTGTAATAAACTAGTATGAACCGGTAGTATTAATTTAGGGGAGTTAGAATTTACTGTTACACCTTCAGTTAAAAAACATTTTCTTAAATATCTGATGCGAAATATTTTTGCTTTCCACTAGATTTATGCATCCATCAAACCGTTGCAAAGATTCTAATTCCCGAACTTGACGGGTGGACCGAAGATGAAGACCCTTTTGGTATACTTTTTTAGCTAAAGTTTTGTTTGCTTTGTGTTTTTTACATTGTTTACAAAATGACGGACTCGTGAGACCCTTGAAGGCTGTCCTGGGAAATTTTGCGCGCCTGAGGCGCCTTTGCGATGACCGGAGGGCAACATTTCCACTACAGCTGAAACGAAGTCTTTCATTATTGTATTTTGCGAACTGTTTCCTTGCACGCTTTTCGAAATTTTGTTGAATACGTCAATTCAAGAAAAATTAGATGAGAATGAAGTCATGCATTCCAGATAGTCGTGCAGAATTATTGCGAAAGATTAGCCGGTTAACAATATTCATTCTTACCAATGCACGCATTAGCCATTCTAATTACAGGACACAAAGTAATTAGATCTTTTTTTCCCTAAATTTAGAAACATTTGAAATCCATACACTGAAATCCAAAACGGTAAGTAATGCGAAATGCACTGAAGATGACTTACGTAGTTTGAAAAGAAAATGTTGGTTTTTAAATAGTATTAATCATCAGTCGTTTGTTTTGTTTTTTCTCCTGTTAATTGACAATTACTTTTAAGTAAATTAAAACTATACGTTTTAGGAGCTCTAGTTAAATAGATAATTGCGCTTTAAACATTTTGTTTGTAGCCTTTTTTTAGTGATTTGATTGGATCTTCATCATACTTTGAGGTCTTTGAAAAATCAAGACGTGTTTTTGTGAGCTGTGCTTTTGTCGGGGAGAAGATAAAAAAATTAGCCTGTATCTTATGTTGCATTATTAGGAGACTGATGTATACGATATCGCTTTCGCCAATATAAACACAGTTCTTGTGGTGGTCGAGGGGGATGTTGGGGTTGTGACGTTTAATGGAACGCGGTTTTACTGCAACATATGTCACAAAAACCATTGTATCCATACAACGTACCTGAAGAAAAGACAAAAGGAAGATGAGCCACCTGAATTTTTGGATGATTATTTCAAGATCAAGCCATCCACTGAACACACGAAAACCAAAGACGCAGTCTCTAAGAAGCAGATTCCATTTGATGTCCCTCCCCACATGAAACATACTGCTCAATCCCCGAATGAGTATTTGCCAAAATTTAGAGAACTCTTTTTTTGTACTGACGACGATGAGTTATGCCGTGCAGATTGTGGTGGTGCTTTGATGACATCAAGCAGTTTTTATGACGTTCCGCTTTATTGCAAAGGATATTCGATTATGTGCAGAGGTAGGTTGTATAGTCTTTATGCACACTTTCTATAATTCTAGGTTGTATTTTATGCCACATGCCTCATGTTTCTATTGTTTTTAATAAAAGTAGATAAATATTTAAAATCGTCTTTTCAGTGAAGACAAAAGAATGCGAACTGTGCCACAAAGTTTGGGATTATGGGGGGATTATGATGGTGGATGTCAATCCATTCTAAACATGGAAAAGTTTTTGGTGCACCACAGCCTTCTCAGAGACTACATGTATCATTTTCTCCATAGCAATAGGTACTATTAAAGGAGTGAGGACTCGAGAAGTTTTTTCTTTTATCAAATATTTTATTGCGTTGTGTTGGCATTATTAAAGATCTTTGCTCTAAAGCAAGGTCTAGAGTTTTGAGTCTAAACAGAATCTCGCGTTAAACGAAAAATTATTTATATTGCCTTTATTATGTTATTCTTCAATTATACACCTTTAACTTACATGTTCACCTTCAGTTTACAATAAGACAATAAATATATAAGAATATCTTGACTGCATCAAAGATGCTTCTTATTTATTTATCTATATTATAATACGCTTAAATCGGAACTCTCCCATTCTCGCATGAGGCTTTTTCGCTAGCGATTTTTAAATACACGGCAATTTTTTTCGCGCCTTTTTGATTGTATATTCAATTCTATTCGCCAAGTGCACTTCCATTCAAGAGAGCACATTTCTCCTTGATGGAGAAACACAACTGACTGTGTAATAGCACTATCAACATAATTTATAGTTTTTAAAAAAAAAGTTTATGTCGGTTATGAAATAATTTTGATTCACATGGGAATACGTCGAAGATAAAATTTGAGTTTTCAAAAAGACATCATATTTATGATTACCCTTGAGATTAATAAAGCTCCGATGACATTTCCCTTCTATTTGATACTCTGATAAAAACATTTCAATTTAATGGACTTGACAATATGAGAAAAGTTGATGACTTATTCCCAATTCAATTATGAAATTTTTTAATCAATGTTTGCTATTTTTTGTTCTATTGAGATAGCAAAATGAAAACGCTTTTACTTACGCATTGAGTTTAATTGTTAAATAATTGTTGACTCTGTTAAGAGGTATTGAAAAAAGGCACTCTTTATATTCCACCGTAAAGCACTGTGGTCTTTGGAGTGATCGGTGTTGCCAAGTACCTCTAATACTGAATTTGAATTTCTATTTGTTTTTTATCTTCATCCTTGCGTGAGGAAAATAATAGTCTTTCCTCTCCCAAAAACCCAAAAAAAGCACGTTTAAAGTATGACCGATTTCTCGCGAGAAATTTTTAACTCAATTTTCACCAATATTTGCATGAGCATTATTTTTAGCGAGTCAAGAACATTATTGTTTGAAGGTTTTCAACAAAAGAAATTATGACAAATTTACAAATTTAATAAGGAGAAGAAAAATCAAAATTCAACTAAAAATACTTTCACCATATTTTTTAATGTGCATTAATTTTAGTGTCCCCTTAAAAATTTTAAACATCAATTTTTACGAAAAAGGCCTAAATTTAAGAACATTTCTTCTCGCAAAATAAGTACATTTGTATACAAATCCCTACAAGTTTCTGAAAAATAGAAAAGCGAGCGAAGCGAGCGTATTAAAAGGAGTAAGAAGTCGTCTCGGACGACGCCGGGACGGCTAGTTTATCTTTATTCTTTTTATGTTTCAAGTTGCACCCTACACGGATATTACCAGATAATGGTGAAGGAACACAGTGACGCAGGAAGAACCCTTGAAAGATTCCGTCACAATGATTTACGGTCGTCGTGGTACGCTTTCCTCAATTTGTTGTCCATCTCTTTTGAAGACGGTGCTAAATGTGGTCAATGTGGCAAGATACCTGACATCGTAGTGTGTGATGCCACCGGAATGGGTTATCAACGAAAATTCCTGACAGCTGGTTTATCCGACAGTGGAAATCAATTTGTTCATAAAAGATATTCGTATGATTACCTTAATTGTTACTTATTACGTGAAACACAAGATATAAAAGGGGGCAGGCAATTGCACCACGACACCTATGACAGTCAGTACGGCGGTGACGCGATTGTCAAATTTGTAAAATGCAGTTAGTATACCCGGGTATACCCAGTTACTGATCGCAAAACAGATGGTGTGAGTATGAAAAGCAAAGCAAAATTTGTGTACTGTAAATGGTAAAAAAGCAAACTGTTCAAAAAAAATTGAGATTTTCGAGAAAAAAATGTTCTAAATTTTGATTTATCAATTTTAAAAAGAAGAATTTTGTTTCGAAGACGACTTTCGCAAAATTTCTTCCAAAAATGATTAGGCCTTGTAAGTACAAAAGGGGCTTATGGTCCTTTTCAAAATGTTGAAAAATCAGCTAGCTCACATTGCGTTCTGGAGCAAATGCTTGCCCCTGAATATATCAAAATACGTCAATTAAAATTTCAGGGAAATATTCACCACAATATTTTGTGACATGGCTAGATCTACAACGCAACTTGTTTGTTCTTTTTTAATCAAATAAACTTTGTCAGTAAGTAAAATTAATTATGTTGTCAAATTTCTCCGTTTTTGTTATTCCTCCAGAAAACATGAGGATAGAATTGCGATTTCAGAACAAAACATTCGGAAGAGGACGAAGAAATGGGTGGATGCGAAACTAACCAAATTCCAGTCGAACTCATTGATATTAGAGATGAGAACCAAATACAGAACCATCTATAACATTATGAAATGGTCATTGGACACATACACGAACGTTAAAAAGTTTCCCAAGAGCCTCAAAAATATTTTTCAGTTACTTGTATCCACGTCACCGGTATGTTCTTATATCGAGCCATCTGACGCTGTTTGCGAATTGGCATTGAAAATGCTTCAGCCTAATGTCAAGTCAGACAGTAAGCTTATGGAAGAGATCCAACATCACCTACCACATTTCCACCTTCTCCTATCATCATTGACAATCGAAAACCAGCTTCCTGATGATTTTAAAGGTTTGCTTCTCGATTTGACAGACAAAGCTAAACAGCCTTTCAAAGTCGCTGAAAGAATTAACACTGAAAAGTGTACAAGCACATCAGAAATTTGTAGGTAAGATTGAAGTGAGTCTACATCTGATATTATTAGTTACATGAGTCTTCTCGAGTCCCACCTCGAGACGACCGTGCAACGAATTTATCCCGTTGAAGTCCCTTGTTGCATCTCTTCTCCAAAAGCACGAAAATTTTTCAGAACTATCCAAGTAGATACTTACATCAACAAAGAGCTACAAAGTAAATCAAACAGTGAAAGTGGGATCAGTGAAAGTTACATTTTATAACATCGCAATCAAAAGTCTTGCTGTATCCATTAAACTCAAGAAAAGTAAAAATCAAAATAACTTTGAAGATTTTCCTGGATTTTCTGTTTCTTGACTTTCTCAACCCCGACCATTTCAATTTCGATTTCAAGTCTTTTCAAAACAAAACATTCGAATCTTGATCAAAACATTCGAAAGCACATTCGTCAATATGCAATGTCTTCTTTTTTTTCTCAATCGAACGTGAGGAAGACAGATACGGTATATATCCCACCTCCACGTGATGTCTTTTGACCAATGAAATTGTTAGATTCTTACTGATGCGGGATAAATGTTTGTATCGAATACGTTAGGAAAGAATTCTTGAATTTTCGCTTTTTGCAGGAATTTACTTTCGTGAATTGAGCTTTTCAAAATATTTCGTGACAGAAAACTGTCGCGATTCGGCTTTTCCTTCTTCTTATATTGATTTCCATTAATTTCTGTGAAGAAAAGGGCTAAAACCTGACGTTCTTCCACTAATGAGCCTCAAATGTGTCCCAAAATTATTCTTTCAGGCTTGGTTCTTCAGCCATCTTTTTCAGGGAAAAGGGGATCCTTAATTGATTATTATAGACGGAAGAAAATTAACTTTTTTTGATTTGTTTTTTTTCTCACCCAGCTTGGAAAAATAGTGACATATTCAAGACAAGACTTCCTACAGGTATAAACAAAGCGGGGGGGTACTAGGTTTGCGAGGTGACGGGTATGTCCGAGCCAAAAATCGAAAATCGACCCTTTGAGAGACAAAATTTTGGTGATTTTGGGACCCTTTGAGAGACTTTTTCCTAAATTTTGGTCCATTTTTTCCAAATTTTGGTTTGATTTTCACCAAATTTTGGTGGCAGAGACTAACTTTTGAATTTGTACCCCTTTGAGAGACTTTTGAGGAATGAGAAAAGGTACCCTTATGGCTCGCACATACCCGGCACCCATTTTGCCTAAGTACCCCCCCCCCGGGAAACAAAGAAATTCTACAACTTCAGAACCACGTCGAGCATCATTTACTTGTTTAAAAACTACTGCCAAAAGGTCTTATTTTGAAACGAGATATGTTCTTTGCATAGTTTTCTTTTTGATTTTAGCACCCAAATACATCATTTACGACAACGCCTGTCATCTACAAACGTACGCATTGAATAGAGATCCACTCTATTTCCAGTGGACGAAGTTTCTTGTCGACCGTTTCCATTGGAGAAACCATACCGGTAAGCTAGAAAGACCCAGAGTTATAAAATTTTATTTGTCCTTCATGTTATTCAAATTGCTTTAATACAATTTCTTTACAAACTATTCTACGACAAGAAACAGATTCAACACCTTTAACTCAAATTTTGTAACTTTTGAGACTTGCACTCAAAATGTTTCCTTTGAATCATTTTATTCCATGATTACGTGTATATTTTTCAGCTTGTTCACTGGGGTACAACATGGCCTTTTATTCGTTCCTGGAGAAAATCAATTCGGAGATCAACGAACAGGAAAATGCCAAAGTAAAAAAACTTAAATCACAGCTGGCGTACATGACCCCAGAACGATTTATCGCCCATTGCAAATTGTTTTTCTGGTTCAGAAATAAAAAAGCAAATGAAAAATAGTTCATATATTATTACATTTTCATACTCTTAGGGAAACTTATAATGAAGTTTTTTGTAAATAAATTTGTAAATAAAGATGAATTCAATAATTTAGTTTTATTGTTTACCTTTTAAATTATCCTGTCCTGTCTTTTCACCAGATTTAAAGGTAGATTAAATTGAAGGTTTTTGATTTCTTTTACACTTAGTCGTTTTTTGTTTTGGGTGGTCAAATTTTTTTATCCTCCAGCTCCCCCCCCACCCCCACATTTAAATTTTTTTCTGGAAGAGCCAATTTTGATTTCTTGTCTCTTGGTTGATTTTATTTCGAATTCCGAGTTTGTATCGTCCATCAGAAAACGAAAAGCCAAGAAAAACCCCGAATAATACTATCTGGTATAGCTAGAGTCAATATGTCATCAAGGATTTTGATTTCTTGTCTCTTGGTCGTTTTTGTTTCAAAGTCCGAGATTGCATCACCCATCAGAAAACTAAAAGCTGAAAACCCAAAATAGTACTATCTAATATATCTAGAGTCAATGTGCGTTCGAGGATTTTGATTTCTTGTCTCTTGGTCGTTTTTGTTTCGAATTCCGAGTTTGTATCGCCCATCAGAAAACTAAAAGCTGAAAACCCCGAATAATACAACCTCGTCCCCATGACGATTTGCTTTTTATATAGGATGTAGCAAATCGCCCTGGCAAACAACATTAGTATTCCCTTTGATCTGTTGTTATTCACCGACACGGAAAATTATGACAGAGTCAGCATTTTTTTCGTGTGGGCGTCTATATGTAGATCGATGTGAAGTGCTAACTGTCTGCCTGGTAAAAACAAAACAGTTTTCGAAGTAAAACTTTCAGTCAATATATTGGACATTGGATATATAATGAAATGTCAAAAGTGTTATCTTGTTATTTTTGTACGAAAGACTGGGTAGGTCTTTTTTTTATGATGTATACTATAGGTTGGAAGGAGACTAGCCTACCACTTACCACTACCACTATACAATTTTATTGTATGCCCAGCATTTTCATTAAAATTGCAACTGAATTTTTGGTTGTTGTGTTGTTGTGGGACTGTACTTTTGTAAGGACATAATCCAACAGGGGTGAGAGGGGTGAGATGACAATAAATCTCAATTGAACATATCTTTGGGCTTTGTATTTTCAAATTTTCTCGTAGTTTGCACCCCCCTCCCCCTTTTATGAGTATACCAACTTTTTTCTGGGGTCTTTCTAGGGGGTACAGTACCAGGATTTGCCAAAAAAACTGGGGTGGGTGAGAATTTAGGGGAAATAAAATAATAAAGGGGGTTTGAAAATTTTGGCCAATCTGATAAATACAAATATGGTCAGTTAAAGAATAAATGTGATTGATAGCAAAAGTGGGGCTGAGAGTTTGAATTTCTCAGATTCTTATAACGGTTGAAAACATAGCCAATCAAATTTTGTTATTCTTTTACTGGTCACACTTTCTTAGAGAAAGCGCAACTTTCGAAATTTGGTTTTTATTTTAGTAAGTGAGGACAGCGCTAAATTCGAATTTCCCACTGTAAAAAATGTGAGTCCAATATTGGACTCACAGCTCAAACCCGTCTTGTGTACATCAAATTATAAAAAACACACGACGGGTCTCCTGTCCAAGTTTCATTGGGCCATTCCAGAAAAAAAACATTATATACCCCCTAATGGATGACTTCAATTTTTGAAATAAATTTTGGCACAGAATTCCAGGCAAACTTTAAAGAGAAAGTATCGGAATTCCATGAATTTTATTACTTAATTTTGCATTAAAGAGTATTGGAATTCCATGATTTTTTTAGGTTATACAGTAACGGAATTCCACGGTTTTGATAGGTATTTTGTAAATTTATTCCGGACTTTCTTGAAAGCAATTTGCTACGGAAATTCCATGTCGTCCATTGGGGGGTAACGAATAAAAACTGGAGTGGCCCATTGTAATGGCTGCATATACTTTGTACTCTTTAGATAATTTTGGTGGTGCATATAGAGCAAGTTTTCTTCAAAACGGATGTTCTGTAAGAAAGGGGAGGGGATAAAATTCCATCATAGAAAGATACCCTCTGTGAACTATGTTTGCATAAACAGCCTTCTGACCGAGTCCCTGTTTCACTAATAATAATATTTAATTCAAAAAGCTAACAAGATGTGGTGTGGATAATTTTAATATGGTGCAGTGAGAGCTACAGATCGAATCTGTGTTTGGCTGGACGCACCAGTCTTTATGATTAACTTTATAAAGATACAGTCTGTATTGCAATAATTCTTTGTATTTGTATAACAAGTGTGTGCATTTTGAAAAAATCCACTTGCAAATATTATTTTTTTAAGTCAGCTTATTTTAAAGCATTGCATGAAAATTGAAACCAGCAATAGCTTTTTGTCAGCAAAAATAACTACTTTGCAGACAAAATTTTAGCCTATTTGGAAGAGTCTTTTTTATAATAAGTGTACTAATAAAGGGATAATCAGATTGTTTGTAATTCAGCATGTGGCATATCCTTCTATTGTCCATTTTAAAAAAATTCAAATTTTGATACCTCAATTTCGGAAAATTGTTACACAAAAATACTTTGAGGTTTTACTTGGTACATTTTGCGAAAATGATTTTCACGGTTGCCACCCACCTTTTGCTAAAATTCTTTCATATTCCAAGAGGTTTTTCAGGATATTTAGTATAAAGATTGCATTCCGTGGAACTAATTTTCGCAGTACTCTTTTGCGCTTAATTGTAAAGGGGGTCACTTTGCAATTTTCCAGGGAAAAAATCCCCCCCCAAAAAATCATTTTATAATGATACCCCCCAATTTTATGAAATTTCCCTTTATTCTCCTAAGGGTTATTGGGAAAATCACCCCAAAATCAATCTTAATATTGACCTCCCCATTTTATGGATTTGCTCCCAAAGAACCAACTCCCCTAATTATTCCACCCACCCCGCCTACAATTAAACACAAGAGTAGACACCCAAAAACGCAAAAATTATTTCCGCAAAAATTAGTTCCTGCGAAAAATATTGCTAAACTTGTTCTTGATCAGAGTGATTTATTCATCCCTAATATATGGGCTCTTTTACTTTATAGTGTGTTATAATTTCCTGGAATTCTCAGACTTGGAGAAGTAGAGAGATTTTTCTGAATGAAAACAGTGAAAATCTTTAAATATTTCAATGATCAGAAAAGAGCTTACAGCTTACATATGCATGTGCTTGATTCTCTCCTACTGTAGAAATAATTTGACTCAAAAATATTCCAAAATAACCTGCCTGATTTGTTTCCAAAAAGCCTATTATAGCACCATCAGAAAGAATTTATATGCCCAATTACCAACATCATATCCTTTTGTAATATGATATATATAGGATGAAAAGTGAAAAAAGAATAAACCTTGTATATCAAGAATATTTTGAAAATTTCTTTCTGTCACTAGAATTTTAACAACACAATCAAGTGTCAAGACACAAAATTTGTAACTGTAAGCCTCTTTGTAAAATACACTTACAGGGGGGGGGGGTTCATGGTTGGCGGAGGAGCGGAGTCGGCCCTTTTTTCGGACAGAGTGGCAGCAATTTGGCAAAAATTTAGACAGAATTACGGAAATTGGGTTCTCTGACGGAGACGGAAAATTAGACAATTTTAGTGCAGAATTTCGGAATTTAGCAAAAAAATTTGCGGAATTTCGGAATTGGTAAAAGATATTCAAAATTCTGAATTACAAAGGAATTTTCGGTGACGGAATTTTGGTTCAATTTAAGACGGTTTGACGGAAATTGGATAAAAATTCGCGGAATTGCGGAATCGGGTACCCCCTGAAACCCCCCCCTTACACGTTGATACGTGTCTTTTGGAACAGACTGTACGTCCTAATGATAGACCAGGCTAACGCAATGTTCTATTGAATAAGGGAAATTACTTCAGCATATATACACAAGTTGTCCTCAGTCAAAACAGGATAATTTATTTCATCTTAAAGCAATAATAGCTGTAATTTATGCTGTAGTGATTAGTTATTCAATTGACCATCCTGATCACCTAGGCGTCTATCATAAAGGTTGGTGAGTCCAGTCTAAACACAGATTTGATCTGTAGCATCACGCTTCACCTTCTCTTGATAATTTTCAGATAAATTGAAACAAACATTGCCAAACAAACTCTGGTACTTTTTCTTCATTTCAGAAGAAATACACAAAGATTTGGTTAAGCAACATAGTCGCAAGAAAAAAACCAAGAATGGATTACTGTATTATCAGAGATGTCAAACTATCAGTTTTTGACAGTAAAAATCTTCCATATATATTCCCAAGTCAAAACAGTTTGAAATGAGATAAAAGTGAAACATTTAAAGACGTAAAAAATCAGGAATCAGCTCACAAAATCTTTATGAGTAATCTCTTGTTCATTTTTCTTATCTAATTAAATCCAAACTTCTTGTGCGAGAGCCTCACAGTTTTGAACTAAATCTCCATAGATCTCAGAGTTTTTCTGCCACCTTTTAAAATCACAACAATTTCAATGTGAAAATTTTTGTACAAAGAAAAACCTCTCTGTACAGGGATAAGTACTGGGAATACCCAAAATTTTATCTTTCATATATATCATGATAGCCTATTTGTCATAACAAGAAAGTTCAGAATTTTATGAGGGAGGTATTAAACAGACCATTTTCTACAAGTTTTTTGGAAGTTTTTAACAATTTCCTCAAAAATAAAAATCACATGGCTTTCACACGAAATCTCCAAGTTTTTAGAGGAACAAATTAAGTCTCCAACTCTTTTTCTTTTTTATACTAAAGTTCTGGTTTCACCACCTTCGATATCATACATGGAAAATGAAAAGTGTTGACTTCAAGTATGAATGAATCCCTTTTTAAAAAAAGCATTTACCTTTTTATAAACCATCTATCATCTGTATGCTTCCTTCTTCCCATTTCTATCAGCCTGTGTCTGGTTTATCAATCTTTCCATTACCATTGGCATCAAGAGCCATTTTTTCAACTTTATAGAGGAGGGTAAAAAATGCATGAACAGAAACTTATACACACTTTCCATCGATGAGCTAATGTTTTGATCGATTAAGGTATGTGATTGGTTCTTAGTAGCTGTGACGTCAATGCAACCACGGCAACATCAGTAAAAAATTATCTTCCAGAAAATGAAAGCTTGCGAAAAAATAGTTGAAATTCAACTTTTTTTTCGCTGACGTCAGCGAATCTCAATCCTTTTTTGCCAGGGCGATTCGAAACGACCATCAAAATTATAAAAAAGTGAGAATCAGGCCCTGGGAACGAGGTTGCGAATAATAGTATCTGGTATAGCTAGAGTCAAAATGTCAATGAGGATTTTGATTTCGTGTCTCTTGGTCGTTTTTGTTTCAAAGTCCGAGATTGTATTGCCCATCAGAAAACTAAAACTTAAGAAGAACCCCGAATAGTACTATCTGGTATAGCTAGAGACAATATGTCATTTAGGATTTTGATTTCGTGTCTCTTGGTCGTTTTTGTTTCGAATTCCGAGTTTGGATCGCCCATCAGAAAACGAAAAGCTGAAAACCCCGAATAGTACTATCTAATATAGCTAGAGACAATATGTCATCAAGGATTTTGATTTCGTGTCCCTTGGTCGTTTTTGTTTCAATTTCCAAGATTGTATTGCCCATGAGAAAACTAAAACTTAAGAAGAACCCCGAGTAGTACTATCTGGTATAGCTAGAGACAATATGTCATCAAGGATTTTGTTCGTGTCTCTTGGTCGTTTTTGTTTCAATTTCCGAGATTGTATTGCCCATCAGAAAACTAAAACCTAAGAAGAACCCCGAATAATACTATCTGGTATAGCTAGAGTCAATATGTCATCAAGGATTTTGTTCGTGTCTCTTGGTCGTTTTTGTTTCAATTTCCGAGATTGTATTGCCCATCAGAAAACTAAAACTTTAGAAGAACCCCGAATAGTACTATCTGGTATCCAGTAGCGGCCTGGCTTAATTTTCTTGGTGGTGCAAATTATGAAATTGGCGCCCCTGGTATTTTTGTCTTTAATTGCGCCCTCCACCATTAAGTGAAAATATTAAACTGTGAGAGCAGCGACTGGTTGAAAGTAACGCCCGGAATCTCTGAGTAATCAAAGTCTTATTTATACGAAGGTGGTGGTAATGATAACTCGATATCTATTTCCTTGTTATTTCCTGGTCTTACTTTACTGTCCATTTATGATGAATGGCTGAATTTCGAAAGTTGGCAGGAGTAAGGGTTCTTTGTAATTGTGGCGCTGCAGGCAAAAAAAATTTGGTGTAAGAAAGGTCAAACAGCTTAAAAGATAGTTAGTCCGCATACTGTAAGACCACAAAAACCACAGCGAGCAGTTTCGATCAATCTCTCATTTTGGGGGTGAGCATCCTCTTTAACCCCTGGTGGATACAAAACTTCTCTTGCTTTGACTTTTCGCAATTCATTGTTGATAGTAGTTTTGAAAAAATTCGTAGAATAAAATGAAGCGCCGCAGGCGAAAAAAAATTTACATTGCACTTATAGAATAGAAGGCGCTAAAAACGTGTCAAAGGGTGCCAAATCGCCCAACCAAACATCAAAAAAAAATTTTTGCGCCCCCTTAAAAAGCTTTTTTGGCGCTCCTCTCAGGTCTTTCTGGGTGGTGCACTGCACACCCTGCACCCCCTGCCAGGCCGCCACTGGGTATAGCTAGAGATAATATGTCATTGAGGATTTTGATTTCTTGTCTCTGAATTCCGAGTTTGTATTGCCCATCAGAAAATTAAAAGCTACTGGTAAGGACCTAACAGAAGCACTATAAGATTTTTCAGCATGGAAGCATTTTGAGAAGTGTAAAGGGATAGAAAAACAGCTTCTTGAAAACAATTCCGAAATTTTATCGACCATTCCTATTTGAGAGGTTAAGAGCGTCAGATAGCACTCTATTGTAGTCAAAGGGCCCTATATCCAATATGGAATGTGAATTTCAGTTACCTGGAGCGTTTTGTAAATTATTCCGAAATTTTATCGATCATCCTTATTTGAGAGGTTACGAGCGTCAGATAGCACTCTATTGTAGTCAGAGGGCCCTATATCCAATATCGAATGTGACTTTCAGCTACCTTGAGCGTTTTATATATAATTCCGAAATTTTATCGACCTTTCCTAGAGGTTTACTACACGTTTTTTTTTTTAAGAAACTAGTTTTACCAAGCAGCCTCAATGTTTCTTAAGAAATCGGCCTTTTGAGCCTTAAATGTTTCTTACATGTTTCTAAACTTTTTGACATAATTAGCCTTGATTGGAAGGTTCTTATAAAAAACCGAGTTAAAAAATGTTATTTTCTCATTCTCTGCCTCAGCATGTTTCTTAGATGTTTCTTAGTTTTTAGGCATTCTGAGCCTCATGTTTCTTAAAAGTGTGTTTCTTAAAAAAAAAAAGACGTGTACCCTCAGACGGTCTTCGATAGTAGCTGATAGTAGCTGTTGACGTTATCTATTTTCAATGTAATTTTTGTACTCATTTGACTTTCATTTCAAAAATCCTCGGGTAAGTTATGGCATGTCTCAAAAACTGAAAATTACCATAATTTTTAGATCGCATTAGTCGACAGAAAATGACCAAACAAATGACTGAACGTGAAGGGTACTATGATGTAGTTTCTAACCTAATGTGTAACCTAATTGTTTTTTCGCTGATTTTCGCGAAAAACCGCAAAAACTGATTATTACGTCATAATCGATGACGTCATCAAAACTAAAAATTGAATTTCTCAAGAATGGTTTATCCAATTATCTTCAAACTTTCACCAAAGATGTATTTTACTAAAGTCGATCATTTGAAAAAAAAATATTATCGAAATTTTGATGACGTCAGTAGAAAATAGGATTTTTCGTTTTTTACTAATTTCTGCTGACGTCATCAAAATTTCGAAAAGAGTTTTTTTTCAAATGATCGACTTTAGTAAGATACATCTTTGGTGAAAGTTTGAAGATAATTAGATAAACCATTCTTGAGAAATTTAATTTTTAGTTTTGATGACGTCATCGATTATTACGTAATAATCAGTTTTTGCGGTTTTTCGCGAAAATCAGCGAAAAAACAATTAGGTTACACATCAGGTTAGAAACTACATCATAGTACCCTTCACGTTCAGTCATTTGTTTGGTCATTTTCTATCGACTAATGCGATCTAAAAATTATGGTAATTTTAAGACATGCCATAACTTACCCGAGTCAACGGTTACTCCTAGGTCTTAGACAATCAAGCAAACTTAGACAATCGTGCAACGTTTAACATTTTGGAAAGGTATTCAATCAATAAAATCATTTCGAACTACAGATTTATTACTCTGAAAACGTTAATTCGAGTACTCCATGTATAACAAAATGAAGAAGTTTACAATGATAGAATATCTCTTATAAAAAAATATAAAATACAAAATAGAATTTCAAAAAATATATGAAACACAAAACCTTTAACACTTTGTTACACCTATAACTCAACGGTTAAAAAAGCCACTTTTTGTATCGACTTCATCGATGTTCATTCTGCGAAATTTGATCAAAAGATATTCTGATATTTCATATACCAGAGATTTGGGAAAAGAGGATAAGAATCGCCGCTGCCGCTCGCTGTTTTCTCATTGTTGATCATTGAATTCGGCGTCGTCTGAAGTCGCTAGGCTAGGGAACAACTTGGCCAAGAAGGTACTGCGAAAAAAATGGCGTTATGTGCAGTATTATAACAGTTCAAGAAAAACTGTCTGAATTTACTCCTTTGGAGGGGTTTCCTACTTATATAAACAACTGGGCCCGGTTGTTCAAAAGTGGATTAGCGGCCGATTAGCTTAAGTCCGGATTAAATAGCGATTAGCGCCGATTAACGAAAATTTGTCTGTTGTTCAAAAAATATCACGATTAAAAAAGAGATTAACTTAGACTTAAACACCCCAAAACTTAATCCTGCTCGGGAGGTGGATTAAGGAAAGATTAAGCTTAAAACAAAGTGAGAAATGGCCGCCATGAACATGATTTTATATGGAAATTTGCAAAGAAGACGTCCAAGAACATACAGACTGAAAGATTTTATGCATAACAACACTTTTTCAGATGAGGACATTCGGATGCGCTTTCGCTTTTCACGACAAGGCATTGTGTTTTTAACCAATCTTCTCAGACAAGATCTGCAAAGACCTACACAAAGAAACCACGCTTTGTCTGTGGAAAGTCAAGTGTTGATTTCTTTAAAGTTTTTGGCATGTGGAAGTTTCCAACAAGTTGTGGAAGATGTTATTGGAGTGGATAAATCAACTGTTTCAAGGATTGTTCCCCAATTTTGTCAAGCTCTCAATCGCAAGAAAAACCAATTCATTGTATTCCCTACCACTGCCCAACAAAAGACAGAGATCAAGCAAGGTTTTTACAGAATGGCTGGCTTTCCAAGCACAACTGCTTGTATCGATTGCACACATGTAAGAATCTCTTGCCCCCATGAAGATGAAAAGGACTTTGTAAACAGAAAAAATTATCATTCTATAAATGTTCAAGCCCTAACTGATCATAATTATCGTTTCCTCGATGTTGATGCAAGATGGCCGGGGTCGACACATGATCACTGGGCGAAAAAAGAGATTTCCAGTGTGTGGAAAGGCGTGGAAATGTGACAATTCCACATCTTTCCAATGAGTGGAATGATGGTCTTTCCACATCCATTGGAAAGTTAATAAGGTTACCTTTCTATCTTTCCACAAGGTCATCTTTCTAACTTTCCAATCAGTGGAAAGATCATTACTCCAACTTTCCAACTATTAGAAAGTTCACTTTTCAAACTGGTGGAAATACGTAAATGTCAACTTTCTACATCTTTCAACTGATCAAAAATTTCATCTTTCCACATCGATTGGAAAGTTTGTAAGGTTACCTTTCTATCTTTCTACAATATCATCTTTCTAACTTTCCAACAATTAGAAAGTCCATATTTCGAAAAAGTGGAAATACGAGGAAATATCAATCTTCCACATCTTTCCATACTGTTCAAAAATTTCATATTTTCACATTGATTGGAAATTTAGTTAGGCTATCTTCAAGCATTTGAAAATTCTTTTTTCTAAAGGTTGTAAAAACGTGGAATTTACGTTATTTCTAAATCTTCCAAGCTATTGGGGATTTGATCTTTCAACAATAATAGAAAGTTACAAAGGTTTGAAATCTGAAGTTCTTTCCAAACAGCTGAAAGCTCTAATTCCCACAGGAAATTAGAAGTTATATAATTAGTGACAAGTTGCGTTTCTTGCTATTAATGCTACTAATTTAAGAGTAAAATTTTGACTAATAAAATATTTCATAATTATATGCTTTTACATCGATAAGTTAAAAGCCACTTAATCATGCATATGATATGGAAATAAAATCTAAAGTACACAGTTTTCATAAGAATTGCATAGATCCGGGAAAGCCTCAAATTTGTCAATTTTTGGAATATCTTTCATTTAATCGTCAAAATTTTCTCTATTCAACTACCAAGTAATTGTCTCAAACGTGAGAAATAGAGGAAGGAAACAAGAACTAATAATTTCAAATTTCAAAAGCCCAAGAATAATTTTAAGCCTTGTTTATTTTATAAATGGAAGACAAATAAATTTTAACTGAAAAATATTTTGAGGCTCAGCATGATTTTTAAAAGTTTGCAAATATTTGAGTCTTGCGATTCTTATAAAAAAATTAATCTAATCACAAATAATAATTTGAAAGAATTAAAAATGGTGAGGAAGAAAGCTTGAGAAATCAAATTCAGCTACCATAAACCAGATTTTAACTTTATATATTGAGGGTTATTTTTTTCTAAAATGTTTAGAAAACTCTAAGGTTGCAAAAAAAAAATCATTGTCAATCTTGCCTGGACACTCTTAAAAAGCTTTAGAGTATAATGATGAATCATTTTGATGATCTAAAAAACTAATAAATTAATAATAAATAATATAAAAAACTCTTACCAAGATAATCTAATTTCCATGGATTTCAAATTAAATGAAAAACTAAAAATAATGCTAAACTGTATATATTCCAAAGAGGAAACTTGAATAAAAACATGAAGCACAAGCAAAACCAAGTTTACATCAAATTCATTTGATAATTGTTCAAAAGTCAGCTTCCACTATATAGCTATAAAAATTGGTATGCAGCAATCATTTGAATAATGGCTGGGATAAATTCATAAGTCGATTTAATCGATATTGAAAATCACAGCATCCTACAACACTTTGATTGGACCATCTCTCCTGAACAAAATAAGAAAATACAAAAGCATTTAATTCATCAAGTCTGCCAGAAGTCTTAGAAACTATCAACTTTGGTACATGATACCAGCAGTCAAGTTGTTGCTTGCATCTCCCTGATGCCTGAAGGAGAAAAGTTTCTAGTACGAATTCAGTTTGTAATGCTCTTATTAGTTAAACTTAGGATACTCTCTGATTTTAATTGTGTTGAATACAAAAGAAATTTGAAGAAAAATACATACTTACAATATCAAATTTATTGCAGAACAATGACAATGATTTTATCCATGTTCACATCAACACATTGTCGAACGTTGTGACCTGAGGTGAGGAAGAGTAAAGCATATTTACACACCAGCTTGAATTAAAGAATTATCTAATCTCAGCTGTAAAAAAGCTAAAAGCATTTAAAGCTGAAACTTTTTTATTCTTCTATCCATCCCATTTAAAATGCCTAACATTTTGTGTAATCAGAGAACAATTATTTCTATCATTATGAAAAAACCAAAACCAAAAATTTAATTCATTCTCACTTTAGTTTAGCTAATTTGTTTTAATTACAATTTTCAAGAGACAATTTGATGCAATATAAATATAGATTTGATACTTCTTTGTGCTGTTCTGTAAATCTTGAAAAAATATATGGAGCACAACCCTTTCATAGCAAATGGACCAGGCTGGACTTAAAAAGGTTGGTTTGTCAATCCCCAAACCCTAGATTTTGAAGATGGGTAGGTTGGAAGGAAAAATTATTTTTTTCTGAAGGTTTAGTTCCTAGTTTAGTTGTTCCCTTCTTAGCCTCAATTGGACTGCATAATTCCACAAAAATGTTAGAAAACTGCTGAAAATCATATCCTGAATGCAACATATCAAGTGCAAAAAAAGGGGGGTTTGTCAGTTAGTAGGGGTTCGAAATACCGTTTTCACGTCTAAATTTTTGCTGAATCCCGGAATCTCGAAAATTGAAAAAAATAATAACACCGTCACACCGGTTTGTACAAGTTCAAATACCGGCTAATGACAAAAAAATAAGGCCAAATATCGTCACCGTCTAATTTTAAAATACCGTTTTCCCTTCTTTTTTTCGACTTAAAAATGGCCAACCCCCGTCACACCGTAAAAATACAACCCCCCCCCCAATAAAGGACGGCTATTCAAGTTTCCATTGAACCTATTTCTATATCTATTTATTTAATTTGAATAAACTTTACAAAAGTCTCGTAAAACATGTCTAGGTCTGTTTCTTTAGAATTTTAGAAATACAGTATTTATTGTTGCAATACATTCACTAGAAACAACAATCATAGAAAGAAAATATCTAGTCACAGTCCCCTGAAAAGGCATTAATGTGATATTGCCAGAGGCATCTCTCAGAAAAAAGTGACAGACTGCTGAAAAAGTGCCAAAGAAAGCATCATGTGAAAGAGTCTCAGAAAAACTATTCCAGCTAAGACAAAAAGGACATTTTCAGTTCTAATATTCAAGTGGCTAAACTCTGAAAAGTAGCTAAATTTGGTACTTACAAAGGCTTAGGGGAGAAATCTCCTCTTCTTCCAACAACTTGGTTTGGCTTGCTTCCTGCTTTCTGCTTTCATCAACCAGAATTTTGAAAGACTTATTTTTTCCAATGTTTTGAATTTGTAGACGAAAATGAAAACCGGGGGTTACAACCGAACAACTCAAAGTGGTTTTTAATTATTTAGCACATGTTTAGCACAATCTTTACACTTTGCTAGGTGCATAGATATTTTGAATTTATTTTAGACTTTTATATATTCTGAAAATAAATCATGAATTTAAACGTAGTTGAAAAAAGGATATTTTTACAAGTTATTCTTGACCCCCAGAAATCTTATGTTTTTCATTAATATTCAAAATGGCCAACGCGCCATAACCAAAAAAGCGCGCGCACACATTTAGACTTTGAAAACCGTGGGTTGACAAATTTTGATTTTCTGATATGCCTTAAAAAATGACACTATTTTATACAGAATTAGATTATGCCAAAAAAGTGATGCTTTTAATTAAGGGATAATAGGAATAAGTAGGGTTGCTTAATTGAATCGTTTGATTCGGTTCCGGGGATAGTAAATATTTTTAAAAATTTGAAAGTGAAGAAAACAACTTTCCATAGATTGGAAATTCCACTCTTCTTCCTAAAATTGGGAAAGTTAGTAATAGTCATATTTTTGAAAATTGTAAAGATGGAAAAAATCATCTTTTAACAAATTTCCATAGATTGGAAATCTCATTCTTCTTAAAATTAGGAAATTTAGTAAAAGTCATATTTTCGAAAATTGGAAAATTGGAAAAAATCTACTTTTAACAACTTTCCATAGATTGGAATTTTCACTCTTCCTAAAATTAGGAAATTTAGTAAAAGTCATATTTTTGAAAATTGGAAAAGTGAAGAAAGACCGCCTTTCAACGAGTTTCCACGATCATAGAAATATCATCTTTCAAATTTTTGGAAAGATAGTGAAGATGAAATTTCCAAAATTGGAAATATGAAGAAATGAGATCTTTCAACAAATTTCCACAAAATTGTAAAAATGGTCTTTCGCTAATTGAGGAAAGATGTTAAAGATGAACATTCCAACATCTTTCCAAAATGGAAAGCTCTAATTTCGCCCAGTGGATAGTTTTATTTTTCGTGTTTCTGCAGTCAAAAATCACTTGGATAATAACAACAACTCGATAGACGATGGCTTGGTTATTGGAGACTCTGGATATGCTTTATCACGCTACCTTTTGACCCCCTATGATAACCCTGTAACACCACGAGAAAGACGATTCAACCGATGCCAAAAGAGAGCTAGAAGTTCAGTCGAAAGAAGCTTTGGTTTGTTAAAAGCACGATTTCCTGCGTTACGATTTGGTTTGAGAGTCGACCCTATAAAAGCATGTCAAATAATTGGTACATGCTTTATCCTTCATAACATTGCTATTATGTTAAATGAAGACCCATTTGACGATGAAGAAGACCCAGACGACTTTGAGGCAGAACCTTATGATGGAGACGATCAAAATCGTGGTGCAATACGCGATCATATTGCAAATACATTCTTTTAAAAAACATGTTCAAATACATAAGATCTTTATCAAAAATATTATCAATTTACATTTTACAAACGACACAACACACCACCGACCACACACAGTCATTCAAACTTTCTAATATTATTTGTTTACAAATCTCTGAATTTTCGAATGTTTTCGTTCGTTCGATCTTGTTAAACCTGTTTAGCGAACCCGTCGAGCAGGTCGCACTTGTCAATCTCTAAACAAAACATTTTTTCAAAACAAAAGAATTTTTTTCAAAACAAAAGATTTTTTTTTCAAAACAAAAGAAGGCGAAAATTATCAAAAGAAAAAATCGTTTTCAAGACAAAAGAATTCTCTCAAAACAAAAGAAAGATTTTTTTTTAAACAAAAGGAACTAACCTTTGTCATAACAGTGTCGACAAAAATTATTTGTCAACAAAAGGGAGACAGTCAAAAACAAATGAGTGTGGTAAATGGTGTGCTGTGGAAAAAAATAAGTTAACTGTATATTATACCAAGTTTTTTATTTATTGTTCGTTATTGTTGATATTTTCTTCGGTAGGGTCCACATAAACAAAGTTTGTTTTCATTAAGGTCAACTCTAAAGCTGCCTTTTCTTTTTGTAGATCGAGCAACTCAGCATGCCTTCGTTCATTTTTTATCTTCAATAACACTTCTTTGTTTTTCAAACGCTGAAATTTTAGTTTTGCTTTTTGAATGTTCAGCTCTTTGATTAGACATTGTCTTTGAATAGTTAAGGTGCTTGTTTTATTTTTCTTTGAGGGTTTCTTTGACTGTAAGATGTTTTTCTTCTTGTTTATTGTTGAAGGATTCTGGCTGGTTTTAGAGGGTGGACTGAACAACATCACATCATTCTCGATGAGTTTATTTTGGCTGCTAGGCCCGGGTTGATCCAATGAAATCGAGTTGCTCTGGATATCTAAAAAGACAAGGGTGGATTAAAATATTATTTATTTTATTGGTATTTTTTTTCTTTCGTTATGTTCAAGAACAAAGAAAAACTTATTACATGCATTGTTCTTCCCTGACTGAGTGAAATTAATATCATAAAGAGAATTATTTGTACGAATAGAATAATCGAAACAAAGAGTTTTCTTTACCTGTATCATCAATGAATGATGAGGAGAAAAAACCATCTAGGCCTTCAAAGGAAGGGCGTCCTTCGAAAAGTGAAATTACTTTATGCTGAGCTTCAGTTGGGGGTTTTGTTGGAAAAGGGTTTTCCCAGAGTTTTCCCGCGCGATTACTTAATCTGACGTTCGAACAACGGAAGTTAATCCCCGCGATTAACTAATCGAAATTTAATCGCGATTAGTGTTAATCGGGATTTAATCTAATCGACTTTTGAACAACCGGGCCCTGAAAAGCAAATAACGGTCTTTTGGGGTTTCCACTGACAAAAAAATCTGCTGTTTCATGCTTTATTTTTTGAGAAAAAGATGGCGGAAGCAGGCATGCTAAAATTGGATGTGAAATGGGACCTTTTTATTTTTAGCTAGTTTGCCTTACTGGAAAGTCTTTCAGAGTCAAAATAAAGTGGTTTAGGTTGGAAAAAGGTTGTAGGTGACTAGCCTAGCTTTGGTTTTTATTGGCACCTTCTAGATCTTTTTGGCACATCCTTCAAAGATAGCTGAAAAATTATATGAAAAAGTGTATTTTTTGTGTGTTAAAAGTTGAATAAAATTAATTTTTTTGTGTTACAAACATAATTTTTATGGGTAGCAGTAAGGTTGATTAAGTGACAACCTATAGCTAGTTTTACATGACACATATCCTCAAACTTTCTTAGCATTTTGATTGAAGATGGGCAAAATCGACTAAAAAGTTGTATTTTTTTCCTAGTTTTAGATGAAAAAATAATGTTTTCCTAGCAAAACTTGCTTGATGGCAATGGATTTTAGATTTGGTAAGTACACACTAAATTATCCTTGATGCCTTCTTAGCTTCTACTGAGGAAAAACATTTTTTTGGGATTGAAATTTCAAGTTTTTGTAACAGAAAATTGCAATCAAGCTCTAATTTCTTTTACTTTATGTAATTTAAAAAACTATGATTCTGAAAGGGCGATGACTCTGACCGGTTAGTAGATTGGCTCTGACCGGTTAGTAGATTGGCTCTGACCGGTTAATTTAATAGATTGGATTGGCTCATGAAGTATTGACGGTTATCCAGTTATATAAGATTTATTTCACCGGTTGTTGTCGGTGGTCGGTGTAATTAAGATTTGTTGTTTGTGTTCTGTATTTGTTCATGATAGCTTGCTGCAAAGATCCTAATTCCCATTTTCATTATTATATACTTTCAGGTTAGTTACCATCATACTGCCCAATAACCTAGATCTATGAATTATTTTGTACCTTCACATGTTCACGTCGTTGGTATACAATGAGAATTGGCTTAAAATTTGTCTGAATTTGTCACGTACAAGGCTCAATATCTTTGTAAACACCAACAAATTGTGCTAATAAGATGGATGAGTGGAAACCATATTTTCAATGGAAACAACAATGGAATAATTCTATCAAATTGATTATGTGCATTGTGTTTACCTAACAATTTGTTTCTATCTTGGATGTTTTTGGATTCAAATTTTTCCCTGTAAACTGTACATCAATTTGTATCATATGAAATCCTCTCTGGAAAGTACATCTTGATTTGATTTTGATATGTAATGGCTGTAATTGCCAATGGAAATGAGTTCTTATGTGTATATAACATAATGTATGTAGTATATATGAAATTTATTTTTTAATGGCAACTGAATTTCAATACCAAAACATGCTGCATTATGTAAAATAATTTTTTTTTCTGATGACATTACTGATGTCATGGTTTGTTTGCAGTTGGATTGAGGACTTTTTATCCCTATTTTACCAGGATTTCCTGCTTGATTACGCAAATAGTCCCAAAAAAGACACCAGAATGCGGGTAGACTATAATTACAAGATATGAACCAACCATAGAGATATCAAAATGCTTTAATAGAAATTCCAGTTTGGACACTGAACTATTTTCATGCATTACATTATATAATTATTCATCTTCAGTCTGATATTTATGCTCTTTTTCTCTAAAATTTCATTTGAAAGGGTAAATTGTTTTTTATCTTTGAGTCACACCTCTATTGGAATTAGTGAGCCCCCCTAAATCCAAGAGTGTTTCACAATATATATGTTTATTTTCCAAAGTGCTTTTAGTGAGGAAATCAAGTCAAAGTTTTTTGATTGTAATTAATTTTCTTGCAATTATTTAAGTAACTTTTTGGAAGCAATAAGACAAATAAAATTGACAATTAGAATCAAATTGGTTCAGAAATTTAACCAGTTTATTATTATTTTTTGTTATTACAACACGCGACCAAATAAACATTTTTTTATAATTTTTGTTAATGTATTCTTTTGTGTACTACTGTTTTGTATTATATTGCTATGATTTTTCGCTTTGTTGTGTAAACTTCAAAAAGTTCTTACAAAAAAATTCATGATATTTTTGATTTCTTGTCATCGATATCATGAATTGCTATTGTTTCTGTCCTGTTTATTTTCCTTCCCTTCTCCTTCATTGTTTTAATATTCAACCAAGCTCTTTTTATGTTTATATGATTGTCAAAACACTTTAGCCCGAGAAGTAATGAAAAACTATTCGTTTTACCAGCTTCTTTTTGTGTTGAATGCAATGAATTTTAAATTCTTTACTAGTAGTTATTTCTACTTCTACAAAATAATATGTGACATCGGTTCGAGCATTCCTTGAGGAAAGTATTTTGGCTAAAACTGAAAGTTTTTGGCTCGACTAACACTGTATCCGCCCTGTCCAAAATGAAAAATGCTTATAAAAAAATACCAAAATACCCGATATTAAAAATATTTTTATTTCACTTTCGATATCAACCACGGCTGCCATTTTTTGTTTGTACTTCTAGTCTTGTGCGCATAGTATAATCAAGCGCTCCGATTGGTTCAGAACTAAAACAATCGATCGGGCGCAGATATTTCAATAGAACAAAAGGCTCCCTAGCCTATATTTCTATAGCTGAATAGCGCAATTCTTATCCCCTTTTCCCAAATCTCTGCATATACAAAGTTCCCTGAAATCATTGTTTGTATATTTGATGCAAAATCTCTTAATTAATCTCTACGCTCCTATTTTTTTTATAGTAAATCATATATTATATATACAAAACTATACAAAACCATTGCTCAATCGGAATAGTGAGCGCTCAAGCATTAGATTCGTGCATTTTCCTCTAACCATTCTTTTTATCAATTCCACGATAACCTTAAAATAGAAGAAAATGAAAATTGTTTCCCAAAGTATGCGAGAATTACAGAAAATTCGAATAGCGAGAGGTATTAGAGAGAATCAGGCAGAGTTGACTGTTGACTGTACGTTGACCATTAAATTTGCATCAAATTCTAGGCTTAGCATTGTTCTTATATTGTTCTCGCTTTAGACATCCATGTTTTTTTTTAATACTCGGACTAAAAAAGCAAATATTTATCCAATTCAATTAAATGTAATGGCTTCAAGGGGGGGCGTACGGTTTCACGGTATCCGGGATAAGGCTTTTTTAGACACGGGATAACGGTATTTGTGAAAAAAAACTACGGGATGGCGGGATTTCAGATGACCCACGGTGACGGTATTTGTCAGATTTCAATCTCGGGATACGGTATTTTGAGTAAAAATCTACGGTATTTCGGTGAAAATCATAGAAGGGTGGTACAGCCGGTACGCAATTCTCACCACAACCAGAGAGTTAAAGTGTACACGGGGCTTTAAATATTCGAATACTTTTTGGGTACAGCCGTTTGCTCCCATCTTTACGCAATTCTCACCACACAGACACAGAAAAAATTCCCGCACAGCGTGAAGTGTAAACGGGGCTTTTAATATTTAAATGGAATATTTTTCGAATGTTTTCAATTGAATCGAATGTTTTCATTGAAAAGTTTTTTTCACACTCGTGCTGCGTGGGCGACGGAGACAGTTGAAAAGTCTTTATCGTATCGATTAGTGTATGTAGTTGCTTGATCGAATGAATTGAGCATGTCTTCAATCCAATGCGGAGGACTTTTCTATAAATTCGGCCAATCTGGCAATTATCAGGAAAGCCTCTTCTTTCGTGTCACAATTCCTGAAGAAGTTCGAAAAAGACGTGACGAAGTTCAAAGATTACATCAGGTTAGTGTTATCCCGGGGGGGGGGTACTAGGGTTGCGAGCTGACGGGAGGGGAGGTGCCGCCCGACTTTCGAAATTTGGACCCTTACCGGGACTAAAAAGGAGGGAACAAAGGAAAATTTTTGGAATTTTACGACCCTTAGCGGGACAAATTTGACGAATTTTGACCAAATTTCGATCTTTCAGGGGGTAAAAAGTTAAAATTTTCCTATTTTACCGACCCTTAGTGGGACTGAAATTTGATTTTCTGATTTTTCCGACCCTTAGCGGGACTTTGGAAGTCCAAAAAAGGTACCCTTAAGGGCTCCCCCCGGGAGTGTTATTGAGAGTATTTTTATACTTTTTTATCTCGTATCCGTTTTATTTATTGCTGATTTTTTGTCTTGTATGTGATGTATTATGTAACTGAAAGATGATGTATGAGATGTTTTGTTCTCGAAATCATGATCTTTTAGACATTTGATATTTGAGGTCAACCCTTTGTTTTGTATCTCTCTTCTTGCTTCCCAGAGATAATCGTAGGGGGCTAGACTAGGGATCCTAGGGGAAGCCGAGGAGAATCTTTAACCTTTCTTAGGAAAGAAAAAGTGAAGCCTTAAATTAAAAAATGCGCCGCATTTTTGAGGACGGATTGAATCTAGCGATTTCTTTGTTTTTGAGTGATACTTTTTCGAAATTTTGGAGGTAAATTTTACTTTCAATCCGGCATTTGTTGAAAAACCAGGCGGGTCTCGCTAGGCCGCGCAACTTTGGTAGGATTTGTTGGCTTCAATTCCTTCCAAAGAGATTGACTTCTAGCCTTCTACTTCATTGACTGGAACGGTGGAACCCGGGAGGGGGTACTAGGACTGCGAGCTGACGAGTTGACTAAAACCGACCCTTATAGAGAGGGACTGAAATCGAGGAAAAACCAATTTTTCGTGAATTTTGTGACCTTTTTTGGGACTATTTTGCTTGAATTTTAGGCTTTTCAGGGTCAAGAAATTAGGTTCCGTTGTTTTTACAACCCTTAGGATGACTGAAATTAGATTTTGTGATTTTATGACCCTTAGCGGGATTTCGAGGTCCAAAAAAGGTACCCTTAAGGGCGGCACATACCCGCACCCTTCACTTGCCTAGGCACCCCCCTTCGGGGCTGGAATGACCCATGAGCATGAGCCACCCTGATAGAGTTATAATACACCTTTCCCGTAACCGTAATATAGGTAATGTCGGAATTCCAGTTTCGTTCTACAACGTTTCTCGAACCGTACGTATCATAATCATACGGTTGATGAGTGAGCTAAACGTCTTTTGCCAAATAAAAGGTCATGATATAAATCTTTGGAGTTCACATTACCAAACTATCAAGTTTGACCAAGGAACGTTCTTGGTTTTACGAAAATTCTTCACGGGATGACGGGATTTCCTCGAAAGATTTACGGGATGACGGGATTCCAGATTGCCGTACGCCCCCCTTCAAGCAGACTTAAATAACTTTACACTAACCTCTGGCAACAACCATCTTTCAATTACCATATCCACCAATACTGTAGAAAAACGGTTTTCGATAATCATTTTCGCATCAATGGTGAGTGATGACTTTATGCAATCGATAGCAAATTTACGCTAAAAAGGTCAAAGATATTATTTTTTGTCCTCGTTTAAAACTAGATTTTTTATTTCACGAACTGGACACAAAACTGTGTTAAAATAATTATATTCGATTGAAAGAGTCAATATTTTACATGGAGAGCCAAGTAATCTAGGACTTTTAGGCATTCTCTTGATTGTTTTTGAGGGAATCACAGCCAGCTGACTTGGCTATCTAAGACATCCCCTTCTCGCAGACCCGGTAGGATTTTTTCAGCCAGTGGGGGTAAAAATAACCAAAACTCGATGGGGATTGATTATCCGATCTTTTGTATGGCACGGGGATTTGAAATCCATTGTCTTCGAGCCAAAAAATACAGTGGGGATGGAAAAAATAGCACAATATTTTGCAGTGAGGATTTGCTTATCTGATTATTTTCAGTGGAGACAGAAATTTGAGTACAGTTTCCACTGGGGACAATATTTTGGCCAATTTTT
The DNA here is from genome assembly GCF_902728285.1 of Clytia hemisphaerica. Lineage (NCBI taxonomy): Eukaryota > Metazoa > Cnidaria > Hydrozoa > Leptothecata > Clytiidae > Clytia > Clytia hemisphaerica. The sequence continues at coordinate 152,627 of NW_027103363.1, forward strand.
CCAGTGGGAAGGGGTCCCAGTAGGTCTGTGAGAAGGGGGTGTTCTAAGACTCGGCCATCGCTCCTAGAAATTTAAAAAAATAACGTGAATTTGTTTGGTTTAAAAAAAGTAAGGAATGCTAAAATTCTTTGAAAGAGACTTCATTAATACATTTTAAAGCCCACCCTGTATAAAAAGACTTGTTGAGCTGTATTGAGACATTTACCTAAGCATATCAATATTAACCACGATTTTACTACGATCGCAATCACTTAAAGTGGTCATAATGCATTATCAAAAAATCAAACGAATCATTAAAAAAAACATTACCAAACCGAAATTTTGAAGAATTTTTTTCTGGAAAAAAGTTTATACCACAAGAAAAAAACAACCTTGAAATCAAGCAGTGAAGGCAACACTTTACGGCTCAATCTGTTTTAAAATCTAAATTATCATTACTTCTATCAGCTAAACAAGCTCATGTTAAAAATTCCTTTTAGAAAATGACAAAGCGAAAGATTTCAGAGAACTTTTTACGCTAGGTAGAGCTGAACAGTCTTCATGCCGTAAAATGCTAGACAACAGAACTTACTTTTGAAGATGACATAGTTTTCATAAAAAATCTATTTTCTTCTGCATCCCGATCGTTGACAAGTTTCGTGACAATATAGTAGAAGTAAACATATTAGACTTCAAGAACGAATCATATACAAATTCCTTATCCACCATCGTCCAAAAGATAGTTATAATCTAAGTTGTTCGAAACTAAGTATGAGTTTAGGTACAAATTTTAGTCATAATTCTTGAAATTCATAAGCTGTTTGAACGTGGAGCATTCTTTTCTGCAATATAGTTATGTCAATAATATATTTGAAAAGGAGAAATTAAATTAACCATATTGCACTAAAAATATTTCGACCAAACCAAATATTATTTTCGATCGATGTTATTAGGTCAATTTTATGTTATCTTTTTTCTTAAGAAAAGGTTAGCATGAATCAAAAAATTATCACTGAATGAAGTTACCTCTAATTGCCTATCTCGTTTGAAGAGCAGCATTGATTCTATATGTTTATCATCACCCTGAAGAATATGTTCTTTGATCCTGAAATGTAATTGGCAAGAGATTGTTGTTGCTAGTAAAGGTCAATCTCCCGAAGCAGTTCTTTCTTTATTTCAACTCATTTTTCATTGGTTCATAGAAATGTAATGGGTCACTTTGTGGCTAACCACCCCCGAGGACCAGGTACAATTTAAAAAAATTTAATTTTAATTCAAAATCATAGATAGAACCAGTGACATCGACAGGTAAGAAAATTTCTTAAAAACTTTTTTCTCCCAACACAGATAATTAGCATGCTAAGATTCTGACCACATAAAGAAAAGAGAGGACTCTACTATACCAAGTAGTTTGGCCCACCTATCACGAGTGTTAAATGTTTTTGTTCTACCTAGATAAAAGGATAAAATAGACCTTTTCATAAATTACGTCACGAACATCACTTGCCTCGTTTTGAAATTATTGCTATGGCTATTAACTCCCAGCGGATTTTATTACAACTACTTTCTATTCATAAAAACCATTTAATGTCTCAAGGGATATGATCACCATGGAAATTATTTGGATACGAGGTAAGTGATGTTCGTGACGTAATTTATGAAAAGGTCTATCAATCACTTACATTTGTATTACTTGAGATTCTGATGAACACCCACAATCACGATCGTCCGCGGCACAGAATATGTGGTACTCCAGCAAACTACTTTGGCACTGGAATGTTTGTGTTGCCGTCAATACCGCATTACAATAGTGGTTGTGTTGGCGGCAGGCTTTATCAAATGATACGCCTTTCAACAAACAACAGTATTCTGTTGTTTGGTCATTAAACAAGAGATGAATCTTTCCCTCCGTATCTCCGAACACAAAGAGACCGGCTTCTGTACTAATGGAAACAGATATTCCGAAGGCTAAAAATACACCAACAAGCTCAAAAATACCTGAAAAAAGAATTTTTTCTTTTGCATTTTCTAGGTTTATAATTCACCATACTCTATATTTTATCATATATTTTAGCAAATATGTCGGAAGTTCAATTTAAGCCATAACTAAGTGATGTTAAATCATAGAGAAATAAAAGATGTCGCATTAATTGTCGTCTACATGAAGTCTGTAACAAACCTGAGCAGTTGTTTATCTGTCATCGTTATATGTCAATATTGGTCGTTCTATACTATGAGCAAAATATTTGTCATTATTTGTAATTACGTTTACAAAGGTGTCAGTTGGTCAGTTTAATCAGTTATGAGGTTCTTGCAAGTTTTACCAAAGTTTAGACGTTTGTTGTTTTGGTGGCTTGCATGAACAGAAAAATATGTAAAAAAATGTCTTATTAATTGTCGTCTACATGAAGTCTGTAACAAACTTGTACAGTTGTTTATCTATCATCGTATCTACACTCACTAGTCGTTATTTACCGGGTTCAACAAGAAAAGTCCATCCATGAAAATTCTGTAGTCTTCAAAAGCAGTCAAAATATCTCATAACACAATAGACATCCCTGTCTCATAGCCCCGGTAGAACTTCTTCTTGCAGTGAGGATGAAAATTTCTATCGAAATCTCAATGGGATAGAAACCCTTTTGTCCTCAGGTAAAAAACAATCAAATGCAGTGAAATCAAAATTAAAAAAATCATTTCATCAGACTCTTGAAATATTTGAACCTTGCTTTTCCTATCTTTGTTGCATAAAAAGTTAGTCATTTTTTGAAGTAGACCTAAAACGGCTAAAAATGACCTAATTCACAACGTAATGCAACTCTTTATCTGAAAGAGAACACAACAGCAAGGTTCAAATATTCCAAAACGTCTGGTGTCACTATTTTTGAAGCAGAAGAAAAACTACATTTTCTTTTTCATCTTCATTTTCCAAATTTTCAAAAGTCTTTAATCTATTTGATTATTCTCCTTGAAAATACCTTTCCAACGGTGTATAGTATTTTTGATATAGCATATAAATACATGCTGAGAACATTTGAAAAGTTTATTTTCTTTCTAGGAGAGTCGAGTTTCGAGTTTACATGGATTTTTGTTGAACAATGAAAATTTCTTACTAGAATCTATTGTTTTCTGGATTATTTGTTCTTCCAGCTCCTTCTTGTTTGTTGCACCAAATAAGGTTTGCACGACCTCATAATTCATATCACCAAAACCATTTTTGATCTATCGATTAAAAAGAAAATATCTCTCGGGTGAGTTAGGGCATGTCTAGATTTTTAAAAATCACAAATCCCGAATCCGCGACCAATAGCACCCATTCTCAGGGATTCACTTATGGATTTTTAGATGACCTATACCTTCAAGTTTCAGGACCCGGTGTTACGTAATTAAATATTAACCTAAAAATTAATTATTAAACAAAGTGTGAATTGTGACGTCATCAAATTATGACGTCATAAATCGTAAATTAGCTCTAACTCTATAAGTACATGTCAAATCTTTGTCAAATTTGGACCAAAGACGCATCTTAATGGTGCCGAGCTTTTCAATGAAAAATGTTTTGAAGATTTTGATGACATCAGCAAAAAATGCAAAAAATTGAAAAATGCAATTTTTTTGCTGACGTCATCAAATTTTTCGAAAATTTTTTTTTCAAAAAGTTACATTTCAGTTAGATGCATCTTTGGTTCAAATTTGGGATAGATTTGACATGTATTTTTTATATTATAGCGATTATACGATTCATGACGTCACTAAATTCGATGAAATTATGACGTCATGATTACAATTTCTTTAATAATTAATTTTTAGGTTAATATTTAATTACGTAACAACCGGGCCCTGAAACCTTAAGGTATAGAGGTACTTTAGAGCCCTAAGTGGATCTCTGAATCTGGCTGCTATTGGTAGCGAAAACTTAGGGGAAACTGTTAGGTTTTTGAGACTTGCCCTAAGTCACTCGAGCTCTTGACAAGACGAAAATAAACCAAAACATATTCTCTCTCTAGGAATTGAATACAACAAGTTCCGAAGTCTGTACATCTTTTGCAGTTCTGTTAAACAAAGCTTATGTTTCATCTAACCTTGGGTAAGGGGGAAAAATCGCAAAAGAAACCCTCGACCTTTATTCCATATTCCAGCAGGCATCCTATTTTATCCGGGCGAACTTAGAATTTTCTAGATACCACCCAACTTAAAATAAAGAATAAATAAAAAAAATAAAAAATAATGAAGGTGGTGTTTCCGTTGGAGGTGGTGTTAATATCGCTACGCGGAAACTCTATGGAATGGGGAAACCAAAGTAAAAGATCAATTATGTTTACACAAGATTTTTCTTCCTTTTATCTTGAAAAGTAAATAAAAGCCCCGACTGATCCGACTAATCACAAAGTATAAAGGCCTATCTACACGTATATTTATACATGTGTTTTATTCTCCTCTTTGGATGTTTTAGTCTTAAACAAACAAACATTCTTAACGCTAAAATTTCGCCCTGCCCTGAGTTTCATAGCGCTTAATGGAAAAGTTAAGCTCACTAAAGGATATGACTCGTTCCAGAAGAAACTTACATATTAGAGGCTTAATCAAAAGAACCTTATTAGGAGAAAGAAAAACGAATTTTTCGAAGTGTTCGTACATATAGTCCATCTAAAAATCCCGGTCTGGAAACCTTTTGTTTCTTTCCATTGTTTCTTACTTGAACTTGGGTTTGAGAAATTAGTTTGTTTTGTTCACTTTTTGATCATGTTATTGAATCTCAAACCAATCCCAAGAGGAATACTTGTTAACGTGATCAAAAACCGAGCAAATTGATTTTTATCTTTTTATAGCAACAAAGGAAAAAACTAACAAAAAGTTAAAACAATAAGCTTCCAGACCAGGAATTTTTATACGGACTATGGTTCGTATGCTATTCTGTAATGCGGAAACCTTCATTCTAAGTGCTTCTACGCTATTTTGTAATGTGGAAACCCTCATTCCAAGTGCTTGTACGCTATTTTGTTTTGTAATGTGGAAACCCTCATTCCAAGTGTTCTAACGCTATTCTGTAATGCGGAAACCCTCATTCCAAGTGCTTGTATGCTATTTTGTAATGTGGAAACCTTCATTCCAAGTGCTTGTACACGTTTTTTTTTTATAAGAACGTCAAAAATTTTCGAAGCCTTCGGATGTTCTTAGTTTTTTGAATTTGAAGCCTAAAAATGTTCTTAAAATGTTCTTAAAATGTTCTTATTTTTAGCATTTTTTGAGCATTTTGATGTAATTTCTTAAGAATTGCATGTTTTAAGTCTCCAAAGCCTTAGAATGTTCTTAAATTTTTGGGCCTCAAAGCCTTATGTTCTTATATAGTTTGTTCTTATAAAAAGAAAAACGTGTATATGCTATTTTGTAATAGGGAAACCCTCATTCTGTCATTCCAAGTGCTTGTATGCTATTTTGTAATAGGGAAACTTTCATTCGAATTAGAGAGATCATAGGTACTAAAGAATCATTCGGACTTGAATTAAAAAGATAAAGTACACGTTTTTTTTATAAGAACGTCCAAAATTTTTGAAGCAAATAATAGGAGGAAAGTTCATGTAACAAAAGTGGCAAGTGTGAAAAGAGCTCACACCATACGCGTTTAAAAACAATGGAGAGAAAAAGAAAGAAAAAGTATCAGACGATCATGTTTATTTAACGCATCAATAGCTCTATTTATTTAATTTGACCCCACCATGAATATTTTAGTGATTTCCACATTCCATAGAGTTTCCGCATAGCGATATTAACAGGAGGATAACCTGATAACAGATTGTGTATTTTCTGGCCCAGTACGCTGAAGCTCTAAAGACGTGGGCGAAAATATACAATCTGAAGAATATGGTCGCGCGCCTTTACGCGGACCGCGTAGAATTTTATTTAAGAGGAACAGGTCCGAGTGCAATGTCGACAGGGAAGGGTGTCATGGCCGACAACTTTTGGGTCGGGAGATATGTCAAGTTCTCTCAAAGCAAATTCAGAACTTTTTTTGAAAAGAAGCATGCAAAACATTATTGTATTCCACAAACAAGGTTCTTTAATGGATGAACATGCTCAAAAAAGAATCTTTTTTTGCTTTAAACTGATCACACAAGAGAAAACAAAGTATAATAACATCATATACACAAATATCACTTAAAAAGAGAGAAAAATCATAAACAAACATCTTTATATTATCAGTAGAAGAAAACTGAAGCTATAGAAAATGAATAAAAACCATTACTGAATACTTTTATGAAGTTTATAAAGTATAAAGACCAAAAAACTTGAGTTTTAAAACAATAACAAACATTCATTTTCACCTTCCGCCTCCAATTTGAAACGGATGCTCTTAGATCGGATGGCCAAAAGTCACCTTCATTTTTTTTTTTATTTTTTTATCCACGGATCGCTGATAGTCACCTTTCCGGGTGTTTTGTTGTTTGGAATTACTTAGGTCAGGATTGCTAGTAACGGCTTGTCACTGTGCCGGGTGCATACTCGGCGCCTTGGGCCCCGCAGGGTTGCTAGTAACGGCTCGAATTTCAGTCAGGTTTAAAAAAGGGGTACTTTTACCCATATTATAATAATATTACCCCCGTCTTTGCCAGTTCGGTATAATATGTTATGAATTGCTTTTTTTGCTGTGCGGCGATGGCTCAACGGACATGAATCTGAATAACTTAATAACGAATCTGAAGATCTTTCTTTGGTGGTGGTTCGAATCCCACTCGGTGCGAACATTAGACTGGTCAAAATTGATGGACAAATGATTGACAGGTATGAAAACTCAGTCAGAAATGAGAAACTAAGTCTCAGAAACTCAGACAGTCAGAAAAGAGAAAAATAGGATAAGAGATAGGAAAGAAAAGAAGGTGACTTTTGGCCATGCGATATAACATTTTCCATTTGAAACCTTCTCACTGGCAAAGCATTGTGGGACATAATTTTAATTCCTATCTATAAAACGCACTTTTCATGGAGCGCCATTTTAATTTTTAAGTTTTCGGCACAAGACAAAAAGTTGACTCAAAATTTCTGTAGAGATAGGGCCATTTTCCTCAGATGTTAGTTTTTAGCGATCTTTTAGAGCTTCAGCGTGTCGCGTTAAGAAAACTCCACAGCTGTTATCAGGTTATTGTAGGATGGCACCAACATTTGCCAAAAAAATTGGAGGGAGTGGGAATGATGGGTGATGAGTGGGATCAAAATTTTGGTCAATTTAGTCATATACAAATGACTACAGGCTGTTTTAAAGTAAAAGTATGTACCAGCAAAACACAAATATGCATCATGTTAAATAAAATGCTAGTTATTGCTATATTGTGGAATTGTTTGCTCGTGTTTGGTGATGCATTTAGAGCGAGTTCTTCTAAACAATTTTTTGCTGCAAAAAAGGGGGAATTGGTATAATGGGGGGATACATAATTCAATGCAAACTATGCTTAGCTTTACAAAGCTCAAAAAATTGACCTATCAAATTTTATTTGAAAATGTTCATTGTAAGCCTTTGTTTATTTTCAGCTACTTACAGGCATCTCAAAGCTGGAGCATTTCTCAACCTACCCAGTGAAACAACGCTGAATGCCTACAGCCAGTTTTGCTGCACGAATACCGGTTTTGATGTTAAAAAGATAGAGCAACTCCTGAAAGAAATTAAGATAGACGATTGCAAGGATTATGAAAAGAATGTTGCTCTGGCATTTGATGAAATGCATATCAAATCGGGACTAGTGTATGACAAGGGATCAGGGAAGTTGATTGGGTTTACAGACCTTGGTGACATCAACACTGAAATCGAAAAAGTTGAGCAGCAGTTTGCTGGCAGCCAAGAGCGTCCATTATCCACACAAATATTGTGCTTTATGATGAGAGGTATATACACCCACCTCAATTATCCGATTGGCTTCTTTGGTACCAACGGTTGTCGAAGTGATCAGATCTATAATTGTGCCTGGGAAGCAGTCAGAGTGCTTGAAGCAGTTGGTTTCAATGTTAGGGCATTCATTAGTGATGGGGCATCAAGTAATCGAATATTTTATGCTATCCACCAATTGCCTGATTCTAGTGATCAAGATGCTGAGAGCAACATCCACAAGGATGGTAACCTTTATTGGTGCTGGAATGGGTTCAATGTTGCTAATAAAATATATTTCTTTTGTGATGTCCCTCATTTGATCAAAACAGCTAGAAACAACTTGGAGAACTCGCATGTACATCTATGTTCACGAAGTAACAGTAAGTAGCACTCATTACTTTTTATAAAATGTTCACTAAAGTCTATTCACGATAAGTGTGCACTCTTTTTTCATTTACCTATAACTTTTGAAGGAATTCTTCAATCTTTATAAATTTAGTATCATTGGAAAGATATTAGTGAGTGGAACAATTTGAAATAAAAAAAACTTTAAAAAGATTATAAAAATGAAGATGAAAATGAAGAAGAAACAAGCTATATGCTGAATGGACCTACCTGACGATGAAAGTTAGATAGCAATGCGAAAAGAAAAATGAAAAAAAATCAGTCAGAAAATATAGCACTTAGCGAAAATACACAACACAATAAATTCATCATTGATTTTTGATGGGGGGAGAGGGAAGGGTTGTAGGGAAAAAATAAATAGGAAGTTATGGTCGCAAAATTCAGTTTTATTGACAATTGAATCATGCTTGATGGTGAGCATTGTTATCAATAATGTTTTTGTGTGAAAAATATAGAAATATAAAGAAAAAATCCAATGAAGATCTGCAAAAATAAAGAAATTCAAGAAATACTGTCTTTCCGGCGAAAAAAGGTTGTTCCGGCGACTTTTAAAATAGTTCCGGCTTCAAAAATCAATTTTATTGAAAATTGAAACATGCTTGATGGTGGGCATTGCTATTAATAATGTTTTTGAATGAAAAAACAACCAATTATAAGGAAAAAGTCCAATGAAAATCTAGAAAAACGGCGATTTCCGGCATATTTCAGGCATTTTCCACCGGAAAAAAAATTTTCTCAAAAATCGGACTCGGCCATGTTTAAGGCATTGTTAATACGCATCTTTGAGCAAAAAATCAGAAAAAACTAATGATAAAATCTCGAGAAAGTGCCAAAAAAACAGTTTTTCCGGCATATTTCCGGCATTTTCGGCCGGAAAAAGATGTTTTTCGAAAATCGGGCTCCGTCACAATTTAGGTATTGACATTTTGCATCAGTGTGCAAAATTTCATGAAAAAATATAAAGTACAGCTCAAGAAATTCAAAAAATACCGTTTTTCCGGCGAAAATCGGCTGTTCCGGCAATTTTTAGAAAGTTCCGGCTTCAAAAATCTATTTTATTGAAAATTGAAACATGCTTGATGGTGGGCATTGCTATTAATAATGTTTTTGAATGAAAAAAACAACCAATTATATGGAAAAAGTCCAATGAAAATCCAGAAAAACGGCGATTTCCGGCATATTTCCGGCATTTCCGGCCGGAAAAAAATTTTTTCTCAAAAATCGGACTCGGCCAAGTTTTGGGCATTGCTAATACGCATCTTTGTGCAAAAAATCAGAAAAAACTAATGATGAAATCTTGAGAAAATGCCAAAAAACCGGTTTTTCCGGCATATTTCCGGCATTTTCGGCCGGAAATGATTTTTTTTCGAAAATCGGGCTCCGTCACATTTTGGCCATTGCCATTTGGCATCTTTGTGCAAAAAATCAGAAAAAACTAATGAGCCAATCTCGAGAAAAGCTGGTAACAGACGAACGAACGAACGAACGAACGAACGAACAGACAGAGGTTAATTCATAGGACCTCCACCGGGGCACCCGGAGGTAGGTCCAAAAAATGAAGATCTTGTAGAAAAGTGCTATAACTATCATTTTCACTGAGGTGAATCCCTAATCATCGAACGTCATCACTGTGACAAAAATTCTCAAAAATAATCATTCAGTCAAAAGATATCAAGCAAAGTTATAAGCTGATTGAAGTCTAAAAACGCTGTTTTCTGCAGTTTTTTGCTGTTTTTTGGGGTCAATCACTTATGAACTTTTTATCATAACTTTATGTTGAATAAATATTTTAATAAAATTTCTTTACAGTGATTATCTCCTAAGATCAAAAAATCTATCCAGTGAAAATGAAAGTTATAGCACTTTTCTACAAGATCTTCATTTTTTTCTTCTTCATTTTCATCTTCGTTTTTAGAATTCTTTTAAAGATTTTTTTATTTCAAATTGTTCCACTCATTAATATCTTTCCAATGATACCAAATTTATAAAGATTGAAGAATTTCTTTAAAAGTTATAGGTAAAAGAAAAAAGAGTGCACACCATCTTTAGTCGAATTTTGTAGCATCATCCATAGTTTGGAAACATTTCAAACAAAGTCAAATTTTCGTTGCTTTTGATTGTTAAGGGGTTTTTTGAATTTTAATAGGTTTACCCTATACGCAATGGGGAAATTTTGTGCTCATATATAGATAACTGTTATTTAGCTTGATGGTTACGAATTGAGCTGGCAGCATATTATCGCAGTCTATGAGCAAGATCTCATCCCAGATTACTAAAGACGAAGATGGTGTGGCTATGAGGAAGTTGCACAAGCTAAGCAATGAACATATTCATTTGTCACAAAGATTAAGAATGAGAGTGAACCTTGCAGCCCAGGTAAGTCATAAATTTAAAATTTTGGGAGGATATACTTATTAGCGTTGATCGATTCAGAGTCTTCTCATTTTTAGTGGAATCTTAAAGTATCTTGAAGTATTATTTATAAACTCAAGCCTTACTTCATTCAGATATTATTGACTTTGTTTGTGATAAACTTTCATCCGAAACAGGATCTTTTTATATGGGAATTAAATCTCTTGTGTATAATACTAAGTTAAAAAGTTGTACAGGTTTTGAGCAACAGCGTTGCACTAGCACTTGATAAACAGAATCTTCAGTCCACAACCTCGACTCAGAAATACATTCGAAAAATGGATCGATTCTTTGATTGTTTAAACGGTTGGTCACTCTTCATTGGACAGAGAACAAACAAAGACGATTTAAAACCTTATTTTGAAGTTACAGACAAAAGATTTAAGGTTTACAATGGCTATTAATTGTATTTTTATATGATATTCCTGATATTCCTGATTGCTTATTTTCTTAGCTATCATAAAAATGTCATCATTTTTTTATTTAGGCTATTACTTAAGGAATTAAATTTTGTGGTTTTTGCGGATTTATGCCCAAACCGCAAAATTAAGTTCCCGCAAAATTTTTCAAATGCGAAAAACAAAGGCCGAATAATTCACAGTACAGCTCTAATTTTCTTTCAAGTGAGAAATCCGCAAAATTAAGTTCCCGCAAATATTTAATATTAAATTTTGAACTGCAAACCGCAAAAATTAGTTCCCGCAAAAAATAGTTCCCTTAAGGTAAGTTTCTCTGTATTTTAGTTTCTCGAAGATGAGTTTTGGATTTCTTTTCGGATTGGGAAAAACAACTCGAAAACCTGAAAGGTGTTCCTGAAGAGGTCAAACCAAAACTGATGATCAGCAGCCAAACAACCAATGGAATAAGAACAACAGGTAAGAAACGTTGGATAAGATTGACTTTGATATCTTGTATGTAGGTAAAAACATTTCCTGATATTGTGATGTTATTTTTACTTTGTGAGTATCATAGTGAGTATCAACCAATCATCTTTCGTATTTTAGATAGTCTATTCCATTGTCCGTTCGCCTATAACGATTCAAAATTGCATCTTTAGTTTTTCGAAATGATAAGAATTCAGCTTGAAAATGCGCAAATTTTACAAAAGGTATTCACAGTTTAACTTTGTCATAGACAGAACCCATCCCAGGACACATCCCCCCGGGGGGGGCAGTGGGTTTACCAACTGAAGGTATGTGCGGCGAAAAAATTGGCTTTTAGAATCGCACCCTTACAGTGCAGAAAAAAATCGGTGAAATTCATACCCTTACAGTGCATTTTTTCAAATTTTAAACTCTTTTAGCGCAAAAAAAATCAACATTTTCGAGCAAAAATTTGCAATTTTTCCCAGATTTGCTGGCATTTCCAGCGTTACAGTGCATTTATCAAAAGTCCTCCCTTACAGTGCATTTCTGATATTTTGAAAAACATACCCTTAACCGCCGCACATACCCGTCGGTCAATTTGCCTGACTGCCCCCCCCCCGGGACCCATCCCCACTACAAAATCTCAGGCAAAATCTCGTCCCAGTGAGTTTAAATCAGCTCTAAAACTTTTGGGCCATTTACCGGGTATTTTTAAGGTCGAATTGTTTAAAAGGTATGATGTTACTATGGGTCGAAGTGTATGAGGGACAATTTCCAGCAATTTGTACAGAAAAAATGATGATTGTAAGCGAAGCGAGCAAGAAAGACTTTGAACTTTAGGATAGACCAAGACTTCAGTGACTTCAGTCAAAACAAGATAACTATACTGTCAAAATCATGGTTTTCAAGAATTCTTTTTTACATTTTATTCAATTTTCAAGGTTTTCAAGGTTGCTTGGTCTAATTTCAAGGTTCTCAAGGTCCCGTAGACACCCTGGTTCGGTCATTATGAAATCCTCCAAATCGATAGGAAACAGCACCAGAAGGATGAAAAAGTGCTTCCCTTCCCAAAGATTTTTTTATACCCAATGCGTTTTATACGCATGCGTCCTACAAAAAGATTATTTAGCCAGGTACTTTTTTAAGTCACGAACATAGAATCCAAACAAGAAAAGATCCCTACCCTCCCGCAAAAAACCGCTAGATGATACCACTAGGAGGAAGGCATCTTAAAATAATATACAAGAGCAAAAACATATAGTGTAACAATAAAAAGTAAAAGAGCATTTCAAGTAGTTTAAAATAAGGAACCCCTAAAACGTCTTGTTTAAATTTCACAGTAATACTCACTCAGTATGTCATGATAAAGTGTTTAAAAGGTTTCAATGGAAGCAGGGATATGTCAAGTTGAAGGATGCTGTTAAACATTACCAGTCTGTCATTGGAGTAATCAGAGCAGTGTATCAGGAAATGCTCAGTTGTTTCTATGGAGTTATTTCTAAAGTTGCAAAAGATAGAGATTGATTGATTGATTGAGATGGAGAAGAGGAGAAGAGCCACGAACATCATCGTTCACGGAATAAAAGAAGAAGAACAGGTATGCGATAATAGTGACAAAAATAATCATACTAGGGACTGCGAATGGGCTGATCAATTAATTAAGGATTTGCATGTTTCTTCTAAGATCAAAAAAATATTTAGAATAGGTAAGAAACCAAATCGTCCACTGTTAATTTGCCTCGATAGTGAAGATGATAAACTTAAGATCATGGGAAATCTCCCATCACTTAAAGGTAACGATACTTATAAAGGCATAAGTATCACAGAAGACCTATGTAGGTCCCAACGTGAAAAGTATAAAGAGCTATCACAACAGGCGAAAGTCCTAAATGATGACCTAGAAACCGATGAATTTATTTATCGGGTTCGAGGATCGTCAAAAAACGGCTTCGATATAAAGAAGGTGTACAACAAAACACAAAAACGATACAACAACCCAATCAATCAATAAAACCGATCGATAACGATAACGACAGCCTGAATGAAAACCCACCTAACAAAAACGATTCAAAAAACACAACCACAACAATTAGTGAACTTACTATCATCTACACAAATGCAGACCAAATGACATCTAAGAAGAAAAACGAACTTTTAAAGCACGTTGGTACTGAACAACCTCATATAATTACGATCACCGAAGTCAACACCAAACGGATCTCTGAGAGAAAAGATCAAGACTACTCAATTGAGAATTATTCTACACCATATAAAACTAACATAGGAATACAAAAAAAGAGAGGAATCATCATTCTAGTCCACAAGTCTATTGATCACCTCATCCTACAAATACAAACGAAAGTTGAATTTGAAGAGACTTGTCTGTTAGAAATTGCAATGGAGAACAAAGACACCATGTTACTCGGATGTCTTTATAGAAGCCCGACAAAAACTGAACCAAATATCTTCGATGAAAATAACAAGAACATGAATAAGCTCATAAAAGATCTCTGCCTAAATCCGAAATACACCCATATATGTCTTATAGGTGACTTTAACTATAAGAAAATCGATTGGGTCCATTGGTCCTCACCTTGTGAAGAAGATAGCGACGAGGAGAAATTCCTTGATGCTTTAAGAGACTGTTTTTTATACCAACATGTCCTTGAGCCGACACGGCGACGAGGCACCGACAAACCATCAATACTCGATCTCATCCTTACAGGGGAAGAAAATCAAATTTCCGAGATAAAATACCTTGCCCCACTTCATCTCAGTGATCACAGTGTCCTCTCCTTTAAATTCTATGGCTATTTCACAATTAACAAGTGATACTTTTATGGACCTACCTGGTTATGCATTTAACACATTTATAATTGATATCTACGTGACGTGACCATTAAACAATCATTCAGAACACAAATAGTGACGATCTATCAAAATTAGTCGTTTGTTTCTTATAAAAAAAACGTTTAGAAACCAAAATTTCATGCTCTTGAAATATTCTTTCATATTCAAGACTTTGTGAGCAAAAACAAACATCTATCTCATCAAAAAATTGAGTAATTTGGCTAAGAACATTGATGTATGCTTATTAATAGTGATTCTTATAGATAAAGATGCGTTTTTTGAGCTAAAAAATTCTTTTTTAACAAAAATCTGCTTGAGCCATCTTTTCCCTACTTTCATGCAAAAAATCAGAAAAAATTAATGATCCAATTTTTCACAAAGTCCAAAAAACCCTTTTTTTAGCAATTTTTTGGCCCAAATTTGCCCTAAAACATTTTTTTTCGAAAATCGAGCTCCGTTACATTCGAGGGTTTATAGTTATGCATGTTTGTGAACTAAATCATAAAGAATGAAAGAGCCAATCTCTAGAAAAGCTAATACCTAAGTAATTGATAGTGTGCTTATAAAAAAATATCGAATTTGGCCAGTTCTTTTATAAAAACACACCAAGCAACTCAAATTTCCTGCCTAAACACACATAATATTCTTCAACAGTAAGCCCTCATGAGCAAAAAAAACATCTTTCTCATAAGAAAATTGAGTAATTTGACTAAGAACATTGATGTATGCTTATTACAAGTGATTCTTATAGATAAACATGCGTTTTTTGAGCCAACAAAATTTTTTTGCAAAAATCTGCTTCAGCCATCTTTTACCTATGATGGTACCCTACTTTCATGCAAAAAATCACAAAAAATTAATGATCCAATTTTTCACTAAGTCCAAAAAACCCCGTTTTTTAGCCGTTTTTTGGCCTAAATTTGCCCAAAAAAATTTTTTTTAGAAAATCGGGCTCCGTCACATTTTGCCCACCACCATTTTGCACCTTTGTACCAAAAATCAAAAGATTCCTATGATTCAATCCCGAGAAAAGTTGGTAACAGACGGACGGACGGACGGACGGACGGACGGACGGACGGACGGACGGACGGACGGACGGACGGACGGACGGACGGACGGACGAACACAGGTTAATTTATAGGACCTCCAGGTAGGTCCAAAAATGAGCTTGATAGATATCAATACAGCAAAGCCAATTACCAGTTTATGAGATCTCATCTAAGCCATATCAATTGGTCTATCGAATTCATCCAAAATTCGATTGAATTAGATGTGAATGAGAGTTGGGACCTATTCCTAAAACAAATGATCGAGCTCCGAAACCTCTATGTGCCACTTACCCACAATAAGAACGACCTGTCAAATCAAAGAAGGAAAGGGAAGCATCCCTTAGATCCAAAAATTTGTCAGATAATCAAAGAGAAACGTAAGGCGCATAGAAAATGGATCATCTCACTTCAAAATGACGACACTGAGAGACGTAGAAGGGAGTACGTAAGATGGCGCAACGCCGCTAATAGAGCCCTGACTCGCTCCAAGAGAGAGTTCGAAAAAAAGATCAGCGAACAATCAAAAACAAATCCAAAAAGATTCTGGAAATATGTACGCAGCAATCTGAAAGTAAGAACGGGAATACACCCTCTCCTCGAAAACCCTAATAATGAGAATTCGATCAAATATGATGACAAAAGTAAAGCCAACATACTCCAGAGCCAATTCTGTAGTGTCTTTACACGTGAGCCACTTGAACAACTCCCTGAATTCCATTCCAGGACGGATAAAGAAGTAGAGATAAATATACTAACTGAAACTATTAAAAAGGAGCTCAAGGCGTTAAATCCAAACAAATCCATGGGGCCAGATGAACTTCACCCAAGGATGCTCAAGGAGCTCGCTGAATATATTTCAGAACCGCTTTTCCTTATAATGACAAAATCTCTCAACGAAAGTTGTCTCCCAAACGACTGGAAGCATGCTAATGTATCACCTGTTTACAAAAAAGGAAACAAAAATATAGCTGAAAACTACCGTCCGATTAGCCTGACATCCATTGTGTGTCGAATGATGGAAAAGATTCTTAAAACACATATTATGTCACATCTAGAGCAAGAGAAACAACTCTCTAACAAGCAACATGGTTTTATCAATCGCCGATCAACAGTAACACAACTGCTAAACTATCTAGATGTGTGTACCGAAGACATTGCTAACGGTAAAGCTGTTGACGCAGTATACTTTGACTTTGCAAAGGCATTAGACTCAGTTCCCCACCAAAGGCTCTTAATCAAATTAGAAGCCTACGGAATAAGAAATAAGTTGCTTGAATGGATCAGATACTTCCTGAAGGATCGATTTCAGATAGTTAAAGTAAATGGAGCTGAATCCGAAAAACAATTAGTTCTTAGTGGAGTACCCCAAGGTAGTGTCCTAGGGCCTACCCTTTTCGTTCTATACATCAACGATTTACCAGATTCAATTAAATCACAACTCTTTAAACTTGTCAATAAAGTAGAATCAATTGAAGATGCACTTATAATCTAGGAGGACATCGATCGACTACAGCAATGGTCAGATACGTGGCTTTTAAAATTTCATCCTGACAAATGTCATGTACTAACGTTAGGTAAGCCGAATATAATTAAACATGTACATCAATACACACTCGGAGGAAATTTACTGAAACATGTACAATTCGAAAAGGATCTCGGAGTTATCTTTGACCAAAATCTCTCATTCGACCAACATATATCAAACCAAGTAAAAAAGGCAAACTCAATGGCTGGTCTAATTAGAAGAACCTTCACGTATCTCACTCCTGAATTATTCCGTAAACTTTACATAACATTTGTCAGGCCCCACCTAGAATATGCACAAGTCATTTGGTCACCAAAACTGAAAAAACACAAAAAACTTATAGAAGGTGTTCAGCGGCGCGCTACAAAAACAGTTGAAACATGTGGACGACTATGTTATGAAAGCAGACTACAAAGAATTGGAATCCCAAGTCTAAAATATAGGCGTGCGGTAAGTGATATGGTTGAGATCTTTAAACATTTAAATCACTATGAAAAATCGTGTGTTCCTAAGAAATTTAACCAACGAATAAGACCAATGAGAACACATAATTCTGAACTGGTAAGAATTTTCGGGAACGATGGTGTCCGTGGACCCCAAAGCAACTCCCTTTACTATCGGGGCATTCAACAGTGGAATAGCCTACCTGAAAAAGTAGTTAAATCATCTACAATACAAGAGTTTAAAGAAAACCTCGGTCTAGCTTGGAAAGAGAAAATGTTTGAGTATGATTGAAATTGTCACTATTGTTGCATATCTGTTTGAAGTTAACCTTTGTAATAAACCAAACCAATGTATGAGCGATTTATAGAGGCCCATGTGCTTGCACGGTGGCCTGGAAATCTGTAAAACATTATTATTATAAAAGGGATCAACTGTGTCGACAAAATTATGTCTGAATTTATGTTCTCGAAGATGACTGAAACCAACCCGAAGACGGTTAAGTAATACCACACCTTTCTTGTCAGTAGCACCGAAAACCGAATTAGCGTTTGGTCGGAAAAAATTTAGTATCGCGGTCTTAAAGGAAGATATAGAAGGAAGATTTCGTATATTCTCGTCCAGGTTATTCCACTCATTAAGGGCTCTGACCATAGTGAATTATTCATAATTGCCGTATTCAAAATGTGTTTTCTGACTGATGTAACCAACAAAAAAACTATGGCATGTTATACATTTTCTGTTAGACAAACTATTCCTGAATCTGAAAATTCAAAAATTGCATTGAAAAAATTTTACGAAGAAGAAAATGAAGACTTTTGCGAGGAAGAGTATTTCAACTTTGAAGAGCTTAGTTTCGGCGAAGAAAAAACATTTTGAAAATTTTTTTGCAATAGATGGTGTATATTTTACCGAACAATAAAAATTTTTGCGGAAAATTTTTGTAAGTGCTTCTTTGTCTTGAAATCTTCAAAATAGTGGTTTTTCATCAATTTTTCATTTGGATTTTGCTTAAAAAACAGTCATAACTTTTGACACATCGTTTTAAAAAAATTTTCCGCAAAATTTAAAATAGTTCAATTCTTTCCGGACAGTGTAAAGAAATTTTGAAACAAAAAAGTTAATTACCCATTAAAACTAAACACTTTTTGTATAAGAGGGTGATGCAACATATTATTAACATCTTTTTAAAGTTCATAACGTCATTTTTGCAATTAAATTCTTAATTACTCTTAAGGGATTACTCTTAAGGGATTCGATTAAAAAGCAATTTATAAAGGCAATTCTTTGTTAAAAGTGTTAAGGAACCTGAAATATAACTTTTATGTTCAAATACCAAAATCAATTTTTGGACAATGGTCAGAGCCCTTAATACAAAAAGGAAAAATGAGGCACGGTATCGTTCAGTCCGACAAAAAGCCGCGACAAAAGGAGTTCTTAACCTCTGCCTTACACCAACATCCTCCTCCTCTCTCTGGGGAGGACGAACACTCGAGAGATAAGTAGGTGCAAAGCAATTAAGTATTTTATAAAAAGAAATTAATCTTCGACTCAAACGCCTGTCCGCAAGACTTTCGAGCCCTAAGTTCAGCAAAAAGTTTTTCTCTAGATGTTCCTCTGAAACATCCAGTTATCGCAAGACAAGCATTGTATTGAATAGATTCGATTTTTTCAGAGAAAGTGAAATTCCCAGCACGATCATATACCCTTGGAAGGAATTCACGAAGCCTGTTTAAGAGACCAATACCACGATTAGCCGGATTAGTGTTTTTGATTTTTTCATCAAGGTGTGAGAATCAAAGGCTAACTTTTGATCAAGAGACCAAGATGTTTTTGATGATCTTGGAGCGAAACGGCAAAATTATTAAAAGTAATCACTGGAGGATTAGGTGGAATTAACCTCCGAGTAAAGTATACTTCAACCGTCTATTTTGAAGGCTGATCCTCCGTTGAAGGACATTTTCCACTGATGGGCCCACTCACTAACCTTTTGCATATCACTGTTTAGTTCTTGGAAACAGCGAATAAGTGAAAATAAAGATGAATCATCAGCAAATATTTTGATCAAAGAAATTATATTTTCAGGGAGGTCATTTATATAGATTAAAAAGAAGAGGGCTCCGAGGATAGAGCAAATCTGTGTCCACTCAGAGGCTTGACCATCAAGAGCCACCCTCTGTAATCTCCCAGACAGAAAGTTTTGTATTAGTAAAAGAAGAGGGCCAGAAATCCCATATGACTTGAGTTTAAAAATAAGACCTTCGCGCCATACTCGCACTGCATGAAATATATGTCTTTCCAGTTTCTTGTCCTTGAAAACTTAATGTTTTCGAACGTACGATTGCGGAAATATCGATTTTTCCTTACAGTTTTAAGAAAAGATTCTTTTTCTTTAAGTTCTTGAAAAAAGATAATCTTTAAATATTTCTTGCTTCGAAAAGGTGGATAATTTCTTTTGTCGTTTTTCATTAAAAAGGAAATCTTTCATGTTTCCAGATTGACTATCTTTTCTTCGTTTGTATTTCAAGAAAATATAAAGTTTTCGTCTTGAAATTTAAACGAAAATATTTTTCATGAAAATATCAAATTTTCATGCCGAATTTATCGAAAATACAATCATCAAATACAATAAAAAAAGGTAATAATTTCGTTTTTAAAGAACATTATAATCTCTACGCCGGGATAAAAGTAAGGAGCAGATTTTCTTGGAGCTGATTTGGCAAAAGTAAAATAAATATTTCAATTTTATGGGAGCAAGATGAGAATGTGTTTTTTAGGATTGATCTCTTGATTGACAAGATTATTTTTTAATTAAAAAATATTATATTGTCCAATGACCCCTGTGCCTATTAGTGTGATGACAGGAAAAAGAAGAGGTGTCCTCTGTTGACCAAACTAGGTGCCGCTTTTCTTTTTCGCACCTTAGAATTAGAAGTTTCAAGGCGAAAGGAGAAAGAAATGTCCAAAATCTTTTACTTTGTTTCGTCTACGCTTAGAAATTGCACTGTATAAACTTTCATCCCCATAGTGGGAGAAGCTCCACCGGGGCTGTAACACTGTGACAGGGGTGTAATTAGCTCTCTTTGTACTCTATGATGTACAGATTTTTCAAATTCTAGATTTTTCTTTTAAATCTTTAATTTTGACAATTAAGTCAGATCAACAACTGTTGAAAGTGCAAACCACACTTCGCGCAACCACACTTCGCGCAACCACACTTCCCGCAACCTCAGCATTATTTGCATCATTTGTAGGCTAATTTTGTAAAATTTGTATCACTACTTTTAAAGAAACTCAATACATCCCTGTCTCACAGCCCCTGTGGAACTTTTTCCCACATGGAACCACAACCCACGGGAAAATTTAGCAAAAACTTCATCCTCTGATGAAAACTACCCTATCATTTCAGCCCCACTGGGAAATTGACTTTGAATTCATCCCTATATAAAAATTATATTTAAGAAATTGCGTTCAAAACTATCCCACTATATTTTTGAACTCAAAAAGTATATAAATTCTATCCCCATTGGGATTTTGAAAGAATTGTTTATCCAGCGGCGGGTCTTGACACAGGGGTGTCTCAATGGAGTTGAGTAAATAGTTGTGTATGAAGATTCCCTCTTCAATTACTTATTGATTTTAATGCATTGTATGCAAAATTGTTTTTTTGATTTTATACGCATTACAGTAACATAAAATTATTAACTCATTAATTCATTATAAACATAAAAGTTTTAGGTGAGGCTATAGCTGAAAATTCACCTGAATTTATTCTTGGAAATTTTTAATCTTTACAAAAATACCGGTAAAATCTATTCATCGATACGTTTACTCGTGTTAGTTTAAAAGTTTAAAACATTTTCTATACATTTTGTCAATCTACTAAAAAAGCTTTACAAATCCTCCCCTTCTTGGCTTTGAAGCATTGTGCTTTAGCGTACTCACCAGATTTTCTACAACTAGACTAATTGGAGATGTTTAGAAACGATTTTTGTTTTAAGGGCTGGAAACTGGATATGCTCAAATTAATCTTCTTCAAATTCATTATACATGACTTAAAGATTTCATTTCATTCCATTTTGAGATTATTTTTAAAATTTTGTGTTTTTGTAAAACTTCAAATTCTTTCAAAGATCTTTTATTTAAGTCTTAATCTCGATTTACTTCATTATAGTTGACAAATGTAATGCGAGGCAATTTTTACTCCTTATATATTTGAATCAAATGCAAGGGTGTTTTGTAGAAGGAAAGAAGAACAATTTATTTGAGGCATTCTTTCATAAAATGAAAATAGTATAATCCTTCGACAGCTACCTTTGTTTCGTTTGAGTTTTTTGAATGTATAGCGATTCACTGTTTTGGGCCTCGCAGCGTTTGTGACGCTTTGCTTACGGCTAGTAGGTTGCATTTAAGCCTGTATTTTACATTATAGATAGCATAAAATTTTTGGATGTATTAGATATTTTGCAAATCAGCCAAAAATAATTTTTATGGTCAGTGAGTTTGACGAGTTTTACATACAGAACAAATCAGGAATGTATATAAAAAGAAACCACTTTGATTTTGATATTTCATGAATACACGTTTTTTTATAAGAACATCCAAAATTTTTGCCTTCGGAAATAAGCCTAAAAAGTGTGCTTAGCATGTTCTTATCCCCCCCCCCATTTTATGAGTATTTATGGCCATTTTCGTAAGAAATCGGGTGTTTTTGATTTCCCAAAGCCTTGAAATATTCTTAACTTGTTCTTAACATCTTGGCCTTTTAAGCCTTATGTTCTTATATAGTTTGTTCTTATAAAAAAACGTGTAATATTAAGTTTTTGCGTTAACTAATTCTCGTAAACTTGGGGCAGTGGTGTGTACGAAGAGCTCCTAAAAACAGTTCAATTAATTAAACTTGTTACAATTAAACTCGAATGCTTTAACTTGATGGAAGAAAAGAACGATTCGTAGTTTCTCTTTTTTGGCGATATTTCAAAGGCTGAAAAATTTGTTCGGCGGTTTCATCAAAAAATTGCAATTAACTGTTTGAACTGAACAACCATTCCCTTTGGGACCCTGTGTTAACACATTTATAATTGTGGAGAAATTACCATATTTTCAATTGCAGTCCAATTAAGTCTCTTATAGTAAAAATGTTGATAAAGAGATTTTAATTGGCAGAAATTAAAAGAGGGAAAGAAATTTGATTTGTCACGAAATCTTGTAATATGCTTTCACACGAACTTTACAGTGTAACAAGTAAAGACTTGGCGATGAATATGCGTCAATAATGCTAAAGAGGCCATGCAATGATCATGTAAGTACTCACTCGTTCAAGTTATTTTTGAAATAACCTGTCTAAAACGCGTAATTTCTTTCTTGCTATTATGTTTTTTTGTAATCTTCAAGTCATTTTGGATTTTTACTAGTTATTTTCAATTTAAAGTTCAATTCAATTTTCAATAAAAATAAATGGACAATTAATCTGTTTGATAATCCTGTTTAAAAAGTAGAGTATAATTTTTATCATTTTCTCTCTACAGAAAGTCAAAAAACGTATCGCGAGCTCGGCGGTGGGAGCCGAAACATCAATTCTGTGCAATGTCAAAGACGTGTGGAGAAAACTTATCACAAAATGAACATCGTCTCATCAGAAGACCAAGAAATAAATGGTATTAAGAAAAAGAAGTAAAGATGATTGTTCGACAACACAACCAAAGAAACATCTTCAATGCTTCAATGAACGAAGAATCGGAGAACCTTCGGGAAAAGAGGCACGATATACAACTGAAGGAGTAATTGTCGTACTTCTTTTATTAATTAGTTCATCATTTTTTATACCAATACAATTTCTTGAACCGTAACCTAAATCTTATTTCTTAAATTCGAAAAATGCTTTACAATGTCAAATTTTGTCAGAAATATCCCCCAACCCTATAAGCTCCTTCTATATCACATCAATTATTGCCATTGTTTTTAAAATTATATATCATCATTTATTATCTTATTAATTTATGTCATTTTATGTAAATAAGGCATACTTTAGATTTTTAGCACAAGAATTATTAGTACATAGATATTAATATGATTTTTTTAATATTGACTTTAATTTTAAAGAAGAAAATCATCCAAGAATATTTAATAATTCAATATCTTATCGAATTTAATCTCGCGTCTAATTGTCGCTACAGTAACCAGAAATTTGATGTTTCAATATTAGAAGTTTTTTACCTTTTCAATGTTATGAAATGAGGCGGATCAAGTACTTTTTTAAGCTAGAATATATATTCCCAATAACGAAACGTTGGTTATTTCTGGTCTAGACATCTGCATCTTTTCGAAAATGCGTAAATAATAAATTGTTAATCTTTCATTTCATTAAAAGAATTTCGTTATTTTTTTTACAAAAAAGGTTCGTCTTTTCTCAATTTTGAATTTAAAATTTCCATGGACAAGAAAACAAGTAAAAGTGAATCTTCACTGCGTGGAGAAAGTCTAATATTTTTACTTCAGAGAAAAGTAGTACTTTTCGTGGCTAAAAATGTAATCATTTTGTACATCGAAAAGTTAATTATGTCGATATTTAGAAAATTTAAGCTTTTCGAGAAATAGTGAAGATTCACTGTTACTTGTTTTCGCACAGAAGAAAATTCAATGATTTCAAAACAAGAAAACTGAGAGAAAAGTTAACTTTTCGTCATATATCTTGCGTTAGAGAAGACAACTTTTCATGCAGTGTCGGTCAAAACCTTTCGCGCCATACTCGGTCAAAAGCTTTGGATATATCTAAAAAGACACCTCGAGTGTCCAGGGATGGATTAGCGTCAAAACCTTTCAGGATTTCATGGGTTATGGTAGCGAGTACCTTACTAAAAACTGGGATTTTTCATCCCGTTTCTTAGTGAGTTCCACTTTGACGATTTTCGAAAAATAGAAGCCTTTCAAGTGCTTTGACGCTAAATCGAATTTTTCGCTACTGCAGGAGCTTCGAAATTCAAAAAAGACGTCAAAAAGTCGAATGTTTAGAGCCCGCAAACCCGGGCTCAAAACATTCTAAAAAGTCGCAAAGTGGAATCTATATATTAATACGCTACAACGTTTTGCTACCACTAGACTAACTTTGAGACCCCAAGATACTATTTTCTATACAGGAAGTTTGGAGCTGGATGGGTTAAAATCATCCTTCTTCCCAAATTTTATTTTTCATTTTGAAGATCTCTTATTCAGATGCTCTTTAAAACTTTCTGTTTACATTAGCGGCTCCCCATCACTTTCAAAACTTTCAAAGTCTTTCAAAGTCTTTCAAAGTCACCACCCTCGAATGTCCAACCACGATGGCTAAGAAGATCTACAATATAATTTTTCTAAGCCATTTAATTAATTGTGGTTAAAAATTGCAATGCAATGTTATCTTTTTTCTCCTTTATTTCCTAAAATCAAAATCGTATCATCAATCGGCCGCTATCTTTCTTCCGTTAGAGTTTTTTTTATGTGTAGTGATTTACTGTATTTGGACACGCTGCGCATACGGCTAGTAGACGTTAATTGCGTAAAAAAATGCGGGTGGCGTCTAGTATAGGCTTAGCCTGGGAATCCATGCTATGATTTCTTCTTTGATAAACTGATGGCGAAATGTATAGCATGGTACGGGCTGAGAGTTTGAATTTCTCAGATCCTAATAACGGTTGAAAACATAGCCAATCAAATTTTGTTATTCTTTTACTGGTCACACTTTCTTAGAGAAAGCACAACTTCTGAAATTATTATTTTAGCGCAGCGCTAAATTCGAATTTCCCACGGTAAATTTTTAGAGCCAATCAGAGCGCGGAAAAAAGTCCAATATTGGACCCGTCTTATGTATATCAAATTATAAAAAAACACACGACGGGTCTCCTGTCTAGTATAGGCTAGGGTTATGGATAACAGTTGTGATACGCAATAGTCTCCTTTACGGAAACCAGATTGGCAGTAAATAAGTTGTTTTCTTCAAAATAGGTGTAGATGGAGTCAAAGATGCATTTTTCAAAACTTTTTCCAAACATCATAGGCAAAAAAAATACAAGTCTATAGTTTTAACCACGCTCTTGTCCCCCTTGTTTTTTTATACAGGGACAACATTTTGCCTTCTTCCATTTGTTAGGAAAAATGCAAGAGTCGAAAAAAGATTGGTCGATTTTAATAAGAGGCTTAACCAGAGATTCATCACAATTTTTTTTCATCTTAAGGGCTCTGACCATAGTCCAAAAATTGATTTTGGTATTTGAACAGAAAAGTTATATTTCAGGTTCCTTAACACTTTTAACAAAGAATTGCCTTTATAAATTGCTTTTTAACCCTTTCCGGATGCATGATTTCACGGCTATATGACGCAAACAAAAATTTGATTTTTGACTGGCGTCACTAAAATTGCAATAGAAAGTGATTGATAAAAGATATCACGATAAGTAATATACCTCCTTTTTTTCACATGTAATAGGGGTTTTGAAATACCAAAAAAAAATTTTTAAATATGGCTGACACCTGGTCACGTGACCGAAAAATCGGCAGATTTTTTTTCGAAAAGGGAATATTTTTGACTTTGAATAAAGAAATAGAGTAAAAGGCATTTGCTTTACGCCTTGAACTTTGAATATGATTTAGAGAATTGAATTACTGGCCGGATAAAAAAAGTTTCATGTCAAAAGCTTTCCAAGAATCTGAGTAAAGTGATTTTTTGTCCAAATTTTTGAGCAATTTTTCCCTTACAGATTTAGCCTGAGTAAATTTACAACAAACATTGAACATTTATAATTCTAGTTGTAAACAAGATATCGAAAAGCGTTTTTTGCAGGTTACGGGAAATTTATCTCAAAATCATTATTCAAAACCATGTTATTGTATTTTGGCGCGAAAACTGTTAAAATCTTTTACAAAGCTATGGGCCAACCGGTGGCCCGTGCGTCATATAGGAACACGATTCATGGGCCACCCAGTGGCCCGTGCGTCCGGAAAGGGTTAATCGAATCCCTTAAGAGTAATTAAGAATTTAATTGCAAAAATGACGTTATGAACTTTAAAAAGATGTTAATAATATGTTGCATTACCCTCTTTTACAAAAAGTGCTTAGTTTTAATGGGTAATTAGCTTTTTTGTTTCAAAATTTCTTTACACTGTCCGCAAAGAATTGAAATATTTTAAATTTTGCGGAAAATTTTTCTAAAAAGATCTGTCAAAAGTTATGACTGCTTTTTTAAGCAAAATCCAGATGAAAAATTGATGAAAAACCACTATTTTGAAGATTTCGAGACAAAGAAGCATTTACAAAAATTTTCCGCAAAAATTTTTATTGTTCGATAAAAGATACACCATCTACTGAGAAAAATTTTTCAAAATGTTTTTTCTTCGCCGAAACTAAGCTCTTCAAAGTTGAAATACTCTTCCTCGCAAAAGTCTTCATTTTCTTCTTCATCAAATTTTTTCAATGTAATTTTTGAATTTTCAGATTCAGGAATAGTTTGTCTAACAGAAAATGTATAACATACCATAGTTTTGTTGGTTACATCAGTCAGAAAACACATTTTAAACACGGTAATTATGAAAAATTCACTATGGTCAGAGCCCTTAAATGATATATCATTTGTGATGATGATGATTGTGATGATATATATATATCATCACAACCATGCGCTTTATTAACATCAAGCGCACCTATTAGTGATAGGGCTTTGGCTTCATCAAGATGAATATTATTAAGTCTAAGGTGTGTTTTAAAATTTTCTTGTGGCAACACACTGTCAGTGTCTATCAAGGAACACAGATTTGCAAAAAAGTTATTAAATATATTTGCTTTTTTCGGGACATCAGCAACGAGTTTGTTACTGGTATCACGAATAGGTAGAATCCTTGGTGACTTCGTCTTGTGAAGAAACTGGTTTAAAATAGACTAATATTTCTTTGATGCTAAGTTTGGATCATTGAGGTTATTTGCTAGACTAAAATAATAAGTTTTTTTAGCATCCCTGACTGCCCTTTTACACCTGGATTGAGATTGGCGAAGGAGTTCTTGTTCCCTCCTCCCATTTTTCGTTCATAGATTCTAGATTTGTCACGGAGAGCTCTCTTTACTTCATCCGTCATCCATATCCCATTTTTATTCCTGACAGTTAAAACTTTGTTGGGCACAAATTTCAAAATAATATTTATAATGGTGTCGGTCAGAAGGGAAACCCGGGCATAAGTCCCTCAAACCACCCATTCCAGTCAATTATTTCCATAGCCCTCCGGAAAAGAAGGGGGTCTGCTCTAGAGAAATCCCATATTTTTCGTTTATAAGAAGGAGCCAAGGGAATTTTCGGAAAATAATTTGGTGATGGCATCTAGGGTGCAAAGAGGGAATGATACCAGAGTCCAAGATCAAATGTTCTGCTGATGAAAGATTTACATAAAGCTTTCGGTATTGTCGCTATGTCGCTAAACACGATGGTGATATTATTGAGCTTCATAATTGTCGGTAAGGCAAGTCAGTAAGTCTCAATATAGCTAAAAATTAACGTATTAACATGTTTTTATTCCTTTACCAATATAGCCTCGGCGTAACCGATTTCACAAATAAATACATTTCGTTCAATCTTCCTAATAAAGCTCATGAAACTTTCCTTAAATCCATTTATCAAGAATGTTTGATGATCGTGCGTATCTAATCTGGACGAATGAAACAAATCTAGCCAAATCGCCGACGTTGTATATCTTTTTGCAAGGAATTTGAAAAGGAAAATCTTTAGTCATATTTCATGAAATTGCTGGAAGCTAGAATTGTCACCTTCTCTCCCAATAGTCTAAGGAAGTTCAGTTAAAGGTGATGGTTGATATTGATTAAAGGAGGCCGGCTGTGTGTGGAGGGAACACCTCAGATACTTTTGTTTTCATTCTTTTTGTTTTAATCAATTCAGATGAGTATTCCAAACGTGCCAAAGTTTTTTACAATACTTTTGATAAAAGTAGAAAATGTAACAAAAAACGAAATAAAAAGCTTATCGTAATACTATGAACTATAACATAAACATCTTGAGATTTCATAATCTTTTTTTGCTAGAGGATCCAGGGTCAAAACTGTAGCAAGTAACATCCAAAAATAAGCTTCGATGTTTACCCTGGGATCAAGGGTGGAGGTCGGCTATACCAAGTTTTGGGAGGAATAAAACAAGGTTCAAGCGAATAAAATAATGCTCAAAAGCCTAAGAATCAGATTTCCAGAAAATCTGGATTTTGTCCCCACAGTGCACACACACTCCATCTAGGATGTCCCTACAGTGCAAAAATTTTCAATCTGGATTGTGTATAGTTCATGTCAAAAATACGATACACAACATTGTGGGACATTTTTTTCTTAGTACCAAAACGAGGCTCGCAGAAGGGTTTTAAGGCTTTTTAACGTTATTTACACTATGGGGACATTTTGTGTGTCCCCACAGTGCAAAATGTCCCCACAATGTAGGGGAAATACTTGCATGTGTCCCCACAGTGTAGGTCGG
Organism: Clytia hemisphaerica; assembly: GCF_902728285.1. NCBI lineage: Eukaryota > Metazoa > Cnidaria > Hydrozoa > Leptothecata > Clytiidae > Clytia > Clytia hemisphaerica. The sequence continues at coordinate 181,504 of NW_027103363.1, forward strand.
GCAAGTACAGACACACAGACACACAGACATTCTCAGATTCTAGCTCAACTGAAGTTGAAAATTAATTTAATTCAGATTCCCCAATACTGTATGAAGGATGGAAGGATAGATTGATTGGTCATCACGATGAGGAGAGATTGGATGATGGTGAAGCCCATTTAGTGGACGGGAGACAAGAAATGGACACAAGACGAGTCTATGACCCTGAATGATATATTTCATGTGATATTGCAAACTCTAGTGCTATTTATAAGTGTGGCGGAAGTATTGGGGTCACTCCTAAGAAACAGTCGGCGTGGTTATATCTAATACCAGTGGCCCTGTATGGCACCCGGTCGGCTTATACCAGTGGCCCCGTAGTAACCCAGTCGGCGTGGTTGCCTACCAGTGGCCCTGTGTGATACCCGGTCGGCTTGATAAAGTGACCCCGTAGTGCTGCTATTAATTCGGTTGAGGATCAGAGGCCCTGTGAAAGAGGATATAGGCGTCACAGCCATGTGACCGACTACGAGGAGAGACCCGGCTATTAAGACGCTGTGTTAGGGAGGGAAGGTGGGAAAAATAACATCCGAACTAGCGAAGGACGGAATGAGAATGAGGACCACGAGGAAGGACTGGGTCTAGTAGAGACATGGGGGCGGGGAGCAGAGGCGTATTCCTTGTCTACCGCCGCTAAACGAAATTTCGCGCCCCGGGCCCGAAACTGAGATTAGTGGACGGGAGACAAGAAATGGACACAAGACGAGTCTATGACCCTGAATGATATATTTCATGTGATATTGCAAACTCTAGTGCTATTTATAAGTGTGGCGGAAGTATTGGGGTCACTCCTAAGAAACAGTCGGCGTGGTTATATCTAATACCAGTGGCCCTGTATGGCACCCGGTCGGCTTATACCAGTGGCCCCGTAGTAACCCAGTCGGCGTGGTTGCCTACCAGTGGCCCTGTGTGATACCCGGTCGGCTTGATAAAGTGACCCCGTAGTGCTGCTATTAATTCGGTTGAGGATCAGAGGCCCTGTGAAAGAGGATATAGGCGTCACAGCCATGTGACCGACCGCCAAAGAAATCGCCAAGGAATGACCCCAATGCCACAATCAGAGGGAAGGGGAAAGAATTGAACTAGACGAACTAGTGTGAGGCTGCCTATATGGTACACAGAAGAATGAACAGAGGCATGTTATGGACTGTTGAGTCATAGGACATAATATATAACTTCAAATGACATAATATGTGATAAGTGCTAGAAAGTTGAGAATAAAAACAAACAAAATAATATATAACTATGACAATCATAACTATAGGTACGTATGGAGAGTCTAAGTCTGAAGTCCATGTATGAGAAGGACAGCTAGGAAACAAGTAGTGGGCATGATGCCAGTACTAGGGACAGCCCGAGAGGTGGCCAGGTGAGGGAGGACGAGGCTGACTGATGAGTGTGAAGCAAAGTAGAACCTGAGTATCTGCGAGGTAGACCCATATGAACACGCAAGGCGATAGACAATAGGCTATGTATATGAAATAAATAATGCTAAGATATAGTAAATGATAGATATCAAATCATTGTTTAAAACCTATTGAGTCTGGGTTCCATATTTCATGTCCAAGTGTTTTAGTTCCACAGAGCAATTGTCCAGTTTGTCGGATGGTATTGTCCGGAATTCGGATGTAGGTTTCGAAACATGTACTATTCCATCTACCAAGTTGTTTGATCAACCAACTGGGAAGTCCTGCGGCGGCTGCTGTTGTTGCTGCCCCGATTCGGAAGGAGTGCGTGGATATTGGGCAGTGTGTGGTGTGGTTGAGTGTGCTCTGAAGAAATTCGTTTAGTTTTCGCCTGGTCAGGAAGCAGCCATTTGAGAATATAAATAGTGGGCCAGATTTTTTGAGATGTATTCGACAGTACTCTTTGAGGGCGGTGACAGGGCATATAGGGTGGTTTGTCGGACAAAGTCGTAGGATGCAGCCATGTCGAAATGGGTCGGTTTTGGAAGATTTGATATTGATATGCACCTTGGACGCCATGTGTGTGATGTCATTATACAGAAGGGTGGAGGATGGATCGTATTCATGCGATGATGGTGACACATATTCTGAAGATCGGAGAAAACCAAAGAATGCGGTGGTGCAAGCTGTCCAGAGCATTTGCCGATCGTGATTATTTAGGTTGGATGACTGCAAATGTTGGTAAATGGAGGTGAGAGTTTCAATGGTGATCGGTTGGCGTTTAGGCTTGGAGTGGGTTGAGCCATGGGTGCGTTTTATACTGCGAATGAGGAGATATAGACGTGGGAGTGGTGGTAGTTGGGTGTGGTAGCCATGTCTGATGTCATGAAACTTGATTGAGGAGAGGTGAACTTTAATGTTGCTATGTGATGAATGTTCTGAGAGGAATGTGGTGAACAACATGAGGTTGAGCTCGACTATGGGGAATGCCTGTAAGTTGTGGTGACGACAGAATAGGAGATAGTTGGAAGTGCAGCGGTGATATTGTGTATTGGTGCGTGGGGCCAGGGAGTCGGATAGGAGTTGGTGCATTTTCTTGGTGAGCGTATGAATGTCTACCTTTCCCAGGCGTCTGATGGTAGTTTGGTGGGGTAACGGTCTGCGGATGGTGCCAGCTCTCGAAACTTTGCTTCCTGAAACCGAGAAATAGCATCAGCAATAGGATTGTATACACCATATACGTGTTTCAAAGATATAGAACATTGATACTTTGCGGCTGTCATGTATAGAGTACGTACTAGAGTCATAAGTTCATATGATTTAGAAGAGCCCGCCTGCCAAATTTGGGTAATCGGAAGATTGTCGGTATGAAATACAATACGTTTCCCTGCCCATTCACCACCCCAGGTTTTGGTTGCTATAACTATGGTAAAGAGTTCCTTAAAGTCGATGTCGAATGGTTTCCTGGTAAATTTCTCTGGCCAGGTTGATTGAATCCAAGAATTCCTGTATATTGCACCAAGTCCAATGTTGGATGCGTCAGTGTGGAGTTGGATATCACTAGCAAGTATGGTGAAGGGATCTGGAATTAATGATGATTTGTTCCAGGTTGGTAGGAAGTCGATCCACCATTTGATGTCATCCCGAGCTTCACTGTTCAACGTTATGTGGTGGTGTAATTTCTTCACGGTTGTAGAGATATCTATTAGTCTACGTAAAAAGATTCGACCTGGTCTCACAATTTTACAGACGAACGACAACTTTCCAATAAGGGACAGCAGTTCTTTCTTGGTGCATTTCCGACGCGAATTCCAAAAAGGTAGAATTTCCATAAGTTCGGAGTATTTGTCGTCTGGTATTCGTATGGTTAAATTTGAAGAGTCTATTTCAATCCCGAGGTATGTGATTTGACTAGATGGGCCTTCCTGTTTTTCTTCAGCAATTGGGATTCCTAGCTGGTGAAATGCTAATGTGGCAGTTTTTATTTCGTTTAGGGCTGTTTGAATTGTCGGTGGGTGCACAAATAGAAAATCGTCAGAGTAGTGGGTTGAATCTTGCAACTGGTAAACGTTTTGTAGTATCCAGTGTACTGCATTTGCAAAGGAGGTAAAAATCGCTGGTGACGAACGTAATCCAAATGGTAGACGAGTATCAATAAAGTACAAGCCCATCCAATGAATACCAAGTAGTACCCACTGAGATGGATGCACAGGTAGGAGACGAAAAGCGTGTTTAATGTCAATTTTTGTCATAAGGCAGTCCTTTCCTTTATAGTAAACAAGATCCGTCGCTTGATCGAAATTTAGGTATTTAACTGTAAAATTTTCTTTGGGTATACCTTCGTTTATGGATTCACCATCTGGTTGTGATAAGTCCATGATTAGTCTTCTTGTTCCGTCTTTCTTTTCTCTTGACCCGAGTGGAGAGCAGTGAAGATCCTGTATTGGTGGTTTTGCAAAAGGTCCGGCAGTATGTCTGCGCGAGAGTTCCTTGCAAATGGCTTCAGTTACTGCTTCTGAGTGTTCGGTCGCAGAGCGTAAGTTTTTTGGCAGTGTGGTATGATGTGGACCTTCAAAGCCAATATGGAAACCATTTTGTAAGCCGTTTATTAAATATCTACATAGTTCCTGGTCTGGATGATATTGTAATGCAGAAGAAAAGTTTTCAATATTTACAGGAGTTATGATACTTTCAGGTAGAGGGTTAGTTGGTTGGAGGACGGAATGTTGTACGAGTAGAGGATGCGCCTGTGAAACATCTAGCTCCTGGGTGTCCTGCTTTGAAGCATTTATTACAGATGTGAAGGAAGCGACATGGTGGCTTGTTGCAGGCTCCGTTGTTTTGGTTGAATCGGTGGCAAATCTCTTGAGTGGTTTCTGAGCGACTATGATATTGTGTTTGGCTGTTTCCAGATCCAATACGGTTTTGTGGTGGTTGTGGGTCATTCCGAAACGTTTTATCTGGTGCTACATACGTGTAGGGGTTGACATATTTGTTTGGTGTACGAGCATTTTGTTTATAGGGGCAAGCTGACGCATAATGACCGTAGGTTGAACAATGATAGCAGGAGGGTAGGTGCGAATCTCGAAGGAAACTATTGAATAATTCGTCATTGAGTGTTGTCCAGTCGGTTGTTCGTAGTTGTGCAGGTAGGGAGTGTTGGGCAGCAAGTGTTTGACGCTGAGACTTGTCGTATAAGTAAATGTTTTCGAAACGATGTTTCCTTGCCAGGTTTGTAATTATTTTGAAGTACGAGAAAAGTTCATAATGTTTGTCGGGATGATAATGTAAGTAGGCTTGGTAAAAAAGGTTCCACGCACAGATCCATGATGGATAATCACGTATTCTTGCCTTATTTTGGTTCGGTTTGAGTAAAAGATTGTTATCTGCATCGAGTTGAAAACCGAGTAATTCTGTGCTACTGTTGACTGATGGTGGTGGAGGAAGTAAATCATCGAAATCGACGTATTCGGATTTCTTTACCTTAGTTAGGATAGCAGTCTTAAGTCCTGGTGGGGTGTATGGGTTTAAAGCACTAGGAAATGTACCTTGATTTATGTGAGTGCTGCTTGGTGGTGATGTGAATCCAAAAGTGGGTGAATCATGCTGTTGGCCGTGTTCATTTTGCTCAGTTTCATCATTGCTAATTTCGATGACATTTTGCTGAATCATGTTTGTGCTTTGTTGTTGTTTATGTTTCTGTGTATTGATTGCACGAATTTCTTCTCCTGCGACGTTAATTATTTGTTGAGGATTTTCGAAGGAGGAGGGTGTTGTATTAATATTATTATTATTAATGTTGCTAAATTTGCTGTGTTTTTTCATAGTTTCAACGTCTGATCGTAGCGTCCTAAACTCCTGGATCAGTGTAGATAGGTTGGCTTGTGATATAGGTTCGGTAGTAGTTTGAATAGGGTTGGGATTGAAGTGGTTGAATAAACGGTTTTGTAGTTCAATCTTCTTACCGGTTGTTTGCAGGTTTTGCGATCGTAGTTTCTGACGAAGATTGTCGATTGATAGTTTACCCCAATCTTTGCTTGAACGTTCCTGGTCTGAGGTTTTTGTTGAGTTTTTCCTTGAACGAGGCATGATATTATTTCTTTGTGATATATGAAAATTTGTAGTTACTAAAAAATAACATCCGAACTAGCGAAGGACGGAATGAGAATGAGGACCACGAGGAAGGACTGGGTCTAGTAGAGACATGGGGGCGGGGAGCAGAGGCGTATTCCTTGTCTACCGCCGCTAAACGAAATTTCGCGCCCCGGGCCCGAAACTGAGATAAAGTTCAATTGTTTAAAGGAGTCACTTTCATTTCATTGGAGTTAATGATCTGTGGTCTTGGTAAAATCGATTTGAAGGACTGGAAGAATCACGCCAACCTCAAGCATTGCTCCAAAGATCACTGGAAGAATCACACCCACCTAAAATATTGCACAAATGATAATGACATTGCAAGCTAAAAATGATAAAAAGAAAAAGAAATTTATCATTAAGAGGCATAATATTCTGGGAACTATCGAGAAAACTGAATACAGCAATACAGTGTAAATTGAAACTAATGTCAGCATGGAACGAACTCAAGAAAAGTCTCTATGTAAATAAAAGAACATAGTTTGAGCAATTTTTATTTAAATTGATGAACGAAATTTTGCAGGAGAACAATTAACAGCAAAACAGCTGTGAAAACGAACAATCTTACTTAATGATAATGTAAAGGTTGAATAGTAACCAGTAAGAAAGCAGTCTTATACAAATCAAAAAAAATTACTCCCTTTTTACACCCTTTCAAATAATAACCATGTTTACAAGAGTGACACTTCCGGGAGACAGGCTTGAGTAAGGTTTTGTCGGCCTTTGAACGTAATGCTGTACCTGCTAAAATCAATTTAAGTTTAAGAGGTCTACATCTTACACTACAAAGACGCCTCAGTTCTTGATTAAGCAGATTGTGCAAGCTTTCCCCTTCCTCTTCGCTATACCTGCCGATTGTTTTATGTATAGAAACAAAACGTGGTACCTCCAAAATCAACGAATGCATTTTCACTGTGAGATTTTCGGCAGGAAAAAAAGTTTGCAATCTCTTCCTCATCAAGATCTTTTTTAGTGAAAATAAGAGGAATGAGTTTAGCGAAGATTTCGAGGACTGGTTCAATCTGTGTCCGCAATTTATCCTTGTCAAGACATTCACAAAGGTTCTTGTATTTAGCAAGTACTATTTTGCAGTGATTGCCGACAAAGATCTCACCATGGAAAGCTTGACAATCAACGTTAATCTCACTGAGGCGCCGATGAAGATCTTTCTCGATGGGACCCATGGTTTTGGCCGTGTCTTCCTCAAGCATAGCTAAGGTATGACACGACCTTTGAAAAGAAGCCTCCATGCTATCCTGCTTGCAGACAAATGTATTGATGACATCTTTGAATAAACCAATGACATCATCAACACATTTGCCTCTACAGGCTAAACAAATGTATTTGGCATCCACCTCACTTGAATAATATGCTTGCTCTGAAGTTGGAATTAGCTCACACATGCAGTGTTTCCAACTCTTACATTCATCAGACACGCAACCCAAAAAACATCATTATCAAAACAAGAAAGGAAGCACTTGATTGCTGCACATTTTTCGCGATGGTATCAAGTTCCTCTATGTCGCCGGAAAAAACCGCTTCAAAACGCTCTCTCCAATTGTACAGGTCAACCTATTCTTTGCCCAACTCGCGTCGCTTTTTATCAAGTGTTTCCATCTTAACGCGCGCCTCTTTCTCAGCTTTCTCTTTTTGACGCATAGATTGTTCATGGGCTCGGCAACCTACTTTTGAGCTATCCAAATCTCGACAACGTTCTAATATAATATTGAACAACTTCAAAACTATACCCAACATGATATGCAAAACAGGGGGAACAACATTCTCAAGAGACTTAATTGGAAAAATCATTGGACCAAAAAAACTACAATGGAACTTGCCAGTCTTCCTCATTTCGCCATCAAGCCTATCGTCAGCCAAATTAGAACTATACCAAGCATTAATTTCATCAACAGTTCTGAATGCTATGTCAGTGCAGTCTTCAGGTGTGTGAGGTCTTGACCCATGCTCTCTGAGATGACTCAGAGTAACATCCCACTTACTACTGGGAAAAGTAGCAGATGAGCCTTGGTGACCAAGGACTGCATTTAAAATGTGAAAGTCTCCCCCTAGTAGCACCTTCACTGGGTGCCCATCTAGTCGAAATTATCCTCCTGAATCCTCCGTATCTCACTCTGAAAAGGATCAAAAACAGTGTGCAAATTTTCGTAACAATCTGACCCTTCATACATACAAAAGACATGGACATCATAAACAGAAAGGTTTGGCCACAGATTACCTCAAAATGAAACTTCATCAGCCCTCCTCCCTTGTCACCAGAGAAAAGCAGATCAACCCTCTTTTGAGCATCATCTGGTCTAAACCCAGCTTTCAGTTTATATTCCTTTAAAACACTTTCCAAATACCCAACAAGATCTCTACACCTGAGAACATAAATGGCTCGACGCTTTTTTTCCTGACCAACTTTCACTAATGTCTCCGTAGAGACATAAACATCAGCGTTCTTTAAATAAGATAAAAGTTGGGATTACACTTCACGCATTTTGCCCTCAGATGGAAAGATGTTGAAACCAAGACACTTCTTTAAAACAATTCTAAGATTACGAAAAGCTTTCATTGACAACCGGAGAAGAGACTTAACATCGACCGCCTGGGCAGGGGACACCTTGGGGAAAAAATCGCTAGGGAGAACCAAACCCGAGAAAAAAAGATTACCATACTTCCTCAAAAACTTAGTAAAAAGAACACTCAACTCCTGCAAATCACATTCTCTACCCAAAAAGACATTAGAGGCAAAACCAGACAACAGACAAAGCAACTTAAACAAAAAAGAAACACGTTTGTTCAACTGTTTATCAGATATCGAAGAGTTAGAGTCCTTGCTCGAAATGGTAGCAAAAACTGTCGGCTATCTATTTGATTTGAAAGTCCCAGATGTGAGGTGCTTAAAGTACTTAACTCCCTCAAATATCCGGGGCTCCCCTTCGCAAACACGTGTGATGATGACGAATCCAAGGCCAAGATCATGATTACACGCAGCACAAGTGCTACCATGATCTTGGCCTTGCTGTGCTGAGCTTTGCTTTTGTACAGCGATTGAGGATTGAAATTTAACAATAGACACTTTCAAACCACCGATAACCTTGTTCAGGTGAGATTTTTCGCTTTTCAATGTGTCAATTGTCTGGGAGGACAATAAACGTTTAGATTTTGACTTCTCCTCCTCTAAAAGAAGTTCCAAATCTTGTTTTTGTTTTAAATTTTTTTTTTCTACTCGATCTAGCTTGAGTTGTTCTGATGTTTTTGATGGGCAAGTGCCTGAAACAGTTGGGTTTTTTTGATTTTTAAGCCATTCAGAGAAGGATACACTGAGAATTACCGCCAACTTTTCTTTGCCACCTTTTTTATATAACTGTCTAGCGTCTAGTCTTTTCAGTGTCAAGCTTTTTCAATTTTCGCGCCCCGGGGGGGGGGCACTTAGGCAAAAATAGGTACGGGGACGTGCCGCTGGTCAGGGTACCTTTTTCAGTGTTGCAGAATTACTGACAGGGTATCTAAAATTGCAAAATCCTGATCTGACAGGGGCGCAATTTCATGATGTGTGTCTGACAGGGTCTGTTTTTGCCGTTTTTGCATGTAGTGTTTATTTGCAAATCGTTTTGATGCGGTGGTGAGCAGACCCCTGCGAGGGGCAAACATTTTTTTGCAAATACTTATCGCACGGCCAACACAGGCTCTTTGCTGCTGTTGTCTCGCACCACACGCCCGCCATTGCGCCCTCTTAAAGGGATCGAGGCTAATTTCAGCGATATCTCTTATCGTTATTTTCGTTATAACCCCAGAATGTAGGTTTGGAATGGCTTCATAGTGCGGAAAGGGGTCTGACCGCCTGGGAGACGGTCTGACCCCCCCTTCTTGACATCCCCCCAACCTTTAAAAATCCCCCAAGGGTTTTGGGCTAAATCTTTTATGGTAAAAAGGTGGGGAAACAGTAAAGAAAATTAAGTCTGGCAAATAGAATACCACTTTTTAGTGAAAATTCTATGCGCACAAGACTAGAAGTACAAACAAAAAATGGCAGCCGTGGTTGATATCGAAAGTGAAATAAAAATATTTCTAATATCGGGGATTTTGGTATTTTTTATAAGCACTTTTCATTTTGGACATGGCGGATACAGTGTAGGTCGAGCCAAAAAGTTTCAGTTTTAGCCAAAATACTTTCCTCAAGGAATGCTCGAACCAATGTCACAGATTATATTGTAGAAATAGAAATAATTACTAGTAAAGAATTTAAAATTCATTGCATTCAAACACAAAACGAAGCTGGTAAAACTAATATAGTTTTTCATTACTGTACTTCTCGGGCTAAAGTGTTTTGACAACCATATAAAAAGAGCTAGCTTGGTTGAATATTAAAACAATGAAGGAGAAGGGAAAGAAAAAAACAAGCCTAAAACAATGGCAATTCATGATATCAATGACAAGAAATCAAAAATATCATGAATTTTTTTGTAAGAACTTATTGAAGTTTACACAACAAAGCGAAAAATAATAGCAATATAATACAAAACAGTATCACACAAAATAAACACATTTAACAAAAACTATACAAAAATCTTTATTTGGTAGCGTTGTAATAACAAAAAATAATAATAATAAACTGGTTAAATTTCTGGACTAATTTGATTCTTGTTATGTCAATTTTATTTGTCTTATTGCTTCCAAAAAGTTACTTAAATAATTGCAAGAAAATTAATTAAAATAGAAAAACTTTGACTTGATCCTTCCTCACTAAAAGCACCTTGGAAAATAAACATATATATTGTGAAACAGTGTATGAAAAATCGGTCACTCTTGGATTTAGGGGGGGGGCTCACTAATTCCAATAGAGGTGTGATTCTAAGTTAAAAAGCAATTTACCCTTTCAAATAAAATTTTAGAGAAAAAAATTATGAATATAACCAGACTGCTCATCAATGCTCAAGAAAAGAGTATTTCATAAGATGAATAATTATATAATGTGATGCATGAAAATAGTCTAGTGTCCAAACTGGAATTTCTATTAAAGCATTTTTGATATATATATATTATATATGGTTGGTTCATATCTTGTAATTGTAGTCCAGCCTCATTCTGGTGTCTTGTTTGGGACTATTTGCATAATCAAGCAAGAAATCCTGGCGAAACAGGGATAAAAAGAACTCAATCCAACTGCAAACAAACCATGACATCAGATTCCATTGTTGTTTCCTTTGAGTTAAATATGCTTTTCACCCGTCCATCTTATTAGCAGAATTCGTTGGTGTTTGCAAAGATATTGAACCTTGTACTTGACAAATTCAGACAAATTTTAAGCCAATTCTCATTGTATACCAACCACGTGAAGATATACAAAATAATTCATGGATCTAGGTTACTGGGCAGTATGATGGTAACTAACCTGCTGACCTGAAAGTATACAATAATGAAAATGGGAATTAGGATTTTTGCAGCAAGCTATCATGAACAAATACAGAACACAAACAACAAATCTTAATTCCACCGACCACTGACAAAAACTGGTGAAATAAACCTTATATAACTGGACAATCTATTAACCGGTCAGAGCCAATCTATTAACCGGTCAGAGCCAATCTATTAACCGGTCAGAGCCAATCTATTAACCGGTCAGAGCCAATCTACTAACCAGTCAGAGCCAATCTACTAACCGGTCAGAGCCAATCTACTAACCGGTCAGAGCCAATCTACTAACCAGTCAGAGCCAATCTACTAACCGGTCAGAGCCAAACTGGTCAGAGTCATAGTTATAGTTTTATAAATAAGTAAAAATATTAGAACTTTGATTGCAATTTTCTGTTACATACAAAAACTTGAAATTTCAACCCCAAAAAAATCTTTTTCCTTAGTAGAAGCTAAAAAGGCATCAAGGATAATTTAGCATACTTACCAAATCTAAAATCCATTGTCCATTGCCATCAAGCAAGTTTTGCTAGGATATAACATTATTTTTTCATCTAAACTGTAGGAAAAAAAAACAACATTTTTAGTCGATTTTGCCCATCTGCCCATCTTCAATCAAAATGCTAAGAAAGTTTGAAGATTTACCATGTAAAACTAAGCTATAGGTTGTCATTCAATCAACCTTACTGCTACCCATAAAAATTATGTTTGCAACACAAAAAAATTAATTTTATTCAACTTAACAAACAAAAAATACACTTTTTAATATAATTTTTCAGCTATCTTTGAAGGATGTGCCAAAAAGATCTAGAAGGTGCCAATAAAAACCAAAGCTAGGCTAGTCACCTACAACCTTTTGCCAACCCAAACCACTTTATTTTGACTCTGAAAGACTTTCCAGTAAGGCAAACTAGCTAAAAATAAAAAGGTCCCATTTCACATCCAATTTTAGCATGCCTGCTTCCGCCATCTTTTTCTCAAAAAATAAAGCATGCAACAGCAGATTTTTTGTCAGTGGAAACCCCAAAAGATCGTTATTTGCTTTTCAGTTGTTTATATCAGTAGGAAACCCCTCCAAAGGAGTAAATTCAGACAGTTTTTCTTGAACTGTTATAATACTGCACATAACGCCATTTTTTTCGCAGTACCTTCTTGGCCAAGTTGTTCCCTAGCCTAGCGACTTCAGACGACGCCGAATTCAATGGTCAACAATGAGAAAACAGCGAGCGGCAGCGGCGATTCTTATCCTCTTTTCCCAAATCTCTGGTTTTATAGCTTGTGATTTTGTGCTATTTTCGAGCAGACGAGCTGCCAACGATCTGTGAAAGAGATTAGGAGATATTTCTTTTAATCTGTAACCTTTGGAGAAAACCCCCCCCCCCCGTTTATTTGGCACCTAATAGTATTTTAGTATATATAGTATTTTCTTAACTTGTTCTTAATACTTTGGCCATCGAAGCCTTTGTTTGTTCTTATAAAAAATAACGTGTAATTGCACTTTTAGGTTCCTTTTATGCCGGGTACTAAAACATGTTATGGTCCCTTAAATCATTAAATCTTAATGCTAGAAATAGTTCCACGAAATCTATCACTATAAGCTTGTCCTTAACGTAGTTAAAATCCATGTACGAATTTTTCTCGGCATAGAGGTTTTTCCTAAGGCAGTATAGTGATTTCTTGATAGCTAAGTTAAGCCTTCTCTGTACCAGAGCCAGAGTGAATCTCACGTTTATCGCTTCGTAGTACACTCTGTGCGCATTGTGTGTTAGATAATAAAATTCCCATACGGAGACTTTTGCGATGAAGTACAATTTTTGAACAGCAACACATCTCACATCGTCGTCTCCCCTCTCTCATCAACACTCCACTACAGCGGTCGGTTTGAAAAATCTGAAATGATAAAAATAAAAAACAATGACAACAGACCCTCTACGGCAATGCATTTTGAAATTAGCCATAGATATTGGGTCTGTGTACAGACAAAGTTAAGCCATAATCGTTTCATAAATGAATCCTGTTACTAAAAATTGCATTAGTTTTACAGTATTTGGATGGTAATTTAATATTTGATTTAATCGCGTTTGCTTTATGATACTTTTACCCCCCCCCATATAATACTTAATGTCAACCAAAGATTACAACTTCGCTTGGCACACAACGTCGTTTTAACGTTAAATGAACGTTAGGGATGTCAGATGGACGGTGTTAAGACGTTGGTAGTTGACAATTTTGCACAAGGTTTTTGTCAATGAAACTAACCGTTTCAAATCACATATTAATCTTATAGTAACACGAGAGTGCGTATACTATTTCTTTTGCAAAACACACAACTGTCGATTTTTTTTATCAAAATTTAAAAAAGCCGGAAGAAAATTAAAGATCAGGCCAACATTCGTAAAATTTGCTTCGATTTATACTTTAGGACGTTTTTAAAGGGATGATCTGGGATGATCAGATGGTTCGAGACATTTTGACTGCAGAAACCTCCCATGGTCCTGAATAAACCTCTTGTTTTTTGTCCAACTACAGTATGTATTTTCGAAATTTGAGATATGACAAATTGAAAATCTCTAAAACTGGGTTCTGATACGGTTTTCCTACCTTGAAATTAAACCGCTAAAATTACGGTGAAAGACAGGCAGACAGACTCACGGACATACGTTGATGTTGAAACAACGCTGTGTGCTAGCTGGGATATCTCAAACCATCTGATCATCCCTTCGGAACCATGTTATAGTAGATTCTCGCTTATTCGAACTTCCATTATTTTCGTATCTTTCTATAATAATTCGAACTTATTTTAAGTCCCCGTCATGGAGAAACCAAATTAGTATACTTTCTATAATTCGAAACGAAACGATAAACGAACAAAACGATAAACGAACAAAACGAATCTTTCTATAATTCGAACTTATTGCCACCTTAAACCCCCGGGGGGGGGCACTGGGTTTGCGGACTGACGGTATGTGCGGGCCAAAAATTGGCTTTTAAAATTGCACCCTTACAGTGCAGCAAAAATCAGTGAAAATCATACCCTTAGAGTGCCCAAATTTTCGATCCCTTTCGTGCAAAAAATGGTCAAAATTCTAGCATTTTTGGTCAAAATATCTAGATTTTTCAAGAATTTTCTGAAATTTCTACCCTTACAGTGCATCTCTAGTTTTTCCGACCCTTACAGTGCATTTTAAACATATTGGAAAAGGTACCCTTAGGACCCGCACATACCCGTCGGTCCTTTTGCCCAGCTGCCCCCCACCCTATTATACTTTCTATAATTCGAATTTCTCTGTTATCCGAACAAATAATATCCCCCGCTCGAGTTCGAATTAGCGAGATTCAACTGTAATTTATCAAATCTCAACCAGGCTGGGTTTTCCACTATTTAGCCTGGTTGCGAAATGGCATCAAATAAAGACTACCTTGAACTGCAACAAGGAGACTCAGAGAGTGTTCACACAACTAAAGGTTATTTTTTTCTTTATCGTGTTTTCTTGGGATGAGATGTCAGTAGAGATGGAGCCTTAATTTCATGTGAATTATTTTCTTTTTTTCATTTCATAAATTATACAATCGAGTCTCTATAACTCGAACAAGCACGGGGAACGCAAATTTGTTCGAGTGAAATTTCGAGATATGGAGTAAGGTTTATACAGCATTGATAACTGAAGGGACCATAAAAATTAAGGAGATATTCGAGTTATAGAGGTTTGAGTTAAAGAGACTTCACTGCAGTTAAATACACAGTAGCCTAGATATCCGGGACCTTAGTTTCAAGCGTTTTATTCTATATTTATTTCATAAATTATATTTGAATACTTCTAATCCAGGGTTTGTTGCAGCGGATAGGATAAAGGTGACGTTTTTCATAACACCCCTTTCCTACAGACCCGGTAGGATTTTTTCAGCCAGTGGGGATAAAAATAGCTGACTAAAATTTGATGGGGATTGACATTCCAATATTTTTTATGGCTGGGGATTTCAATTCTTTTGTTTTAAAGTCGGAAAATTAAGTGGGGATGGGAAAAATATCATAGGATTTTTCAATGTGAGGATCGGTTATTTGATTAATTTCAGTGGGGACAAAAAATGGAGGAAAATTTTCCACCGGGAACGATATTTTAGCCAATTCTTCCAGTGGGAAGGGGTCGCCACAGGGTCTGTGAGAAGGGGCGTATCCTATATAGAAGATTCGACTCGAGCCATCAGCTGAATCTTATTGGGGGACCTTGGTTTTCCTACCCTTTTCATTTTTCATTGAAACAAAATAAAATTTTGACATATTTGCATAGTCATAGTAAAACTTAAAGTGCTTGGCCTTCTCAACTTTCAAAGGGTCTCTGGTTTCCTGAATTTCCGAAATTTTTGTTATTCTTTCACTTTTCAAGGTCTTTTGTCCCATTTTGTTCGATAATACATGTTTTTTTTATAAGAACATCCAGATTTTTTGAAGTCTTCGGATATTCTTAATTTTTTGGACCTACCTCCGGGTACCCCGGTGGAGGTTCTATAAATTAACCCATGTCCGTTTGTCCGTTCGTCCGTCCGTCCGTCTGTTACCAGCTTTTCTCAGGATTGGCTCATTAGTTTTTTCTGATTTTTTGCACAATGATGCAAAATGGCAATGCCCAGAACGTGACGGAGCCTAATTTTTGAGAAAAAACTTATTTGGGCAAATTTGGGCCAAAAACTACTTAAAAATAGGATTTTTTGGACTTTGTGCAAAATCCTGTCATTACTTTTTTCTGATTTTTGTAAAAAGATGGAGGGCAAGATTCTCTAAAGAATGGCTGAAGTGGTTTTTCCCGGAAAATTCTTATTCGCCTTAAAAATCGGATTTTCGTATTTTTGGGGAAATTCCCTTTAACCAAATAAGAAAATATAGCTTTTCTCAATGTTGACTCGTTATTTTTTCCTGATTTTTTGAACAATGATACAAAATGGCAATGCCTAAAATGTGTCGGAGCCTGATTTTCGAAAAAAAATATATTTGGGCAAATTTGGGCCAAAAACTGCCTAAAAATAGGGTTTTTTGGACTTTGTGCAAAATCCTGTCATTACTTTTTTCTGATTTTTTGTACAAAGATGGAGGGCAAGATTCTCTAAAGAATGGCTGAAGTGGTTTTTCCCGGAAAATTCTTATTCGCCTCAAAATCGGATTTTCGTATTTTTGGGGAAATTCCCTTTAACCAAATAAGAAAATATAGCTTTTCTCAATGTTGACTCGTTATTTTTGGACCTACCGGGAGGTCCTTTAATTTGACCGTTGTCCGTTCGTCTGTTACAAGCTTTTCTCGGGATTGGCTCATTAGTTTTTTTTAATTTTTTGCACAATGATACAAAATGGCAATGCCTGAAAAGTGACGGAGCCCGATTTTTGAAAAAAATTTTTGGGGGGCAAATTTGGGCCAAAAACTACCTAAAAATAAGGTTTTTTGGACTTTGTGCAAAATTGCTTCATTAGTTTTTCCTGATTTTTGGCAGAAAGATAGAGTGCAAGGTACCCTAAAATGTGGCTGAAGTAATTTTTCTCGGAAAATTTTTTTTCGTCGTCAAATACGGATTTTCGCAAATTTGGGCCAAAAACTACCAAAAATAAGGTATTTTGGACTTGGTGCAAAATTGCTTCATTAGTTTTTCCTGATTTTTGGCAGAAAGATAGAGTGCAAGGTACCCTAAAATGTGGCTGAAGTAATTTTTCTCGGAAAATTTTTTTTCGTCGTAAAATACGGATTTTCGTTTTTTGGGGGAAATTCCCTTTTAACATTTTCCTGTTAGCAGCTTTTCTCGGGATTGGCTCATTAGTTTTTTTTAATTTTTTGCACAATGATACAAAATAGCAATGCCTAAAAAGTGACGGAGCCCGATTTTTGAAAAAAAAATTTGGGGGGCAAATTTGGGCCAAAAACTACCTAAAAAAAAGGTTTTTTGGACTTTGTGCAAAATTGCTTCATTAGTTTTTCCTGATTTTTGGCAGAAAGATAGAGTGCAAGGCACCCTAAAATGTGGCTGAAGTAATTTTTCTCGGAAAATTTTTTTTCGTCGTCAAATACGGATTTTCGCAAATTTGGGCCAAAAACTACCTAAAAATAAGGTTTTTTGGACTTGGTGCAAAATTGCTTCATTAGTTTTTCCTGATTTTTGGCAGAAAGATAGAGTGCAAGGTACCCTAAAATGTGGCTGAAGTAATTTTTCTCGGAAAATTTTTTTTCGTCGTCAAATACGGATTTTCGCAAATTTGGGCCAAAAACTACCTAAAAATAAGGTTTTTTGGACTTGGTGCAAAATTGCTTCATTAGTTTTTCCTGATTTTTGGCAGAAAGATAGAGTGCAAGGTACCCTAAAATGTGGCTGAAGTAATTTTTCTCGGAAAATTTTTTTTCGTCGTAAAATACGGATTTTCGTTTTTTGGGGGAAATTCCCTTTTAACATTTTCCTGTTAGCAGCTTTTCTCGGGATTGGCTCATTAGTTTTTTTTAATTTTTTGCACAATGATACAAAATAGCAATGCCTAAAAAGTGACGGAGCCCGATTTTTGAAAAAAAAATTTGGGGGGCAAATTTGGGCCAAAAACTACCTAAAAAAAAGGTTTTTTGGACTTTGTGCAAAATTGCTTCATTAGTTTTTCCTGATTTTTGGCAGAAAGATAGAGTGCAAGGCACCCTAAAATGTGGCTGAAGTAATTTTTCTCGGAAAATTTTTTTTCGTCGTCAAATACGGATTTTCGCAAATTTGGGCCAAAAACTACCTAAAAATAAGGTTTTTTGGACTTGGTGCAAAATTGCTTCATTAGTTTTTCCTGATTTTTGGCAGAAAGATGGAGTGCAAGGCACCCTAAAATGTGGCTGAAGTAATTTTTCTCGGAAAATTTTTTTTCGTCGTAAAATACGAATTTTCTTTTTGGGGGGAAATTCTGTTTTACCATTTTCCTGTTAGCAGCTTTTCTCGGGATCGGCTCATTATTTTTTTTTCATTTTTTGCACAATGATACAAAATAGCAATGCCTAAAAAGTGACGGAGCCCGATTTTGAAAAAAAAATTTGGGGTAAATTTGGGCCAAAAACTACCTAAAAATAAGGTTTTTTGGACTTGGTGCAAAATTGCTTCATTAGTTTTTCCTGATTTTTGTCAGAAAGATAGAGTGCAAGGTACCTTAAAATGTGGCTGAAATAATTTTTCTCGGAAAATTTTTTTTCGTCATAAAATTTTCAAAAAAAGACGACCAAGTTACACAATGATAAAAGAAAATAAATCAGACGTTTTTGCATTGTTCTAAAACTTATTGTGTTTGCTCAATACCAATAGTAAAATGTAGAACACCTACTTTTATCTGATTTTGATCAACAGGTAGGTCCATTCAGCATGTTGCTTGTTTCCTGATTTTTTGAACAATGATACAAAATGGCAATGCCTAAAATGTGTCGGAGCCCGATTTTCGAAAAAAAATATATTTGGGCAAATTTGGGCCAAAAACTGCCTAAAAATAGGGTTTTTTGGACTTTGTGCAAAATCCTGTCATTACTTTTTTCTGATTTTTTGTACAAAGATGGAGGGCAAGATTCTCTAAAGAATGGCTGAAGTGGTTTTTCCTGGAAAATTCTTATTCGTCTTAAAAGATGGATTTTCGTATTTTGGGGAAATTCCCTTCAACCAAATAAGAAAATATAGCTTTTCTGAATGTTGGCTCATAATTTTTTTCTGATTTTTTGCACAATGATGCAAAATGGCAATGCCCAAAATGTGAAGGAGCCAGATTTTTAAGGAAATTTTTTTTGGGCAAATTTGGGCCAAAAACAGCTTAAAAGGTTTTTTAGGCCTGAATGGTTTAAGTGATTTTCGTATTTGGGGAAATTCCTTTTTACCATTTTACATTATTCAACACACAAGCTTTATTTTTCCATTCTGAATTTTTGTACAATTATTGTCACTTTTTTCTTATTTTCATCTGATGTTAATCATTAGGTAGGTCCATTCAGCATGTTGCTTGTTGATTTTAAACTAAAAAAAATGTTCTTAGCATGTTCTCATTTTCACCATTTTCAATGTATTTTTAACCATTTTCCTTTAGAAATTGGGTCTTTAAGAGTCCGCAAAGCCTTACAATCCTTAACTTGTTCTTAATTTTTTGGCCATCGAAGCCTTTTGTTCTTATAAAGTTTGTTCCTACTATAAAAAAGATAACTAGTAAAGGTAATCTTTTGTCAGCATTATTTTTCTGACTTGAATGAGGTGTTAGCACATATAAAGTACTGATGGTAACAGTTATAAACTTTCAGCTACAATCAATTTGGATTTGAATGTACGTGCTGCAAAAGTCTTGTGATTTTCAAAAAAAAATTTGTAAAGTAAAGGCTTTGGGACACGAGAAGTTTTTTTCGCCTTGGTGCAATGCAACATGCTTCATTCCACCAACACAACAAACAAAAGTGCGTGTCTCGTGGTGATTCGAATCAATTTTGTTCCATTGTCCCAGGGACAAAAATGAGAGAAGCACAAATGTTATTAAAAGAAAAATGGGGTGGCGACACGAGAAAGCGTTTCAGGTTGGTGGGGTGGAGCATGTTGCATTGCACCAACGCGAAAAAAACTTCTTGTGTCTCCAAGCCCTAAAATTGAAAAATCCGTTCATAGTTGTGTTATAGCAGTTAGATATTCTTGACCTCTGATTTCAGTTACTGTATTTAGTTTATTTAAATTCAGGTTCGAAACATTTTACAAAGTAACTCAAAAGGTTTGGGGTTACGATGGTTTTTTTTCCTGGGGCTTTCGATTTTTCGATTCGAACACAGATTTCTCACTTCACTGGGCAACTTTCTAAGACCTTTGCTATGTAATAATTCTATGTGAAAATAATTGAAAAGATGCTTCAAAGTACCTCTTGTTTTTACTAAAAACGGATTCCATCATAAGCACTAAGAGATGAGAAATTCATTATTTTTCTTCTTCATTTTCACATCATTTTCTGAAATTCTTTTAGAATAGTTTTTTTTTTTCAAAAATTGCAGTGCTCTAAATTTTCTTTTCAGCGATACATAATTTTTTTAGATTTGAAGCATGGGTTGAAAAATAGCAAGTAAAAAAAACATTTTTGCATTCTTGTACATACACTAATGAAATTTAGAGTGCTATATTTTAGGGTTTGTTTCAAAATTTTTTTTGAAACAAGGTGGGTCAAGCGTCAGCTCTTAAAGGTTTTGTTTTTAAATAAGAGTGATATCGTTTGCTTACTCATCAATTTTAATTTACAACCTTTTTCACATTGAGTTGATGCGGATACGAGGAAACGAAACGAAAAACATTTTTTGTTTTTTGTTTATTTGGCACAATATAACAATAGGCAGACACTGTCCTGATATGAAACGGGAACACTTACGTAAAAATAAAACCTGAGACATTTTACTATTTAAATTTTTCAAAAACCACAAGTGATCTAGCTAGAGTGCTTTTTGGGCTGATATTTATTCAAATTATTTCTAGAAGAGTCAAACATAAGCAATACTTTAATTGGATGAATTTTCGCGAAATTTAATTTTGCGTTTTCACGAACTTTCGTAGTCTAGCAAGCTAGACGACTAATTTATACATACATAGTAGAAATAAAGCAAAAAGTAATGAATGGAACAATTTTAGTCGTCTAGAAACCTTTGTGCACTAACTCCAAACAAAAGAAAAGTGTCAATATTGCAATTATAATTTTTTCCTGCTCAAAATAATTCTTGACAAAAAAAATATGTGTGGAGTTGTGTATTGAAAGTTTTTCATTTGAGTTGATTTCGTTTTGAGAGTTTGTTGTTGCTTGATAAATTGTTTTCTCGCTACGCAAGTTTCTGCGTAGCTAGCCCCTGTATCTATAAGGTTGGAACACCGGATTCTTCCAGTCGTTTATACAAACTAAATCCCGTATTATTATTAGTAGTATTGGTATTATTAGTATTACACGCATTATAAACGACTCCAGTCTAGAACTTTCGCCGTTTTTGCGAAAATAGAAATCACTCGAGATTGCTGAGTCACGAAATTAAATCCACTCGAAGTTTTTAAGATAAAATTTTTAACAAGATTTCCATGTAAAATTTGCATTTTCAGGGCCATTTTAAACGAAATTTTGGCTGATTCGCGAAAAAAGGAAAAGGAAAATGAATACAGTGCCGTTAACAGATTTTAGGAAAACTCTATTGTTGTTGGAGCCAATCTCGTACCCAGCTACACGTTTGTTTTTTTATAAGAACGTCAAAAAATTTCGAAGCCTTCGGATGTTCTTAGTTTTTTGGATTTGAAGCCTAAAAATGTTCTTAAAATGTTCTTATTTTCAGCATTTTTTGAGCATTTTGATGTAATTTCTTAAGAAAATGCATGTTTTTAAGTCTCCAAAGCCTTAGAATGTTCTTAGAATGTTCTTAAACTTTTGGGCCTCGAAGCCTTATGTTCTTATATAGTTTGTTCTTATAAAAAAAAAAACGTGTAGCCCCTTGGACCACTTTTTGATTTTACTGATTGAAATGATACAAATAGAACAAAATTGTAAAGTTTTTGACTTTCCTAAAAGATTTGGGATGATTTTTCTTCACGGAGGACGGACGTTAACTAAAGTACTGGGTTCGAGTTTGTCTCGGAGCTGCATTTGCTTTGTTTCAGCGAACGGAGTTTATGAAACTTTTTGCAGCTGACAATTTGAAGTAAAACATTTCGATTTTTCGGTTATCTTTTTATAATGATCAATAATCATGCTCGAAATTCTATATGCTGATGAATTTGTTTAGAAAAACAACATTCAGGATCTAGTCGAATCAGAAGCTTACCGGCTCCGTCGCAGAACATTAACTCTCTATTTATAGTCTAGGGCCGGTTGTGCTGTTAATGACATACTATCGTTTTTAAAGGAAATTTGATTTTTTGAGTTATGTGTAAAATTTACGTCATAAGAATGATAGAAGGAAGATTGAGCGTGGTCATGATTTCTTTCTATTAAGGCTGTCAGTGTAATCGCGTGGTTGCGTGATCATGTGATTGCGTGATTAATGTATTAGTCATTTAATTGTGGGACTCTTATGTTTTCGCACGATCAATTCATGATATGCACCATTGCAATGTCTTCTGACATTATATCACGGACCCAACAGCTGATTGGTTGTAAGTGACTTTAAATCAGTCAATATGTCACTTTCAATCAACTGTTGGGTTCCGTGGAAGACATTGCAATGGTGCATATCATGGATAGAGTCTTGCTAAACGCGCCAATTTCTACAGCCGATCTTTTAAATTCTACATATGGAAACTTAGGTAAAAATGTAGGACTTGTAGGTAATGCAATGTCTTCTCCATTGAGTTTAAAGTCCGAAGGGCTAGAGAAGAATCTCTAACCTTTCTCAGGCAAGAAAAAGTGAAGCCACTCATCCAGAACGCGCCTAAAACGCGCCGCAATCATCACGACGGATTGTATCTAGCGGTTCCTTTTGTTTTTGAGGAATAATGCATCTTTTGAAATCTAGCGTACTTTCAATTTGATTGGTCGAACGGGATTTTCACTTTCGTTTTCGTAATCTAAACAAACCGAAAAATACTTTGCGATAAAAAAGTTGGGAGGGGAATGAAAAATCTTTCGTGTAATTTCTTCTGTCTTCTATCATACTTATATGAAGGAAATTTTCTGTTTTGCTATGCCAAAATTGATTCACCAATGTAAATACTACACAAGAGTTTTTCTATACACAAAGAGATTGTGAGATGAGAAGATATAAACAGTTCTTTTTTGTTTTCCTGTGTTCTTTGTGTTTCATCAAGAGCAGATGAACAAAATAACAAAGGCATACCGGATAAGTGGGATGGGGGAACCTGGGAACCTAAAGTGGGAACCTAAATGAACACCTGAAAAGTGGGATGGGGGAACCTAAGTGGGAACCTAGATGAACACCTGAAAAGTGGGATGGGGGAACCTAAGTGGGAACCTAGATGAACACCTGAAAAGTGGGATGGGGGAACCTAAGTGGGAACCTAGATGAACACCTGAAAAGTGGGATGGGGGAAACCTAAGTGGGAACCTAAATGAACACCTGAAAAGTGGGATGGGGGGAACCTAAGTGGGAACCTAAATGAACACCTGAAAGTGGGATGGGGGGAACCTAAGTGGGAACCTAAATGAACACCTGAAAAGTGGGATGGGGGAACCTAAGTGGGAACCTAGATGAACACCTGAAAAGTGGGATGGGGGAACCTAAGTGGGAACCTAAATGAACACCTGAAAAGTGGGATGGGGGAACCTAAGTGGGAACCTAAATGAACACCTGAAAAGTGGGATGGGGGAACCTAAGTGGGAACCTAAATGAACACCTGAAAAGTGGGATGGGGGGACCTAAGTGGGAACCTAAGTGGGAACCTAAATGAACACCGGAAAAGTGGGATGGGGGAACCTAAAGTGGGAACCTAAATGAACACCTGAAAAGTGGGATGGGGGAACCTAAGTGGGAACCTAAACGACTACCGGAAAAGTGGGATGGGGGAACCTAAGTGGGAACCTAAGTTGTTTAATTATTAATAGAATTGAAATATTTTTCTTTAAAAACAAATACATAAAGAGTGCGGTCACACCAAATGACTTACCTCCGCTTATATAGCTGTTGTCATAACAACAAATATTTTTATCTATTTTTTGATGTGACCACTCGAAAAAATGGAAGAAAAAATTATGTTTAAATAAATAGGTCTATTGAAAATGGCGATTTGTGTTTACTTTTCAAATTTTGAAAATTTTGAAAAGATATGCACAATAAATTGAAGTTGAGATAAGAATTGTTTGATACTTAAAGTTTCACGCAACTTTTCGTCACGATCTTCAGTCAAAAATTCTATACCACAATTATTTATTGTGTAAAATGCTTCCTCCGGGTCAAGCACTCTCTTGCTGAAGAAGATATAAGCAACTTAAGAAGAAAAGATATGCACATATTTTTTACCTGAAAAGTGGGATGGGGGAACCCGGGAACCTAAAGTGGGAACCTAAGTTGTTTAATTATTAATAGAATTGAAATATTTTTCTTTAAAAACAAATACATAAAGATAAGAAAGATATTATATGCAATGAAAGAAAAAACCTTTTATCATAATAAGAACACCAGTTATTTACTTTTTACATTACGGTTCGCAAACAATAATGTTGAAAATAAAACAAAGGGAATTTATTTATTCAATTACTAGTAGCTCAAAAAAGCATGTTTATTTATCAGCAGCTTTATAGTGCATCTTTTTGAAAGGTTCTTTTTAGTAAATTGACTTAATTGACTTAATTGACTTTAAACTTTAAACTTTAAACCGTCATATCTTCAAATCTAGAAGGAATTAGAAGTATTCGTTCATAGCTCGATGGATAACTT
Source organism: Clytia hemisphaerica (assembly GCF_902728285.1). Taxonomy (NCBI): domain Eukaryota; kingdom Metazoa; phylum Cnidaria; class Hydrozoa; order Leptothecata; family Clytiidae; genus Clytia; species Clytia hemisphaerica. The sequence continues at coordinate 205,865 of NW_027103363.1, forward strand.
AGAGCCTCTTCTTTCTTTTGCACGGATCTACACGTTTTTTTTTTATAAGAACGTCAAAAATTTTCGAAGCCTTCGGATGTTCTTAGTTTTTTGGATTTGAAGCCTAAAAATGTTCTTAAAATGTTCTTATTTTCAGCATTTTTTGAGCATTTTGATGTAATTTCTTAAGAAATTGCATGTTATTAAGTCTCCAAAGCCTTGGTATGTTCTTAGAATGTTCTTAAATTTTTGGGCCTCGAAGCCTTATGTTCTTATATAGTTTGTTCTTATAAAAAAAAAACGTGTAATTTGCTTGAATACAGAATCTAGTAAGACATTATTTACGATCTAGTTTTTGTTCACTCTTGATGCAATACACATTGTTTTTTATTAGCAGCTCCAATTTTCGGGTCAGGGCTGGGGTCGCTTAGCATTTAACCGGTTATAGCTCGTTTTTCTTTCTGTACCAACCAAACAGTACAGCGTGTGAATACACTTCATTAATTAAGAATGTTTGATAGTAAAATAGAACATATTGCACGGCTTGCCACGTTTCAATACACATAGGTATAGATCCACGGGGGGGGCGGACTCAAGGTAAACGACCTACCGTACGTGCGGCCCTTTTTTCCAAGCTTCCCAAAGTACACTCTAAGGGTGGAAATGAGCAAAAATGAGAATAAGTTCACTCTAAGGGTTTAAAATTTGGTCAAAGGACTGGCTTTTAGAATTTCATCCGAACAAGTGTCATGTTTTAACACTGGGTAAATTTTGGAACATCAAATATGTCCATCCCTATACCATAGCAGGATCTGTTCTAGAACATGTTGACCAAGAAAAAGATCTAGGAGTGATAATCGATAGTGACCTGACCTTTGAAGCCCATATATTCAGTAAAATCAAGAAAGCTAACTCTATCGTTGGCTAGGAGCTTCGAATTTCTCTCACCAGATATGTTTCGAACGCTTTTCATTGCATTTGTCAGACCCCATTTGGAATATGCACATGTAGTATGGTCTCCAAGGCTAATCAAATATATCAAAGCAATTGAGGGCGTCCAACGAAGAGCTACAAGGCTAGTTAGTTGCTATAGAAACTACTCATACGAAGATCGGCTACGACTCATCAATCTACCTAGCCTAAAGACCAGGCGGCAAGTTGGTGATATGGTGGAAGTTTTCAAGAACCTCCACATTTATGACGAGTCTATAAGATCAGAGAAATTTACTCCTCGAACACGACCACGACGTCAGCATGATTACGAGCTTCAAAGGAACTTTGCTAATGACGGTATGAGAGTCTACCAAAGCAACTCTCTTTTTCACAGAAGTGTGAAACCTTGGAATGATCTAGAAGAAGATATTGTTGAAGCACCATCCTTACAAGTCTTCAAAGAGCGTTTGATAAAAGAAAGGGAGAAAAAAATTTATAAAATGTAAAATCAAAAGTTCTGTTTCATAGAGGTCAATAGACCTGCGAAATATATTGCTATAAAAAAAAAAAATAATAAAAAAAAATAATAATAAAAATAAAAATTTAGGTTCCCACTTTAGGTTCCCCCATCCCACTTTTCAGGTGTTCATTTAGGTTCCCACTTAGGTTCCCCCATCCCACTTTTCCGGTGTTCATTTAGGTTCCCACTTAGGTTCCCCCATCCCACTTTTCCGGTGTTCATTTAGGTTCCCACTTAGGTTCCCCCATCCCACTTTTCAGGTGTTCATTTAGGTTCCCACTTAGGTTCCCCCATCCCACTTTTCAGGTGTTCATTTAGGTTCCCACTTAGGTTCCCCCATCCCACTTTTCAGGTGTTCATTTAGGTTCCCACTTAGGTTCCCCCATCCCACTTTTCAGGTGTTCATTTAGGTTCCCACTTAGGTTCCCCCATCCCACTTTTCAGGTGTTCATTTAGGTTCCCACTTAGGTTCCCCCATCCCACTTTTCAGGTGTTCATTTAGGTTCCCACTTAGGTTCCCCCATTCCACTTTTCAGGTGTTCATTTAGGTTCCCACTTAGGTTCCCCCATCCCACTTTTCAGGTGTTCATTTAGGTTCCCACTTTAGGTTCCCGGGTTCCCCCATCCCACTTATCCGGTATGCCAATAACAAATAGTAGATAATGCATAAAACATTTTTTGAAAAAAATAACATCACATTACAAAATTCCTGTATATACATTTGGATTTTGAAAACTATATAAAGTATTTACAAATTCTTTATGGCTTCACTTTTATCAAGAGTGATGCAAAAGTATTTGAATAATTATGACCTCCTCTTTGAAGTTGCCTTCCAAAATATTTCTTTCCATTCAAAAAAAAATTCTCAATTAAAGCACCCTCAGAATTTTTCACACAGTAGCACTTCATAGGGAAAAAAGTTGCCTAGAAAATAAAATTTCATCAAAACTGTTGGTGAAAAAATACTTCCTTTTTTTAGCAGAAAATGTTTTAATATCTTAAAATTTTATCATTGAGTATATGTATTTATCGTCACTTCATACAACACCAGTCACAATATTCCACATTCACTCAAGTTAACAACGTAAATAAAATGTAAACAGTTCTTCTTACAGCAGCATATCCATACCACTGTAAAAAATGCAGCTATGTCCATCCATAACGAAACACACTGGTACATGAAAAATATGTTCAACTGTTCCCAAATCATAGTATGTACGAGGACTTTCAAAAAGGATGCAGAGATATGTAGCTTCAGAGTTGAACCACGCCAGAAGCACAAGAAGACAAAGTCCCTTGATCGATGGTTTTATCTTAATTATTTTCGATGATAGTCACAGGATTTTAAATTTAATGGTCCTACTGCTACTTCCTCAACATTATTTCATAAAATTCCAAATCAGTACAATATGATGCTCAAAACCAGAGTTTTTCGTTCATCGTAGCGTAGAGTTACTTTTCGCTTCATTTTATTTGGTTCGTGCAAAATCTCATGATACAGTGCTTTTATCGAGAAAATAATATCCCCGTTCCATGATTCTATCAAAGTATTCTGAAGTTATGTAGACTACAGTCTCCAGAGTTGATTTTTCAAGTCATTGGATGAACAAAAATGTCCCATATTTTGAAGTACGAACCATGAAAATCTTCTTTGAACAAGGCTTTCTTGTCTTGTTGATGAGTTTCATTTCACTTCTCAGATCCATATGCACATTTTCGAGAGAAAATAGAAATCTCTTTCTCCTCTTGAGTGTTCAAAATTGACTACATTGTTATTTAACTGAAAGAAGCAAGAGAAGAGATAGTTCTGTATAAATTGGTTAGCAAAAGAATTCAACATTAAATATCTTCTTGTATCTTCAGCATCATAGAAAAATAAACATTGAAACTTTGCACAAAGATAGTTGAATAAAAACACACCAATTTGGTCGTCCGTTTGGAGGAACGTGTTTACTACTACGGAAAACGATATTTGAGAATTTCAGCACACTCAGGAGGACTATGCCACAATAGTCAAAGTTATCTACAAAAACAATGTATTGCTAATTGGAGGGGTATACCTACAATCATTGAACTCACAGTCAAGCCAGTCTCAATGCATAGATACATACAACTCTCAGTTAGCCTCAATAACAGGCATCATCAGACAATTCAGTGATACTGCTGACCCTCTACTCTTTGGAGATTTTCAATGCTGTCCTGATCAACCGACTACCTCACGAACAGCCCAATCCAATGCACTCTCCAGCCACCTATCAAAATTCATATTCGATAACAATCTCCTACCGGTTGACATAACCCATGGTGTAGGACCCACCTACACCTATCACCATCTTTCTCTACCGAACAGCTCGTACATTGACCATATCCTGGTGCCACAATCACTATCTTCAACCGTACTACATACATCTGTTCTATTACCTGATGCAACTAACACTGGAGACCATCTACCAGTCGATGCCACAATAAATATACCATCATGCCCACATCATAACGTTATCGACGATCCTCACCCGGAAGAACCTGAATCTGTTCCAAGCTTTATGTGGAAAAATAGCAAATTTACCAAGGACTACCGCAGTCGCGTGTCTGAGCTTATTGAAACAACATCCAAGACTGATACAGAGTCAATGATACATGAACTTCACAATATCATGCGTACCTCTGCTAGAGACTGTTATACTTCTGAAAACCGAACTCAGTACAATTTCACCCCAAAATCATGGTGGAACGAGGAACTACAGAACGCTCACAAGAATCTGAAGTGTATGTTCAACATCTGGAGAGAGAACGGTTTTCCAAAATCAAACTTAGATGTGAGTTACAATAGATATTTATTTGCTCGCAAAATCTTTCGCAAACTGGTTAAACGTTCCAAACATCAAGAGACAACCAATCAATCAAAGTCGATAAACTAAAGAAAATCAAACCCTCCTCGTACTGGAAACAGATCAACTTCCTAAAAAAAGGACCACGCAAGCTGTACACGATTAACAACAAGACTAATGAATCAGACATTACAACAGACTTCCATGACCATATCGACACTCTCTTGAACACCCCAAGGGTTACAGGTATCGATAACTCAGAGACTAACATCAAATTAAAAGAACTCCTCACGTCACTCCAAGAATCATTTCAAGATGAATCGTTCTACATCACGAAAACAGAAGTGTCGAACGCACTGAAGCATCTCAATGGGGGGAAATCTCGTGACCCCTTTCAGATTACAGCTGAACACTACCTCTATGCCCAGAGTGAGTCTTTTATCAATTACCTAACTAAATTTTTAAACAAATTTTTGACTTCCAAGGACATCCCTGACATCCCTGACATCCTTAGTACATCAATCATCATCCCATTGCTGAAATCTCAAAAGAAACCACTCAATGACGCAAATAGTTATAGAGGTATTAGCATTCTACCGATCATCACCAAGCTGTTAGAACTTGTCATCCTTGAGAGATGCCCTACCTTACGCAATCACATCGAATCCCAATTTGGTTTCACCAGCGGTGCATCAACACTTCATGCTGAACTCGTTATGCAAGACACCATCCGGTACTTCAACAGACAGAACTCGCCTGTGTAGCCTTGACGGGGAAAAAGCCTTCGACTCTTGTAATTGGCTCACTTTATTCAATAAACTCTGTCAGAAAGATATTCCAAGTCAAATTGTATCATTTCTCATCCAACTTTACCTCAAGGGTACAGCATCAGTTCGTTACGGTTCAACAACCTCAGACTACTTTTCGCTAACTCAAGGAGTCCGTCAAGGAGCAATTCTTTCACCCTACTTCTACAATATCTATACTGAAGACCTAATATCGAGTGTCAAAGCCCTTAACATTGGTACCACACTACCTGGTGATCTGCAGACGTGTATCATTGTATATGCCGATGATATTGTATTGCTGAGCGCATCACTAAAACACCTACAGACACTAGTCACCCACTGTGAAAACTTTGGTCGTGAACACGGCATCAAATTCAACCATTCCAAATCGAAAACCCAATTTGTCATCTCAGGAATGTCCAATCTACCCTCCCCAAGTCTCGTCTTAAACAATAATGCTATCACTCCTCAAGAGACGTTATCTCACCTGGGCTTTCAATGGGCGAAGAAGCGAAATGAACTCTGTCTACAAAATCACAAGTCATCACGAATAGCTGAGTTATGGTCGGTCACTTCCTCACTCATTGCCTCTGGTGTACGACATTGCCACCCTGACACAATAGTTTCCTTATTCAACACTCTGATCATCCCTAAACTGATGTATGGTCTTGAACTTGTCGACCTAAGTAAATCAGAACTTGACAGTATCAACGCACAGGCTAGATCATGCCTCAAGTCCCTGTTCAATGTTTCTAAATACAGCAAGAACTATATCTCTATAACTATACGACATCCCAGACGCCAGCTCCATCATCCAAAGAAGAAAATTGAAACTTATCAACCAACTCTTGGCTAACAAAACCACAAGACAGTACACATGTAAGATGCTATACACTCGCACGTGTAACTCGAGCTTCATATCTAAGTCGAAACAGGTTATAATCAACAACAACCTGAACATAACGGACATTTTATCTGGAAAAGTGAATTTCCAACGTACTCATCAGCATTATGACTCAGACTTAATTGATCAGTGCAAATACTACATTGACAACTGGTACTCATTTGAAAATCGTGTTGCTTTTAAAGCAATCCTTGAAGAACGCGTTCAGAGGGCAAGAACAGAGCAATAACTATTCAGACCACGTACACGTTTTTTTTTTATAAGAACGTCAAAAATTTTCGAAGCCTTCGGATGTTCTTAGTTTTTTGGATTTGAAGCCTAAAAATGTTCTTAAAATGTTCTTATTTTCAGCATTTTTTGAGCATTTTGATGTAATTTCTTAAGAAATTGCATGTTATTAAGTCTCCAAAGCCTTGGTATGTTCTTAGAATGTTCTTAAATTTTTGGGCCTCGAAGCCTTATGTTCTTATATAGTTTGTTCTTATAAAAAAAAAAACGTGTATGTCTTATCCCTTTTCCTCTGGTTTCCCCTACATCCCCTTGTCTACTCTGATCTACCTGACAGTTATAAATGCTCTGTTCCTACCCCCTAAACATATTATTTTCTTTGTATATATTTTGTTTATTTTTTATGTCCTATATTCCGCTTCTTTTTAAAACTGTACATATTATATACCTAACTACTTTGGGTGATAAAAGAGATATATATATACTTCATGATTTTGGTGCTTTACCTATTTGCTTGACACTTAAAAGTTTCACATTAAAAATCATATCCAGCTGAATCTCGAGCATCACTGAAAAATATGCTTTGAAACTTTCCATAATGATAGTTCAATAATAATATGACCTATTTCAGTTAATATTAACACTGCTCAGCCACAAAATGATCAATAAAGATCTCGTAAACATTACATTTTTTCTCAATAAAAATTTTCCAGTCGCCATTTTCTTATTGCTCGTTTTTTGAGCAAGACTAGAATCTCGTTCGGTTTTCTCGCGCCCTTGACGGGAAATACTCACTCGGGTAGTTTTACTTTTTGCGGGAAAAACATGAGCGAGTTTCTTTGCTGTCGAGTTCAACTGTAGCAATACACTATTCCTTTAAACACTAAATCTGAAATAAAATATTTAGCGCGATGTTTGATTCTACATGGGCCCCGGCGAGCCATTTGAAGTGAGAGGGGGAAAAACTTTTGGGGTGATGGAGTTGGCGACACAAAGAAACTCTTTCACTTTTTTGTACCTTCTTACCACCATAAAACGCAATGTAATTGGGACGTCACTTTTACCTGGTATATATAAATAAATTACTTCTACTTCAAATAAACGCCCCTTCTTTTAAAATGTGGGAGGGGCGTTTATTTGAAACAAGTAGCTGTAAAGGAGAATCATATCGAGGAAAACTTAAGTATGTGTTTAAAATTGTATTTTAAACGTATTGTATTCTTTCAGTATTCAAACTAATTTTGACCCATTTTTATATCTCTAAAATGACATAATATTTGAACTGAAAGATAACGGAAAGGTATTGCAAGGTTACCATTCACTTTATTAAAATGACCTTTGTTGAAGATTATTTAATAAACGCCCCCTTTTTAAACATCCCCTCTAATAAACGCCCCTCCTAAAATCCAAAATATTTAATGAGCGCCCGCACTATTTATTCAAAGTAATACAACGGTAAATAGTTATAATACGCCTATTTTTCTCTTTCCAGTTATTTCGCAGCCAAGCCGCATGTTGCTTCCACACCACGCACATTCGCCAACACCCAAGAGATGTATGATCGATTCAAGAGTTATGGTTTTGAACCATCCTTTCATAACTATACAACAATTTTAGCCTATTCCAAAAAGGATGATCCTAATCGTGTTTATATCAAGGATGGTAGGTTTTAGTCTTGTTTGTTTAGTTATGAACGTCGAAAAAATCTATGTCAGCTAATTTTGTCTTTTAAACTACATCTGTTAACTTTAAAGTTTTCGCGAAATTCAATTTCGCGGTTGAGAGGATTTTTTGTTCGCAATATGGCCTATTTTGCCCTATAAAGACGAACTTTAACGTGCGTTTTTTTTAATCCCGAAAATATTCGTGTTTCGCGGAATTTAATCTCGCGGATTTGCCAAAAACCGCGAAAAATTTGTTCCGCGAAGATTTGTTCCTGCAAAAATTTACATAAGGTACATGCTATTTTCTATTCAATTTAAGAGGGGAAATGCACAATGCAGATTTCCCTTCGAAAAAGGCGTTGAAAAAAACTAACTTTTTGTCATTATTCAATTGTTGTTGCCTTCTTAAAACCTCAAATAGCAAAGAGTGCCCAACCATAAAAAGTTGTTTACTGCAGTGACGTAGAAAAACAATCATGTACAAGAAACACGAATGCTAATAATGAAAATAATGGTACCGTCAACAGTATCATAACATGTCACGATAACTTTCGCTGATAACGCGCCCTTTTTAACTTTTTTGTTTTCATTCAAAAGGACCGGACGCCGATTGGAGAATTAGAGAACGCCCGCCGCTTAACAGCCTATCGCCCGATAGGATTAACGAATAACGAGTGTGTAACTTATGCCGCGCGAGTTCGTTTTGCCACTACTGATTTTTTTCATATTTCGATTTAAAAGCCTACTCGGTGCGAAAGAGAAATTGTGTATTTTTTAATACGCCGTTCATTAACTCAAATCAAATGACTTTGGAGGTTCGGTGAAATGGTGGCCGAATTGCCGTCCCATGTTTTGTCAGATAGTCCAAAGTTAGAGCATTTGACGGTACATATTAGAAGTATACCTTAAAACCTCGTCCCCGTGTATTCAAGGCTTTGTTTATATTTCTTATTGATGCCAGAGAATACCCTGGTGTTGGCTGATGTGAGTTCCCACTCTCACAGGGGGGGGGGGCTTTTTAAAACAATACCTCATAAAAAATTCTTATGTTACAAAATATCAACGGCAGCAACTTAGAATTGGCCAAAATACCAAAAGTTTCAAAATGCCATAGCTTTATTATCTTTCTTTCTTTTCTCGCTTACTCCATGAAGGGAGCTACAAGGGTAAGATTATCACCATTGAGTTTCAATAATCCAACGGCACTCCCTCCTTTTCTCGCTTACTCCATGAAGGGAGCTGCAAAGGTAAGATTATCACCATTGAGTTTCAATAATCCAACGGCAATCCCATCTTTCCTCGCTTACTCCATAAAGGGAGAAGAAAGGGTAAGATTTTAACCATTGAGTTTCAATAATCCAACGGCACTCCCTCCTTTTCTCGCTTTCTCCATGAAGGGAGCTGCAAGGGTGAGATTATAACCATTGAGTTTCAATGATCCGACGGTACTCCCATCTTTCCTCGCTTACTCCATAAAGGGAGAAGAAAGGGTAAGATTTTAACCATTGAGTTTCAATAATCCAACGGCACTCCCTCCTTTCCTCGCTTACTCCATGAAGGGAGCTGCCAGGATAAGATTATTGAGTTTCAATAATCCAACGGCACTCCCTCCTTTCCTCGCTTACTCCATGAAGGGAGCTGCAAGGGTGAGATTATAACCATTGAGTTTCAATAATCCAACGGTACTCCCATCTTTCCTCGCTTACTCAATGAAGGGGGAAGAAAGGGTGACATTATAATCATAATTCCCAACACAATAACGTCTTCTCTGTCCATAACATAGACAATATTTTATAAATCTAAATTATTTCGTAGACGTCGATAGACCTGTAAAATATAATTCTATGAATAAGCGAGCCGCGAAACCACTTTAGGATATAGGCTTCAAATCCTATATACGAATTTCGATTCAAACCCTCTGCTGTACCTTATTCATTATAACCTATACTTGAACACTTTTGCATCGCTCATTTCAAAGTGCGGCCTGCGTTTCAGGGAACTTGTCAGGGAATCACATTTATCCCTCGCATAAAAGAAAAAAAGCGCCCAAATACACAGGTTGCAAAATTAAAGTCTGAAGAAAATCACGCCTTTACTCGAAAATTTTATGTGCTTTCTACAAGACATTTATTTCTGATTGGTTCGAATTTATTGACACTAATAAAGTTATCAGCTGTAAGTTGTAAAGCAAGTAAATTGGGAATAAAATCACATGTTTTGACTACATTCATATAACTTTGCAACCCGTGTATTCACTATTTTGTCAAATAACTTTTCCATTTGTGATTGTGTCCCGGGGATGGGCTACTTAGGCAAAAATGGGTGCTGGGTATCTGCAGACGGTAAAAGTCGGTTGTTTTACCTTTGATCATGAAAAATTATATCCATTTTATAGGGCAAGAATTTAGTGTACGCAAATTTTGGCCGCGATCAAGATTACCAAAAGTTGATTGAACTGAAAATCAACGTCACTGATTGTATTGTTTTGACCAAATATGGTTTGGGAGGTCGTGGAGGTAAGCAAATTTTGTTGAAAAAGCAACATTGGTTAAACGTTTATCTTACGTTCATTTAACACTATTATGATCAATAAAAGTAGGTCCGAGAAAATTCATCAAGAAAGTACCAAAATAGCAAAATATGAACATTTTTGACTTAAAAACATTTATAACAGGCAATACCGAGTTTATGTATCGGAGGATATCGAGGGCGACGGTAAGAGAAATCGATACAAAACAAAGTCGATACTTGATGTACGGCTCTATATCGCCTTTGCTCGCCTAAACAAACGACGGTATTTTGGTTTACCGTCGTCAAGCAAAGTGGACGGTGATTTCGACCCGTTTCGACCCCATGTCAGCTTTGCTTTATACCCTCCCCCTCGATTTATCTCGAATACATAAACTCGTTAATGATTGCCTGGATGATGTTTATGATACTATACTGGTACGAAAAATATAGCTGTTTTTAATACAAAATTTGATCTTTTGTTTAATATCTTGGCTTGATGATTTTTCTCGCACTTTTATTTTATTCTTTATTGGACTGGTGTGACAGTTGGCTATGTTATGGAAGTCATATTGTTTGACGTTTGGACGTTTGATTTTACGTCATACAACCAATCAGCTGTTGGATCCTTGATGTAATGTCAGAAGACATTGCTGATGTAATGTCAGAAGACATTGCAAAGGTTTTTTACGTTCCACTTTATGAATTCCCCTTGACTTTTTTTCTACTATATCTCCTACCCACTGTTTCGTAATAGTTCATACTAAATTAAAATGAATTAAAATGCCAAGTATAAAATAAATATAGTCTTTTCGTTTCTCCAATGACAGATATTTCAAACCTTTACTATATCTTATAAATGATTTATAATCACTGACCTTTATATATCCATGGACCAAGTTTCTCAATCCCGGCCAAGCAAAATCTTTGATCGGAGTTTTTTGAAAAGTGGTACCCTGCGGCGGCATTACTCAATAACGGTGTAAATGCATCGAGAGCGCTAGATCTACTTTCCCTCGAAGACTTTTGGTGATGTAGCGCCGTTAGACTTTAATTTTTAACATTTCAGTGGCTTCTTTACGGGTACCAATTCAAAAAAAAATTCGATCAAAGATAGTGGATATAGCTTGGTTCAGGTATATTATATAGAGGTCAGTGTTTGAAATACTAAGTAATATAATACAATTATTGAAATTCAAATATTTTAGGTCCGGATGGCGGAAAAATACAAAGCTGCTGGGATCTTAATTTACGGTGACCCCCGACAATATGCTCCCGTGTTGAGTGAGAAATTCCCTGACGGGCGTTGGCTATCAGACGATGGCGTCCAACGTGGTTCGATCATTGGTGGGGAGGGCGTCCCTGAGGGCGACCCGATGTCGGGTGGATATCCAGCCAAAAGTAAGTGAATTACCTATCTGTATGTTTTTCTGCGACGGAGTCGGTGGGCTTCTAATTGCTTGGAGGACTACGGGAAATCAGTACTTTTACCGCCCTCGACTTTGCGTTGTTCCGAATCGTATCAACTTTCAAAAGTTTTTGAACATCTATCCGCAGACACGTGTTTTGTTCTTGTAGACCGAAAGAGACCGAAATCCTGGCTTGAATTGAAATTGAAATCCTGTTGAAAAACGAACTTCGCGAAGTCAGGTTTTTTTTGTTCGGCACTATATATCCCATATATATGAAAAAAAAACCTTTTGTAGTTTTTCTGCCGGTTCTACCAAGCAAGCAACGGAAAGATTCCGAAAAAGTGGTGGAATCTTACCCAAAACAAAGACTTATAACCAAAACAAGACGTCTAACCATTGTTTAACCTTAGTTAGATCTCATCAGGTAGCGTGTTATTGTTTCTCTAAATACAATAAACTATATCTACAGGGTTTCCGCATAATTAGTGAACGAAAACAATCAATTTTGCCGCGTCAGCAATAAAAACAATTGTTTTGCCGAGTCAGCAAAAATAATCAATATTACTAATTTCTCAGAATTTTCGTCGAAATTTTCAAAATGGCTGAAGCAGAAAAACTTTGATTAGAAAATTAGAAACTCTGACTTCGTTCTAATCTAAATGAATGTGAAAATGTTTTACTGACAATCAAATCATCTTCGTAACAGAAAGATACAAATTGAAGTTTTATGATATGGGCTCCTCTCATCAAGTGCTAAAGGAAACCCGACATCCTGATATATCAAACTGCCTTCATATCTAACAGTTGATCGTCAACAACTATTGGAAATCATCTAATCAGAAAAATGTACTCAAAGATAACCAAATGATGAGCTTCAAAGACTTTAGGACACTTTTAAACTTTTGAGGACGACCTGGCCTACAATACCAAAAGACAGATGCGTTAAAGAACTAATATGTTGTGAATGTTTTGATTATCATTTATTATGGCTGATCACTTATTTTCAACTTAACTTTGGTGTATGCAAAACTTGCAGATATATGAAACTCTAAAAAGGCTGATTTCATAAATGGTGGAATGATTAACCCAATCTTATTGAATTCATACTCTTGACATTCAATTAAATTGATTGGAAACTTGAGAATATTTTTGGTGTTTTGAATGACATAGTACATATATACAAGATGTTGATTGACTATTTTAATATAACTATGTATACCTTTTTTAAAGTGGATAAATTTTGGCGTGGATTTAATTTGGCGATTGGCCAGAATACGATTTTTGGCGGGGATTTAATTTGGCGATAGATCAATTTCGTAAAATTTGGCGAGGATTTAATTTGGCGAAGTGGAAATTTTGTCACACTGAAATGGGTGAAAATTACTCAAAAATATACTAAAAAGTTGTGATTTTTCACATAATTCTCTTTTTGTTAAATTTGGCGGGGGAATTTGGAAATTTTGGTGAGGATTTAATTTGGCGAATTTTGGTCAAATTCGCCAAATTTAATCCCCGCCAAAATTTATCCACTTAAGGTATGTGTTAATATCGATATTGGAATGAAGAAATAATAATCATGGTAGTAGACACTCAACTAGAGGGAATCGTGATATTTTACGATGGACTTGAATGACATTTTTACATACAAACATTTTTTAAACTCTATTTCACTAAAACTATATCTACGATATAAAACTGTACTTTTGGGTACCTAATAAGCTTCCCCTCCCCCGCTATAAATAAATTCTCCTATCTGGCTTATTCCAAACCCCCATTTATTTAGGTACCCAAGAGTAGTTAGAGCCTTGTATGGACCTTATTTTATTAAAAGTTTTCAATTTTTCTTTAAACAAAGATAGTATAAGTTTTTAAGTGTATTTAACAACCAAACATTGGAACAACCAAAAATTGGATAACATCTTTTCTCAAGGGACGAAAGCAACTAGTGAAAGTGAACCAATCTCACTCAAAGCTAGACGATGTAATCAGCGGTATACCACAAGGAAGTGTATTAGGACCTCTACTTTTTGTGCTGTATATAAACGATCTTCCTGACAAAGTTGTTTCCGACCTATTACTTTTTGCAGATGACACGAAGATATTCAAAGAGGTCAATTCCATCAATGATTCTCTTGTCATTCAGAAGGATGTAGACACATTGAATGAATGGTCTAAAGATTGGCTCTTAAAGTTCCATCCCGATAAATGTCATGTTTTAACACTTGGCAAACTAGCTAACATAAAGCACGCACATCCTTATTCTCTCGCTGGTAATCAACTGGAGCATGTTTTCGAGGAGAAAGACTTGGGAGTTTTGGTGGATGCTGAGCTGATGTTTGAAGAACATATAGCCAAACAGGTAAACAAAGCGAATTCGACACTTGGTATTATCAGAAGGGGGTTTAATAATCTTACTCCAAAGACCATAACGACACTATACTCCGCCTTTGTGAGGCCGCACCTTGAGTACGCGCAGTCAGTCTGGTCACCCAAACTACGCAAACATGTGAACATGCTCGAGGGAGTCCAAAGACGAGCTTCAAAACTTATCCCAATATATCGACACCTCCCGTACAGTGAAAGGCTAAAAAGGCTTGGATTACCAACCCTCGAATTTCGGAGACAGTTTTGTGATATGGTGCAGGTCTATAAACATCTTTCCTTTTACGACAAAGATACTATACCTTCAAAACTAATCAGCCGTGCACGTCCTAAACGAAGACATTCCAAAGAGCTTTTACCAAACTTTGCTAATGACGGCTTCAATGGACCCCAAACTAAATCGTTTTACTATAGATGTGTGCCAACGTGGAATAAACTACCAAGAGAAGTTGTATCCGCACAATCGATTAAGTCGTTTAAAGAGAAACTGAATGATGCATGGAAAAACCACCCACAAAAATTTGTTACAAGAGGAATGTGAAAGAAGATCGGTTAGAGGCCCATCGTGAGCCTAGCTTGTAAATCTGTATAATAATAATAATAACAGTGTATAAGTTTTTTTTATTCTAAAAATTTTGTTAATCATATTGTTTTGAAAAGATAGAATCAATGTTTGGGTCAAAGACTGATAATTGAATTGAAAAATTAAAGAAGTTTTTTCACTCAATTTTCAATATTTTGATCCAAACTTTTGAGGAGATTCTGACATAAAATTTTAACAAGTCTCCTGTTATTTTTAATGCCTTAATTAACTTAATTTTTTGTGACACATTTTGATAAAAATTACAGTACCATAAAAATGTGAAAAATTTAATGAAAAATGATGGGATTGTTTTGACTCATCACTTCCTATTTAGAAAATAAGTACCTTTAAGGGAACTAATTTTGCTCACTCGGCAAAATAAGTTCCCGCCAAAATTAAATTTTTTGTTTCCTTGCCTAAATAACCCTGAAATTCATCAAAATTGCTCAAAATAGTAAGACAAAATAGAAAAGATTTACGCTGTCATTCGCCAAAATTAAAAAAATTTAGGATATTTTCTGCCTGCCAAAATTAGTTCCCGCCAGAAAAGGTTCCCTCAAGGTATTTGAAAATTTTCAAAATTTTCAAACCATTTCCAATCAAGACCAAAATCACAAAAATACTTGTAATTTTTGTTAACAACTATCAGTCTCGAGATTTGTAGAAAAAATGTCTGGACACAATTTATGAACAAAGTAACTCATGCATGTAACATATCTTTAACCAGGACCCTAGTTAACTGGCATAACACAATCTAATCAAAAATTACAAAATCATTAATTTATTGTTTGGTAATACTGAGAAACAAACAAAAAACAATTTTCAAATACACAATACAATAATAGACAAAAATAGGCAATTCTTTTGAAAATAGATGACCTGATTTAATTTTTTCTGAGGATTAATTGACTATTGAAAATGATACTTAGATGACAAAGTATAGACAATAAGTCCCTTACGCTACATTAAAATAGTTACACAAAAAAAATTATTTTGGTATTAACAGTCAGAGCATTTCACAATTAAGAACTACCAGAATTACCTCTCAAAATTAATTTCATTATGATGACTGACTGATTAATTTAGAATATAGTTTGCTTCTGTTTGCTTTCTATAATTTTAAAATTACCTACAGTAGCCAAAGAATTCATCTATATAAATTTGTTCAAGATTATCTACAAGCAATAGTTTTTTCATTTGCCAGAAACCAGTCTTGCCAAATTAAAAATCTGGCACACTGTTTTAAAAGTAATATCCAAGCTTTCAATACTCTTTCCATTTTTAGCCAATTGAATGTACGTTATTTTTGTAAATCTCAGATTCTGTCCATGAGATGGCAGATGGCGCTTATTTAGGCATAATCAATGGTATATTTTAGTCCACTTTCTACAAATGACATACATCACAATTTTACGGTTGGGGTACCAAATATTTTCATATATATACTGATGCAATAACCCTCACAATTTCAGTTTGTAGTCTGCTGTGAGCTCTGTCTCTAGTGACAGTGTGAGTCAATACATTATCCAAATTTTAAGATATTCCAAATATTGTTAGTGTTACATTCTTTTCATCATCGCTGTTGATAATAGACCTTTTTTTAAGAGGCAGCCATGTTGAATAAAAGGTCTATTCTAATCTACCAAGTTTACCAGCCAAGCCACATATATCAAGATATCCAAAGAATCCATCCAGTGACACAAATTGATTCGGTGTTATAATAAAATAGCCAGGAAATAAAGTTATGATTCAAAAAACATCATTGCGACAAAATATTTTTCAGCATTGGGCGTTAATGTTAGATGTATATATTTCAATTCTAATCACAATACATCTTGTCTGTTGAAGATATCCTTGATTTGAAGTCGCCCATCTGTTTTTGAAATGCCTTTTCAAGGAGCAGGATATATACAGAATTTATGGTTGATTATTTTGATGTTTTTTTATATTATATATATTTTACACCTAAATAAATTGAAAAAAGTTATATAGAAATCAAATGAGTGATATTAAACCGAATACTTTTCATCTGAGAAAACATAAAGCCAGGTAAACTAACTGAAAACCTTAATTTCCAACAAAACACAGTCTGACAGTTCACAAAAAATAGCACAAAAACATTGAGCCAGGCCAGTCTGAAAAGAGCCAGGCCACAAAAAAAGAATGGTATGAACTTAAAGTTTGGTCATATTACAATGCTAGAAAATTATTTTTAATCGTCAAAAAATTCTCTAACATAGTATTTCAAAGCCATTCTTTGGGTCATTATAGCAAATACACAGAAACCAGTCAGCCATCTTGTTTTTGCGAAATTCCTTCCTTCTGGTCAAAGTTCAAGGTTCAAAGAGCAGAAATGCAAAGAATAATTATTCTAAAATCAAACCAATCCAATTTGTTGACATATTTCATGATAATTAGACCATAATTAGCAAAATTACATGGACAAGTAGTTCCAAATTTGGTGGCCTTCGAGTTTTGGCGGCCATTTTTTTAAATCTTGTCGGCAACTAACGTGCGGATCAAAGGAAATTTATTTTTATTGTTCGAACAATGAGATAATTTTGCATAATTATGCGCTTAGACGTCTTGTTTTGGTTATAAGTCTTTGCCCAAAACAACGGTAAAAGGTATTGTGACCACACATTTCTGTAAAGCCTGAAGGGCTAGATGGAGTGATTTAATGTTTTCCGAGCAAAAAAAAAGTGAATATTGCAAAAATTATTTTGCGAAGTCAGATTGGTCAAGCGCTGAAATTCTATTATAACGTCACGTGACCTCGGTAGGGTTTCCTACCTAACCACAGCACACTTAGCCAAAGCACGACAGCTAGCCCTTCGGGATTTATACACCCCCTTCTCACAGACCCGGTGGGATTTTTTCAGCTAGTGGGGGTAAAATAGCGACCCAAGACTCGCTGGAGATTGATATTCCCATGTTTGCTTATGACTGTTGATTTGAATTCTATTGTTTTTCGACCCAGAAAAATTCAGTAGGGATGGAAAAAATAGCACGATAATTTGCAGTGAGGATTGGTTTATCTGATTATTTTTAGCGGGGACAAAAATTTAAGGATAATTTTCCCCTGGGGATGATATTTTGGCCCATTTTCAAGTGGGAAGGGTTACCAGTGGGTCTGTGAGAAGAAGGTGTCTTTATAGATCTGAGATTGTGAATGTGAATTATCGAATTGTATATTTAAGCTTAGTACTCACTTGTTGAAAAAAGTTGCGCTTAACACTAGTCGCACACGTTTAAAAATAAAAAATAAAACTACAAAGCAACAAAAAGCCACACAAATCATAGTGAGTACACGCATTAGTCGCACGCATCTAATGTTAGACTTAGGTGTTTAATATTAAACGCACTGACCGTATTACATCGGATAAACGCCCGAGGCGTTTATTTAATTTTTCCGATTTTAGGAGGGGTGTTTATTCGAGGGGGCGTTTATTCAAAGTAATACGGTACTCAGCGAAAAAAAATCTTGTTTAACAATGCGGTGTCTTTGATATACGCGACTAAGGTTTTTTGATATGTGCGCCTAACATTAAACACCTGCGACTAAACATTAGACGCGTGCGACTAGTGTTAAACGCCACTTTTTTTAATACGTGAGTACCAAACTTTACTGAACAATTTCAATTTTTAGATATCTTGGTGGTGCTGAAGTAACAGACGATGAATGGGTTGGTTATCTCAATACAACGTATCGTTATGGTCCTTTGAAAAATTCCTCATTGTAAGTGAGTACTCGACGGCCGTAAGGCTCCGGGTGTGTAAAATCAGGCCCGGCGGAACAACTATAAAAGTGGAGAGGCTGCAAGACCTAAATGAGATAGAATTCGCGAGAAGAATTGGAGAGAAGAGTCTAGTTTACTGATGCCTCCCCAGCCTCCCCGCTCCCGCTGGGCCTGATAAATACAGATTTTGCGGTATTTGGGATTACAGGTCTTTGATATTGAATTTTTCCGAGATATATGTGTTAAAACCACATCACACCAGGCGATACACGATTTTTTATAAGAACAAACTGTATCATCTTAAACAGCTCTGAGATATCATCGAGCACTTCTGGCACTTCTGGCACTAAGAAAATCTAAAAATGTAAGAACAAACTATATGCGAATATGTTAAGGCTTCGATAGCAAAAATATTAAGAACAGGACAAACTAGAAGTATGTAGGTTTAAAGGGCTACTATACAATATACTACACAATGTATTGGTGAACAGCATTGTTTCCAGACCAATGTACGATTTTCTTTCTGTAAACAATCCCCTGGACGATCATATCGTCTACACAAAAACGATGGTTATCCCGGGGCGGAGTAAGCAGTGGTGGAATTGTTTACATTGTTTGTTTCAAACTCTACCGCCACCTTTTTGCCGTAAACCGCCCTGACTCTGCGCATATATATTTTCTCGCGTTTGCTGGCCCTCTTCTAACGGACGATAGCATCATCTAACAATCCCCTTGTTTTGTTGGAGTATTGCAAATCGATCTGGCAATATATTGTGGAAACTTTTCAATAAACTGTGATCACTTTCCAATAATTGCAAGCACTCACCAATATATTGTCTAACACAATATATGGTTCAGTGTATGTAGCCCTTAACTTGATTGACTCCCAGCATTATTGAAAAGAAGTTTGTTCGCCACATAAATTTGAATATAAGTCTTAAAGAACACGTGATTATAAATTTATTATCAATTTAGAGATTAATTAACGCATTCATCCGGCTTCGCAACCGCCGAATAAAAAGTTGCTAGACTATTAAGGAAGTCGCCTTGACGCTACAGCTAATGCTTGCCTTACGCTAGACTGACACACCAGTCGAGCTGGAAAGGTATCGCGCGGGAAAAGTTAGGCGAGCGTAGGAAGAAATTTTGTCGGCGGCAAGAGCTTAAAACGCTTAATCAGTAGCCTCTCACCAACTTTTGCTAGTTCTCCTACGCTGCTCCTATTCTAGCAAACGTCCGCCGCCTCTATGTTCCCGCCCTCTGAAATGATTAATTAACAGACTTGTTTGCTAGTCTAGCCTTACGCTCCTTACGTTCCAAACTTAACTTACGGCTTTTTTCGATTAATTTTTCTATTATTAGTATCGACTTATTTCTCTGATTTGTAAGTATGAAATAACGGCTGTCATATAGTCTAAGTGTTGTTTACGCACGGCAAAGCTCTTTGGATAGTAAAGGTGATCAGATGCAGTGATTATAGCCCAAGGAACTAAATATTAAAATCGTTCAATCCAATTTTTGTTTTTCTTTCCAGGACAGTGGACTTAGTGGTCAACAACGACAACAAAATCACTGATATACGAAATGTCTGCGGGTTCATGAAAGGAAAATACGAACCAGGTAGACAAGTTGATTATTTTTTTACACCCTCCTCCAGTGGCGTAGACAGGAGGGGCGCAAAATTTGTGTAGGAGAGCAGATTTTTGTGACAATGTAATTATCTATTCATAAATATAAAAAGATAATTACTGTGTCATAAAAATCTACTCTCCTACACGAATTTTTTCTACGCTATTGCTCCTGTTACAGACCCCCACCCCACCCTTTATCCTTTGAAAGTCCACCTTAATTGTCCTGACTGACTTAGGAAGACCGTGCGGGATTTTGCGGGTCAAAACTGCGGGTCATTCTAAATCGTTTCAATCATGCCGCCGTCTCCAAAAAGGTAAAATGCATAAACTCACTAATATGATATAAGTCCCGGAAAATTCCTTTGGAAGACCTTCTTGAAAAAAACAAGACGACTCGAAGTCGAAAATTTCGCCTAGAATTTGAACTGCATGGGAAAAACAAGAAGTAGAGATTGAAGCTAATCTGAAATCTACTTTACATCGAGCCTTGATGAAACAATTTTACAAGAACAACGAGGCTTAAAATCGCTGAATAAAATAAGATCAATTTAAGAACAATTCTTGTTTAGTTTTTAAAAACTCTAATAAAGTATATGCTTATAAAAAATAAATATGCTCATATTGTGCGCCATCCCTTGTTTACTTTGTAAGAACTAATTACCGAAAGGTATATCACCGTCTATCAATATGCTTATAAAAAAAATAAAGAAAAAATCAATCGTCCGTGGTTATACGAGAGTGTAACTTGTAAATTAAGTTTAGTGAGTGTGTCCACCGTATAGTGTACTTTCGTTTTCTAATTTTTTTTCCGATATCGCCAAGAATGCTTATCGTAATACGATTTCGCTAGGCGAAATTAACAAAGTCTTTTTAAAAAGTATCAGAAAATCTGCAAAAATTAAAGTAAAAGTAAAAGGATTTCAAAGAAGTGCATCTCAGAACTTTGTTCTCACAAATTTCAATAAATATCCCTTTTAATGTAATTTTTTCGTTTTGTATTTTAGATCGTTACGTCATGTTAGGTAACCATGTTGATGCATGGGTGAACGGCGCAGTGGACGCAACAAGCGGAACAACGGTTATGATGGAGATAGCACGTGCTCTTGGTGAAAAACATAAGACAGGTATAGTCATAGACCATTTCAAAGTCGAAATGGATCATGGGTAATTAGGACTGATTGCGCCTCCATAACGGCTTTCTGTTGACTAGACGCAAAAATCTTCAAAACTTTTCAAAACTTTGGACCAATAGTAAGTCGTCATTAGTGCGCAGTGGTCCTGATTACCCATTTCGCTTTGCTACTGTGAAATGCCTATAGACTAGAGTCTATCTCTGATTGAACTTAACATTCTGATGTTTTCAACTAGTCCAGTGAAGTAGACTAGAGGAATCCGTCATCCTGAAAAGATTTACTTTCGTTTTCAATAATTATACGATGAGACTTTCTCAAAGACACAAAAATACTTTCATATTTTGAAAAAAAGACACCTCTGTCTCACAGCCCCGGTGGAACTTTTTTCCTCAGTGGGGATGAAAATTCCTATTGAAATCCCAATGGGAATAGAAATTCTATTGTTCCAAAGTTATAAAGATCCAGTGGGGATGGTTTTTGAGTGAAATTTTTAAACATGGAACTTCTAATGGGGAATAAATCAAACTCAATTTCCTAGTGGGGCTGAAACGACAGGGTATTTTCCCACCAGGAATAGCTTACTTACGTGTTTTATTGACTAATTTTTTTCCTTCTTGCGAATCCCGTTTTTCAGTTTCATTCAATCCCATAACCCTCTACTTCAGGTTGGCGACCACGTCGATCCATAATGCTTTGCGGTTGGGATGGTGAAGAATCAGGTTTGATTGGTTCAGTAGAACACGTGGAAGAATATTACAGCCAATTGAAAGACAAAGCGATCGCTTACATTAACATCGACTCCGCTGTAGCAGTTTTTTTATAAGAACATCAAAAAATTTTAAACCTTCAAATGTTCTTAACTTTTTGAGTTATAAGCCTATAAATCTTCTGAACATGTTCTTATTTTCACCATTTTTTAAATATTTTTGTCCCTTTTCCTAAGAAATTGGGTATTTTAGAGTCCGAGAAGCCTTAAATTTTTATTAACTTGTTCATTTTTGCCCTCGTAGCCTTATGTCCTTATAGAGTTTGTTCTTATAAAAAAACGAGTAGAAATCTCTCCGTCTTTTCAGGGAACAATTCCCTTCTAACTGCCGCCAGCCCGCTACTCCACGATCTTATGTTCGACGTTCACAAGAAAGTTAACGACCCATACCGTGATGAGACTGTGTTCGATCGTTGCATGATTCATTATAAAGACACTGACTATAATAAAACGCACAAGATTTATTCTCTGGGTGCTGGTAGTGATTATTTCGCGTTCTATAAATTTATGGGCATTCCATCGATTGATATGAGCTACCGACAGAGTGACTTGGTAAGATGTTGTTTTTTATCTTTACCGTAGAAGGGTTGAATTTTCTCATTCCCGGGAAACACTTCTGGCGCATTTCCGGGATCATTCCGCTGTTTTTTCACGGCATACCGTCATGGATGATGTGTTGAAATGGAATATTCCAGAAATAGTTGCCACTCCTAAGTTGAGGAGGTGTGGTGCAAAGAGTCACTTTTCCCAAAATAGGGGTTACAATTTTTTTTCTGGAATAGTCCAATGCAAAGATAACACACAACAGTTTCTTTTGTACCTACCCAGACTTCTAGTCGTTTCCTGTTGTTAAAGTGATAATATGAAAGTTGCCGAGAGTGAGAAAGTTTGCCATATCCTACGCCACACCCCTGTCTCGTTGACCCGGTGAGACTTGAACACTCTAATTGAGATGGAAAATCATAGATATTTAATACATGGGAGATTATTCGAACTCTTAACAGCCTGAAAATCCTGAAATTTCTAAAAGACTACATGGAAATGTGTATTCGCAAACACATTCCCTCTTATACTTTAAAGACTTTGCGAACTTAATTCCTGTAAAAATTTTATCTTATTATCTGGACCAAATCTACAACACTTTTTATCACCCAGAATCACACTTTTCACTATACCATAAAAGATACTTGTCCATGAAAGAACATCACGCGAACTTTTAAAATCGCTGGCCAAGCCGTAACATTTTAATCACTAAAGTAAAATTATAAAGTTTAAACTTTCCAAAACTCCATTTTACTTTCAGGACCAAATCTACAACACTTCTTATTACCCACAATACCACACTTTTCATGATACCATCTTCTGGATGGAACATTTCGTTGACAAAGATTACAAAGTCCATTTGACTGTCGCCAGAGTTGGATTGCTATATCTGTTGAAACTGGCTGAAAATACTCTTATACCATTCACCATGCAACGTTGACGCCCTCAATCGAGGTGTAACATCATTGAAATCGACAATGAAGAAAGATGGCGGATTAGGAGAAGCAAAAGATTTCAGAATGTAAGTCTAATCCTTTTCATAAATTACGTTACCAACATTACATTAACTCCCAGCGGATTTTATTAAAACTATACTTCCTATTAAAAAAATCATTTAAACTATAAGGAGACATAATCACCATGGTAATACGTTTGAATACGAGACAAGTATGTTCGTGAGGTAATTTATGAAAAGGTCTATTTGTTTCAGGTTTTAGGGTATTTTAATCGGTTTAACTTTCACAAGATTTAATTCTACGCTTTTTGCCTACGCGAAAATAAAACTAGTGAAATTGTAAGAGATTGCTGCGATCCTCGAAAAATAAGTGAAAATAAAACTAGAAAGTTTTCGCGATTTTTTTTGGCTTGCGAAATCAAATCTCGCTAAAATTAATCTGATTAAAGATTAAAGTATTTAACCTACTTCTGGTCGAAATTTAAGCCCTGTCAAACACAAAATTTGATAATATTGTCCAAAACCCACCCTGAAAAATGGTGAAAATAACCTTATATCAACCCCTGATACAATTTTCGAAATCCAGTAAATCGCGACACTGTCAGATATTTTTGGAGTTTAAAAGGCCCCGATGACACGCCCCCATACCCGATTTCGCATGAGCTAACATCATTCTTTTTATTGTTTTAGTGGTCAAACCATTGGATGGTGGAGTCAAAAGTTTCTCAAAAGCTGTTGCCTCGATGACCAAATATATAGCAAGTGTGAAAAAAGACAAAGAAAAGTTGAACAAGTAAGACCAGCTGCATAATTTCATTAATGTTAAGGATCTTTCACGTACGAGCTAGATGTATTTCATCCTTGCAGTCTTGATTTCTTGACCAAGAAAAGGGCATGAAATATAATATAAGAACAGCACTGTTACAAACTCGAAAAGAACAAAAATAACCGTGTACGGAAAATAAATCTAAAACCCAGAAAAATAAAATTTCTACGGTGTTCATCTAGATATGATCTGAACAGAACTTTGAAGTAATTGACGGAATGAGTAAAACCCGACTTTCTGGTGTTGGCTCTTCCACTTAAATAACCTTTTTCGGTTTATTTTTAGCCCAATGTTTGTGCGAATGTTGAACGATAAGTTGATGCAACTTGAGAAAGGTTTCGCTTACCCTGGAGGTGTCCCTGGAAGACCACAACTGAAGTAAGCACGGGTATCTTATACAAAACATTCTATTAGTCGTTGTTATACGCAAAACACAAAGAGGAATGATCGGTCGGGATTGTGATGGTGAAATTTGTCGTTCTTTTTTAAGAGGGGGTTTATCTAAAGAATCCTGCATTACTAAAATAGACAAAAAGAACGACAAATTTCATAAAAAACGACATATTTCGCCGTTTAGCGATTCATTCCCCTTTGTTTATCACGGGAATTAACTACATGTGGTTGAAAAGAACGACAAATTACGCATGCGTGTTACAATGAAGGATTCTTTAGAGGAACAGACTGTAATATTGCGAAGTAGGCACTTTCTCCAAACTTTTAAGAACAAAATAAGACTGAAAATATTTTCGCAAAAATGATAGACGAGGGGGGGGACGACTAACATTTAAGCAACGAACGTTGTTTAAACTAAACGACTCAGTGAAGTGAACTAAGTGAAAATTGAGTGCAGGAAACCAATAAAATCGTTTTGAAATTTTCTTCTCTTCTTTACAAAACAGACATTATATCATGACATCATCATCAAACAGTAAATATAGTGACTGTCCGTTACCTGCCCTATCCGACCTCATTCCCGCACGTTCGTGCTCAGGCTCTCTGGCTCTTTTAGTCCTTTTTCTTTTCATTGGCCTTGCCTTGTTTTCATTTTGGCTCAGTTCAGTTCATTTTCTGGCCTTCATTTTTCATTTGCATTGCACGTTCGTGCCCTGGTTTCATGGTCTTCTCAGCTGTGCACTCGTTTCGCCCGCATTCTCATTCGCACGTTCGTGCTCAGGCTTCTTGGCGGTCACAGCTGTGGTTCTACCTTGTTCACGTTTCGTGCCTTTTTTGTTTGATTATTAGTCATTTTTTCATTAATTAGACATTTTTTTCACTAATTAGTCATTTTTCACTAATTAGCCATTTTCATTAATTAGTCATTTTTTCACTAATTAGTCATTTTCACTAATTAGCATCATAATTCCTAGTTTTCATTTATTTAGTCAAATTGTCAATTTTTCTAAATTATTTTCTTTGTATTCATTTCAGTTTGAACACTTCACATCCATATCACAATAATCACGTCGTGTTACAAACATCCCTAGCGGTCCTGCCCTGCTACATTCAAACAGAATCTCGATTCAATCAGAAACTCATTCAAACCAATCATGTCGCACCATTAACAATCTTCATGCTGTTACGATCCAAGAAACGTATCGATTACAAAATGTTCAGTGAGGACGGTACAAAGCATCTCAAACCTGATCTCACCGGAGCCACTGCAGGAGTCGTGGCTGATGAGCTTCAACATGTGATCAACTCAATCACCCTCATCCTGGAGGAAATCAAAGACTTCATCATTGAATCTGCTATTGACGGTTTAACACCACCAGAGGAGATCGATGACAACATTTCAAAAATTGGATCAATGAGATCAACTCTACGTCACCTCTTCATCAAAGTGCCGAATGACTCCATCGACAAAACGCTTTTCGAATCCTACGACTCAGCAATCTCCAGCATCCAAATGTACATCACTGATGCAAAGCAAACCAAACGTGATCAACGAGAATTCGTCGAGAATTCATCTAAAGAGGCAAAATCGAAATCAATCGAGTTTTCCATCAAAAATGTTGACCACTCCCTAAAATTAATCGAATCCCAACTTTCCATCGATTTCAATGAAGTAACAGACACTGTTGTCCAATCTGCAAGCAAAGATATTCCTGATATCACGAAGTCAATGGAGAAGATAGCAATCGAACTCAAGGTCCTTATCAGAGACACAACTGGGACAACTAAGGAGCCATCAGTCACAATGCTACAGCAGAAGTATTCACGTTTGATTACTTCTCTTCAAACCTTCTCAACCAACGTCAAAAAGCAGCTTGCCGACAGAGAGATCGATAAACTCTCGACATTCAAAGATTCGATCCTGAAAATCAAACGGCAGAAATTCAGTGGATTCGACTCAAAACTAGACATTTACTCATTCCAAACCGAGTTTGAGAAGCTCCACAAACGCCACACTCCAAGATGCTACATGCCAGACCTTCTTCGCAACAATTATTTAGAGGATCCAGCCCTGTCAATCGTGAAAGCTGAAACAAACATTGACGAAATCTGGAAA
The DNA here is from genome assembly GCF_902728285.1 of Clytia hemisphaerica. NCBI lineage: Eukaryota > Metazoa > Cnidaria > Hydrozoa > Leptothecata > Clytiidae > Clytia > Clytia hemisphaerica. Next base: position 232,697 of record NW_027103363.1, read on the forward strand.
CGTCTAAAGTCATCATTCGGTAACACAAACATTTTATTGAACAATAAACTGCAAGAGCTATCCAGTCTCGAAAATATCTGGAGGCTTAAAAATCCATCCAAAATTGCTGAAGCTCTTACTAAGATCATCTCGCTCATGAAAGACCTAATGTCATTATCAGAACAACACAACATTGAAGCCAAGCTCTACAACAGTGATGGAATCCAACGTCTCTACAAATTGATTGGCGACTCTAGAACTACTCGATGGTTTGAGTCTATTTGTGACCAAGATTTAGAGGGTAAAGAACTTTGGTTTCAACTGATAGAATTTTTAGAGAGAGACTTAAAAGTTCAACAGCAAAAGCAACTCTTGACATCGCTAGATACTGACAAGCCACCAAGAGGTCAGCATTCGCATCCAAGCATTCGAGATCCTTCAATTCCAATTCCAGACGATCAAACTCAGTGCGCCATTTGTGGTTCAAAGGATCATCCAACAACCATTGGACCAAAAGGAAACAAGCTGATCCAATACTTTGTCTGCAAGGAATTCGCAGATATGTCACCTTCTGAACGCTTTTCCATCCTAAAACGTAAACATTTGTGTCACCAATGTCTCTTCCCTGGTGCCCACGTCGACACTGGCAAGCATCAGGAAGGTAAATGTCAACGTCAATTCATATGCAGACACAAAGATCATGACAACTTCACTATCAAGAAACACGTGCTTGTCTGTGAAGAGCACAAGAGGGATCAAGAAAATGTCAACCAACTCGAGCGATTCAAGCAGAGGTGCATCAGCAAACGTAACAACATGCCAGAGTTCTCCAAAAACATCTCCAACTTCATTGCAATTTCATCGTTCCAAACCAGATCACCAAAGGACTCTGTGGACGAATCAGCCATCTTCCAGTTTCAAGAAGTCACCATCAACCACAAACCGTATCTGATTTTCTACGATTCTGGATGTGACGATTTCATCGTTCGTACGTCATCAGTCAAATCATTGGATGCCGAATTGCAGTGCCAAATTCCTATCAACTTGGGTGGAGTCGGAGGTGTTACAACTCCAATACGAACAAACGTTTATTCAGTCAAGATCCCAACCCATGACGGATCTGATGCAACATTTGTTGGAATATCACTGGACAAAATCACCTCAACATTTCCAACCTACCATTTGAACGGCCAAGTCGAGCATGATGTCCACGAAGCCTACAAGAAAGTTGGAGGTGATCCATCGCAACTTCCGAAACTACCACCTACCATTGGAGGAAACGTCGATTTAATGATTGGAATCAGATATCTCCGTTATTTCCCAAAGTTCGTGTTCCAGATGCCTTCAGGATTAACAATTTACCAATCCATATTTCGCAGCTCATGTGGCAGTCGTGGAGTTATTGGTGGTCCTCATCAATTGTTCACCATGATCAACAATGAATTTCACAGGACTGGTAAGAGTGATTTTATTTCTAAACAATTCAGACTTTATCAAACTGGTTATCAACTCAACCCAGACGTTCCACTTCTGTGCACAACTCGCACCTACCAAGTCTCCAACAACTCGTATCCTGGCCAACAATCAACGTTCGACATTGCTGAAAGTGCCGGCAGTAAAGTTACCTATCGTTGCACCAAATGTCGTTCTTGTGTCGATTGTAAGTCCAATGGATCAATAGAGGCAACAAGCATTCGTGAAGAGGTTGAACAAGAACTCATTAATAAATCAATCATCGTAAAATCCGACGAGCAAGTGACGATCGCAACACTTCCATTCATCCAAGATCCCATCACTCGTTTGGTGCCCAACCGTTCTAGGGCACTGAAAGTCTACAATCAACAAGTTTCAAAGCTTAATCGTCATCCAGAGGACAAGTCAGATGTATTAGAATCCGAACGTAAGCTTCAAAGACTTGGACACGTTGATTACGTCAATAATCTTCCAAAGGACCAGCAAGATCAACTGTCATCAAACGCTATCCAAAACTACATTCCATGGCGGGCTGTATGGAAACTCAGCTCGCTAACAACGCCATGCAGAATTGTGTTCGATGCATCACAGCCAACAAGTAGTGGATATAGCTTAAACTCAATCCTCGCCAAAGGAACCAACGGAATGAACAAATTGGTGGAAATCCTCATCAGGTGGTACACTCACAGATCCGCCTTCCATACCGATGTCACCAAAATGTATAATTCCGTCAAGCTATGCTCTGATTACTGGTGCTACCAACGATACTTATGGCACGACACACTCGACATCAACCAGCCACCTGAAGAGAAAGTGATAAAGACGTTGATATACGGTGTGCGATCAAGTGGCAATCAATCCGAAAGAGGCATTCGTCAAACCTCATCCTTGTCGAAAGAGGAATTCAATGATCAAACCTCAAAACAACGAGCCGACCAAATGGAAATCGCTCTCAGTCGGGGAGGGTTCGGTTTGAAAGGTTTCACATTCAGTGGTGATGATCCTCCAGCATCCTTGACCAAAGATGGAGAATCGATCGGCGTTGGTGGTCTCATTTGGTATCCGAAATCAGATCAAATTGCCATCGACGTAACCGAATTAAATTTTGCCAAAAAGCATCGTGGTAAAAAGCCAACCATTCAAGTCGGTGTAATACCATCAAAACTCACTCGACGTCATTGCGTTTCGAAAGTTGGTGAAATATTCGACATCACTGGCAAATTGACACCCATCACCGCTTCATTCAAGCTTGATCTTCGCAGCCTTGTCGATCTTGGACTCAGTTGGGACGATGCCATTCCTGACAATCTCAGACCGATCTGGGAAGATAACTTTACCATGATGCAAGAAATCAAGAATATCCGGTATCAAAGAACCATCGTTCCTCCAGATGCAGTCAATCTGAACATCAACACTGTCGATTTTGGGGATGCTAGCAAACAGATGGCAGCTGTCGCTATCTACGCACGAATGCTCCGTAAAAATGGCGAATATTCCTCGCAACTTATCTTCTCGAGATCCAAAGTCATCTCACCGACAACACAACCACGTGCAGAGCTCATTGCTGCTGTGCTCAATGCCCATACTGGTGAGGTCGTCAGACGTGCACTCAAATCAAAACATGATGGATCAATCAAACTAACTGATAGCACAATCAATCTGCACTGGATCAGCAACGACGAGATCACTCTAAAGCCATTTGTACGTAATCGAATCATTGAAATCAAACGCTTCACGTCATCCGAAAATTGGTACTACATCAACACAAAGCAAATGTTGGCCGACCTTCCAAGACGTCGTGGTTGCAAGCTTTTCGACATCAACAACAGTTCGAGATGGATCAACGGTGATTCCTGGATGACAACTGATGTCAAGGACTTCCCCATCAAAAAAGTGAGTCAGATTATTCTTAACTCTTCTGACCTTACCCAAATGAAGAAAAAGGCTACTTTCGAGAGCAACCAACATCATTCATTCACGAAGACTTCTGGACATTCGTCACTTCCTGCCGAAGTGAGCGAACGCTACTCATTCTCGAAATACTTGATAGACCCCAACAGATTTCGTTTCACCAAAGTTATCAGAATTCTTGCTCTCGTATTTAAATATCTGCAAAAACTTAGATATTTAGCTCAACAAAGACGTGCATCCAATACCGACAATCATCAACTGATCATCAAATTGGACGATATGGAAGTTCACATCAAATCAGCGGAAGTTTACTTCTGGCACAAGGGAACTAATGAGGTCAAACGATTCGTCAGCCCTAACAAATACAAACGTATCTCAACTGAAGTGGACGGTGTACTCATTTACACCGGTCGCATTCTTCCAAACGAAAGCATCGACATCGTTACACCAATGACTCGTGTCATGAAAGATCTCCATCAAACTGTCTTTTGTGTACCGATCCTGGAAAAGCATTCACCACTTTCCTACGCCATTTTACAAGAGGTTCACTGGTTCAACAAGACCGTCAAGCACTCGGGAATCGAATCGACATTACGTTATGCATCCAAAGTCGCCCACATCATTGAAGGTCGTGAGGTCACAAAGAAGATCAAACGAGCCTGCAAACTGTGTCGTTATCTCGAAAAACAACGCATCAAGGTTTCGATGGGGAAGATTCCAAACTCCTGCATGACGATTGCACCAGCATTCTACAACACTCAATGTGATCTAGCCGGACCATTTCAAGCATACAGTTCATTCAACAAAACGATCAAAATTTGGTTGACAATCTTTTGTTGCTCTACAACTTCCACCATTTCGATCAAGACAATGGACGACTACAGCACGCCATCTTTCCTACTTTCCCTTACTCGCTTCGCTTGTGATAACGGTTATCCAATGAATATGTTCATCGATCAAGGCAGCCAAATGGTCAAAGGCTGTGACGATTCAAGGATTTCGTTCAAAGATCTCAAAAACCGCCTTCAAGATTCAACCCGTTCAACCGACGTCAAGATGAATTTCGAAGTTTGCCCTGTCGGCGGACATAATTATAACGGAAAGGTTGAACGTAAGATACGAGAAGTGAAATCATCAATCAACAAATCATTCCAAGGAAGGAGACTATCGATCCTGCAATGGGAGACACTATCATCGGAAGTAGCAAACTCCATGAACGACCTGCCTATGGCACTCAATGGCATTGTATCCGATTACGAATCAATGGATTTCATCACACCGAACCGTCTCAAGCTTGGACGTAACAATGATCGTAGCCCTACCGAACCACTCATCGTTTCCAAGAATCCATCGAAAATCCTTCAAACCAACACCGAAATCCTCGACATTTGGTTTGACAACTGGCTGATCAACCATGTTCCAAAAATCACTTATCAGCCCAAATGGTTCATTAACGACAGAGACATCATGGTGGGCGACATCGTGTTGTTCCTCAAGAATGACTCCCTCATCAATTCCACATATCAGTACGGTATCGTTCGAGAGTATTCCCAGGACGAGATTCAAAAGTTCGGAAAGTCAAAGTCGCATACAAGAACCATAATGAAAGCGTGCTCCGCGAGACGAATCGTGCAGTTCGTGAGTTAGTAGTTATCCATCAAGTGGATGAAGTTGATCTGGTGGATGGTTTAAATGAAATGTTTAACTTGACTAAATGACTTTTGCATCTGCCCGGGGGCAGTGTTAAAGGACTCTCAAATGACTTCAAAAGTCATTAGTATATCATTAATAAAATCAATTATTTCATACGCAACATTATATACATTTTAATACATATTTCATTACGTCATCGTCCCTTGAGACTCTTTTCGCCCATAGTCACATTTTCTGTTTTGTCACTCTCACTTCAGTTACACGAGAGCTTTTAGAGAGATAAGACGTATGGTGTTGAGACATGTTTTTGAGTTTGACATTTTGACATCATTTTACTTTGAATTTCAATTCACATTCGAAGTACATTTTTCATAGCAGTTTTTACACAGTGACTACACTTGGGCAATCTGGTAAGCATAATTCTAGTTATTTGACATTTATAAATTCATAAAATTTACAAAAATATTTATTCAAAACTTAGATTTTCATTTACTTTCTTCTTTTCATTGGACTTTCATTGCACTCACGCACGTTCGTGCTCAGGCTCTCTGGCTCTTTTAGTCCTTTTTCTTTTCATTGGCCTTGCCTTGTTTTCATTTTGGCTCAGTTCAGTTCATTTTCTGGCCTTCATTTTTCATTTGCATTGCACGTTCGTGCCCTGGTTTCATGGTCTTCTCAGCTGTGCACTCGTTTCGCCCGCATTCTCATTCGCACGTTCGTGCTCAGGCTTCTTGGCGGTCACAGCTGTGGTTCTACCTTGTTCACGTTTCGTGCCTTTTTTGTTTGATTATTAGTCATTTTTTCATTAATTAGACATTTTTTTCACTAATTAGTCATTTTTCACTAATTAGCCATTTTCATTAATTAGTCATTTTTTCACTAATTAGTCATTTTCACTAATTAGCATCATCATTCCTAGTTTTCATTTATTTAGTCAAATTGTCAATTTTTCTAAATTATTTTCTTTATATTCATTTCAGTTTGAACACTTCACATCCATATCACAATAATCACGTCGTGTTACAAACATCCCTAGCGGTCCTGCCCTGCTACACGGGGGGGGGGGCACTCGATCTGAAAACGACTGTTCGGCGGAAAATTTGGCTTCCAAAATCGAACCTTTACAGTGCATCCAGCTGGCAGTGCATGCAGAGAAAATTTGGCCAAAAAATGACCCTTACAGTGGGGGCCAGAGGAGGAAAGGATATAAAAAAGACAAGAAAGAACGAAGAGTCGTGTTAGAATAAAAAGGTCAATACCACTTTCTCTCTCTAAAAAGCTTGTCTGGCACACACAACATGTTGGCCACACAACAAGTTGGCCACACAACACCACCTTTGCTACCATTTTTGTTTACATTTTTTTTGCTGATGAAGCATTTTTAAAAGCGCGGGATATTTCTGACCATTAAATTTTCAAATTTTTAGAGTTTTGGATATTTCCGACCATCAAATGATATTTCCGATCATCAAATGATATTTCCGACCACCTAAAGATATTTCCGACCATCAAATGATATTTCCGACCATTACGCTATGATATTTCCGACCATTAAAGATATTTCCGCCCGTCTACGGAAAAAAAATTTGCTTCGCCGCCTTGTCATCTTAAATTTAAACAAGAGCCACAAAGATGTGGTTAAATATTTCCTCCAATAGCTCAGAGCATAGATTGTAGTCGCATTCGAACCCCACAGATTACCCTAAAGCCCCAACTTAGTAACTTAGATTTATTAAAGCCTTTATATTAAGCAATATCCGATGCAAAACAAAATATAACCATATTTCTGCTAAAAATTGTCGTTATTTCATAGACATGTTCACAGATGATATAAGTCTAAAAACTTGTTAAAAAATTGCATACAAATGATAACAATTTTAACACAAAAATAAATGTATTTTATTCAACTAATATTGGTTTTTACCTTCATTAAGGAAATAAAATCTCAGATTTACAAGTTGATATTATTCTAAGACTCATCTGAGTAAGAAAGTGCCAAAATATCTTGAGACTGTCTACTAACGGACTAATATGGAAATATGGCAATATGAATTTGGGAGATATCGAAATATGTTGTTCACATTAGTTTCATATGAAAAACTTCCTTGTCATCAATATTTTAAACAACCATATTATAACTAACATTCACAAATAAAAAGTTACTTAAAAATGGATCTCCTTCTTTACAGATTTAGATTTCCAGTGCATAACATCTGTTACATTAGTATTCATGTGATAACATACAAATTGTCAACCTTGAAATTGTCACATTTAGTTACAGTATTGCTAAATATTTACAACACTTTCCAGCAAACTTTTTTGTGAAATTTGTGTCTTGATAAACTAAACTCCATGACATTTGTATCATTGATCATTAAATCACATCTTGGAACAATAGAGTTCCTTGGTTCAATTATTGCAATAATGTTTATCTTTGTTCATATTCTCATTATGTGCAACATTATCTTTATCTTTTATGCATTATCTTTGTGCAACATTATCATTACATCATTGCCAGCAAGTTACATTGTATTATAGAGAAATAGCTACTTTTTTTCAAATATAGCTATCTATTCTAGAATTGATAGTTTCAACTTCTCAACATATCGCACTCTTTGATCTATTGTTTTTATAATTGGTTACAAAGGGGGGGGGGGTTTCAGGGGTCTTAAATACCGTCATACCGACAAAATTTTGGGTCAAATACCGTAATACCGTCGGTGAAGGAAGCCTAATACCGATACCGATATTATATTTATGTTTTTTTTCTCGAAAATAATGAATTTTCAGTTATCAAATCTATTGTGTAGTAACAAAATAGAAACTGTACAAACAAGTCTTGTACTTTATGAGGCCCCCCAGTAAACCCTCAATTCAGGTATTCACGCACAAATTTTTGCCAATTCACGTATTCACGCGCGAAAAAAACCATTTTCACGTCCACGCACCAATTTTGCTTTTACATCTTTGGTTAAACGATTGTGACCTTATTGGGCTAAATTTAACCTTTTTATGGCTTCTTTTAAACAGATTGACCTATTCTTATACAAAACATTTTCACCAATATAAAGTTTTTTGCTAGTTTTGTGACCTTATTCTCGATATCGTCGACTTTTTAAGGCCTCTTTTACAGCTATTTGAGCTTTCATAAAGCAAGATTTTAGGTCTGCCACGCCAAAGTTACTTGCTTGTTACGGGAGGCAAATGCAAAATTAAGCCTTTCCCCAAATAATTTCTTCCACCCGTAATATTTCTTTCATATTGAGAATTAATTTAAAATCGAGGTTTGGGCCAATCATGGTCTGCGAAGCCGTAGACTTCAACACAGGCTTCATAGAGGTGGTGCTGTGGTGCAACTAGAGGACGCAAATAATAAAGTTTAACCCCCCCCTATCGGAGGAGAAAAAATGAATGGAAACTAATAATGCGAGCGAAGCGAGCGCGAAAATTTTTCGACAATTTTCGATCTCCTTTGTTACTGAAAAACGGCCTTAATACGCTATTGTTAGCCAAGTATGCCTTGTTTGGTCACAGAATTTTTGATTTTATTTAACACTAACCATTTGTTGGCAAAAATATGGTACGGCGAGCGACATACCTGCCGTACCCGGTGCGGCGTTCCAATAGTTTCGCCCAAGAAAAAATTTAAATTTTAGAATGCCTAGATTGCCTGAAAACACATCATGTGCATCATGATGTGAATTATTTTTTAATCGTTCGATGCTGCACAAGATGTTTTTAGAACTACCTTCTTTTACTAATTATTGAAGGAGTAAATACCGCCTTTACTGTTTCTAAGTTACTGCAGTATCAGTGTATTGTATTGTAGTAGCAATATAAGTGAATACGGAGAGACGACCATATCATTTAGTGCTGACGGAGAAAATTTTATCTAGACTCATTTGTTGGATGCAGTATTTGCATCACAAAAGTTGTCATTAAAAGAATGCGCCCGCAGAAAAATAACAAAAATATTTGTTTAAATATCGTAAAGTTTTGCTTATTTAGAATAACCTCACTATGATAATAAGTCAATATGACATCCAAGATTGTGCGAGCGAAGCGAGCAAGAAAATTTTACTGGTTAAAATAGCGGAATAGACTTATCTTTTTTGAAAGTTTTTCTGCATGAAACTAATGAAAAAACTAAAAGGTAAATAGTTTTATACCGAAATACCGTTTTTTATTGATAAAAATATCGAAATACCGAAATACCGACAAAAAAACAATGAATTTACCGATACCGGGAGAAAATGAAATACCGTAATCCCGTCGTTTTTTTCTCGTAATACCGATTTACCGGGGGTAAAAAGGCCCAATACCGTCATACCGTAAAAGTGAAAACCCCCCCAACAAAGGAGTGCCGCTCAGACATTTCTTTCCTTCATTCGTCTCTTATATCGCCATGGAAACGAACAATTAACCCAATTAGTTTTTTCTTCTCCTCTCTTATCATCACGTTAACAAAAGAGATAATTGTCTCTTTAATAGGAGAAGGATCTTTTATTTTTTAAAGAGACGACTTAATAGAATACTCTCTGTACTAGCTGGTAATTATGTCGCTCTGACAACCCTATTGTATTTTGATTTAAAAGAACGGCTTAATAAATAAGCATTCTCTGTTAATAAGAAATACATTGCTTTTAAAGAGTTATAACATTTTGATATTTTGTTTAGAATAAAAAGTTGTTTTTATAGATAACTGATACAAAGAGGGTGTGGTGGTCAACTCCGACAACATAAACGGGGGTGATGAGAATTACACATGACAACTTCGATACCAACAGGTAAAGTATTTTACCAACAGATAAAGTATTTTACCAACAGATAAAGTAGCTCTTCGAATGCCCCTTTTTTGAATTTAACCCCCTGAAAAATGGCGAATTTTCCCAGATTGCATGAATGTTTGAATCGCGAAAAAAAACTAGGGTGAATGTCTGAAAATTGGTCCTCTGCGTGATGCGTGAAATGCGAATATTGTTGGCGTGATTGCGTGAAATGACGATTTTTCCCCGATTTCGTGTATGCATGAATTGCAAAAAAAGCGTGAATGAGTGAACATTGGTTAACTGGGGGCCTGTTAAAGAAAAGACACTCTTATGTTTTGGATTTATTTTAGAATGATCTTCAAGATTCTTCTGAAATTTGTCATTCACAAAAAATTGTATTTTTTTTTATTTTTTCTTGGGGGGGGGGTAGTCAGCTCCCACAGAGTAAGGTTCCTGAACGAAAATCTTCAATGACTTTGAATTTTGTCATGAAATTTTGCCAGTGTGTGGGGAATGTGGATTGACACTTTCTGACAAAATTTTGTCATTTCTAATGACGTCATCATGACATGATGATGTCAACAAATTTTGAAAATGTCAAGAAAGGACCCCCGTCGAACTTTTTTTCACCTTCATAATTTTCTTTGAAATTTTGCATATAAACTCAACTTAATAAATGATTTTTAGATGTGTCAATTTTTTCTGCCACCTGCCAGATTCGTGTATTTTGCAGTATTTATAACCAAATACAAAATATCTAGGAATTAGAGGCTAAAGGCTTTTCTGATTTTTTGTGATAAAAATGAAGAAACAATGTTAAGCCAAATCTGAAGCAGTATTAAACTTAAAAAGAAGCTAAATGTCTCAATAAATTCTTTATTATATTAACCCTTCGTGCATCTTTGGGGGTCTATATTTGACAACTTTAGAAATACTTATTCAAACGACTTGCAATTTTGCCAGTGTGAACAAAATATTTATCGTCAACTCTGAGCAAAATTTCGCCATCATTTATGACGTCATTGCGTCACAAGGACGTCACCATCCTTTAAAAAGGCTGAAAATAGGACAACCCTCAAACTTTTTTCACATTCATATTTTTTACTCAAATTTTTTGTTGCTACTCCTTAAGAGATATAATTTTGAAGACATAATTTTGGGGATGGAGGTAAATTCTTTTGACCTGCTATATGTGTGTATTTTACAGGCCCAAAAATGCATGCTCTAATTGCCAAATTTAGGCCCAAAATTTATATCTCTGGATAGAAATAAGGTATTGACTTGAAATTTAAACCAGCGACAAGTAGTGATGATAGAAGCTTAATGTCAAATTCTCAGTGAAATTGGACAGGTGGTTTTCCAGAAAGTGAGCATTTCGGGTAAAATACTGAATGGTCCATAAAATACGGCCTACGTAACCGACTGGCTTGAAATTTTGTATATCGTCTGGTCAAGACCTATCATAGGTTAAAATTTCAAGTCAAAAGCTTTAGTAGCTCTTTTATTCTGGAAGGGGGTCAAAGTGTATATTACAGACCCGTCAGTAAAGTACCAAATACCCATGGGACCAAACTTTTTTCGTAAGTAAATGTTTTTATTCGACAAATCAGCTATCAGAAACAAGTTTAACCCGAAATAACCCAATTTGTGATCTTAACAAATTTGACATTCTGGTCTGTACAGTAGCAACAAAACAGGTGACTGACCTAGAATATTGATATTTATAATATTATTTATATATGATATTTTCCAGGATATTTTGTGTCTTTCGGGTTTTTTCATATGTATTACACCCCTGAATCAGTGACCCGGTCAGATACGCCCCAGTGAATAACCCGGTGAAAAATATGCTCTATAATAGCCCCAGTGAAGAAATGAAGCTAATTCCCAAAACACTAAACACAGTTTGGCTATGAGGTCTTTAAAGAGATCGTAAAATGTGTTATGATGGAAAAACTGTTTTATCAAATCACTACCCCCGTTTTTAGTAATAAGTTGGAGATTCGATATTTCATAGAAAAGTGCTACCAAGGGGTATTTCGGGCCCCATATCTTCCGAAGGACTTTTCTGTTTGCCTTGAAATTTCAGAAACTTCTTAAGCTAAGGTTGAACTACCACTGGTGTAAAAATGAACGTTATAGCATAAGTAGAAAAAAAGCTCAATTTTTACAATCGCAAATTTAACCGCTAAAAATCGCGAATTTTTCAACCAAAAATACATTCAAATATAGCGCTTTTGATTCTCTAAAACAAGAAAAAAAAATTTCCATAATTATATTTGACTATCAAAAGTTACAGGCATTCTTGTTTCCACTGCCAATTATATCTGGACAGACTTTAAATGGAGATTTTAATCTAAACTAGATCATCGAGATAAGAGTAAATAAATGATAAATTGCCGGCTTGATTATTTCACAAGAATTCCCATTGCCTTTCTCCCATTGCATGTAGGAGAAAACATAAGCGAAATAAGTCATGACATCAAATTGTAATATAAACACGCATGAGCAGGTACCCAAATCAAGAGTTGAAATCTATTTTTGTTCACGTGCTAACTTTCATAAACACTTTATTCTTTAAAAACAAACTAAGACAACTAAGCTCATATTCTGGATTTTTTTTACTGGAAGTTATTCTTTGGCATGTAAACTTGCATCCGTTTTTTATTTGAAGTCTCTCTTTTCCCTCAGTTCTTCTAAGCATTTTAAGTAACGTTCCTAAATAGATTGAATCCCGAATAAGGGAATTTCCCATAGTCACGTGACAACTAAGCTCACATTCTGAATTTTTTTTTACTGGAATGTATTCTCTGGCACGTCTACTTGCATCCGTTTTTTTTTATTTGAAGTCTATACCTTTTTTCTATTAAGAGCTATTTACGTTTATCGAATCCCGAATGCGAATCCCAATCCCGAATACCGAATACCTAACTCCAGAGAATGAATGTACCACGAAATTGATGGTATTACGGAATTGGAGACTTCTTGAGTGTGCAATATGCATAGGCAAAGAAAGCCCTAGGCTGAGAATCGAACTCAGCTTCGAATTTCAAAAATTTGAAATCGAACACCTTGCGAGGGTTTTAAAAGGGCTGAAAACAAAAAAACTGAAAACCTATATCAAGAGAGACACTAGTGATATAATTTCTTTTTAGGCTTTAACTATTTCAACACCGCCCCCAGCTAATTTTATGCTCTATTGTTTGCATTTGCCAAAGCAAACCTCTTTTTTATAAGCATACTGAAGCTCAAATTTCTTTAAAAATCAAGGATATTCTAAGCATACCTCGAGGCTCAAGGTAGTTTATTAGCATTCTTTCCAAGGCTTTAAAAAACTTTGATGTTCTTTAGAAAACATCTTGTTTATTGTTTATTGCTATTCGGAGGAATGAGGCTTCCTTTCTGTATGATTGGGCGTGGAGAAAAAAATTTTGACCGAAAGTATAATATTTTAAAATTTTCGACTGAAAAGTCAAGTTGGTAAATCGTAATAAACGTAAGTCTTAAGGTTCCTCGAATAAATACTGTACTTCTTTGCAAAATTCGTCTAGTTAAATTAGATTTTGCTCTTAAAAATATTTTTCAAAGACTTTTACAATGATTCCCTTAACAGGATCTTGCTGGCAATGTCACATCTGTTTTGATTGAGCTTTTTCGAAGAAGGCATTCAGTTGTTAGTTAGGGTTGAGGGTAGCCAGCCCCTCATTGGTCGTCGTATAAAAATAAGTATAAAATTTAGAACACAAGAAAAGTAAAAAAAATTAAATAAATGCAGAACCAATGAGAAGCTTGCAACCCAACTTGTCATTAATTAAGTTAAGTGACGTTCTATAGCCTGAACACCTATTAACCGATTATACTCTTAATTGTGAAGCAATACACGCTTTCTTGGCCGTTTGTTTGTCTGTGTGTCCAAGCTTTTTTATAAGAAACTTTGCACAAACATTATACATTTTTTACAGCAAAAAAGACAGAAGACAGAGATCGAAATTGTCGTTTTAAGGAGAAACTAGCGATGACGACAAACGAAGCTCGAAGTGGATCTTTTTAGACACATTGATAAACCTACCATCTACCATTAATGAATTAATCACTATTAGAACGATCGTTTATTGATTTTCCTAATACTAATCGTTCATAAATGATTGTGTGTTTTTTTCTCAGCTTATGAGAACATTTGGGCTATAGTATGGCTAAAAAACATGCCTAAACTTAGAAAACTTTTTAAATTTCTATGGTGTCATTGCATGAACCCTTAAATGGCTTAAGAAGGTCTTATAGGTACTAATTTTCGCGTTTTTTTTCAAAACCGTTCAAATCCACCTGTATTATATGATTGAAAGAAATTAGTCTCAATTCTTGAAAAAGGCAAAAAATCATGACAAATATTAATTTTCACAAAATGTGATTTTTTTCGTTTTTTTTTTTTTTTTTTCGTTCACGGGTCTATTTACGGCCCTAGCTAAAATTGTGGTATATCGGCCCCTTATTTAGTGATTTTCCACCCGGGACATTCTTATTCCAACCCCCCCCTGGCAATTAGTTTCTGAAATAACTTTTCACAGCCGGGGGGTGTCTGCTTATTCCAGATCCCCCGTCTATTAGATACCGAAGAGTATATTATATTATATTTCGTTGATTTTAGTAATTAATACTCACGTTTTAAGCTGATCAAAAGAACACAAAACACAAAGGGAAATGAAAATACTACACAATTATTGTTGTTTTTTGTAGATTTGTTGTTATATAAATAACTGTTTTTAATCCAACTATCTGCTTCAACTGATGAAAGATGAGAGAAGATCACATTCAGGTAAGAGTTCTCTAAATCTGCGTTTGCCAGCATCTGTGATTTGTCGAGGTCTTGGGCTCAACATGAGACGCGTGAACTCTTTAGGTAAAACTAAAGCAAGACGTGCAAGCTCTGAGTCCGTTTGGATGCACCTTGTGTTTACCACGTTCAAACAATGCAAGTGTTTAAAACGGGGAATTGACTTAAAAATTCCATAGCTTGTCAAGTACATACAGCCATCCACCCAAAGTTCTCTCAAGGAATCCATACTATCGGAGATTCTTTCTAAATCTTGGTCCACAATGTTCCATCGTTTGATTGACAAAATTTGAAGAAACCGTGCACATGGTGCCACACACAAAGCTGTTACCCTAGTATTATAACATATCCCTCTCATCTCTCTCAGCTCCATTTTGTTGAGCATTATTTCACGTAATTTAGTGCATTTTTCTAATAATAGCTTGATACCAGTCTCACATGGTTCCTTTACTCTAATTCTCAAATGTTTTAAGGAATGACAAAACTTTCCAATCATTTGGAGTCCAACATCATCCACTTGTGTATCGCACAAAATAAGCCTTCGGAGATTGGGACAGTTTGAGCAGAGAAAAGAAATACCATGATTTGTGCAAGGCTTACCAAGGAATCTACGACTATCAACTTCTATTGAAACGATCCACGCTCCTTCGTGTCTTCTAACAAAGTCGAACACAGCTTTGTCTCCATCGAGTGCAGATAGACTTTTCAGTCTTAACAACAAAGAACGGTCATTTGATAAATGATACCATCTGGTGCAAACTTTAGAAATACTCTCAAAAATCTCCTTCGGTTCGCAAAAAGAAAAGATTTGTAAGATAATGCTTTCCGGAAGAGTGTTCATTTTGACTGTAGCCATTGATTTCACATCGCGCCATTTTATAATAGCATTTTATCTCTACGAACGAGTGTTTTATAATTGACACTCCTTCATAGTGGGAGTAAGAAAGCAGGAAAATGTGCCTGCTCTGTTTACCAACCAAAAATACTTTTTCAAACCCGTGTCAGTTGTACGTTAAGTCAACAGTCGCATTTTTCACACATGTTCACTAGTTCAAATACACATTTTCGGGATAAAATTCATTTATCTTGCTGCACGAGTTTATAACGCTGTAGGTTGGAAAACATTCCTTTTTATATAAGAACGATTTTATAAGAACAATGAGGCCTTAAAATGGCCAAAAGTTAAGAACAAGTTAAGAACAGTCCCAAGATTTGGAAGGCCTTTTTTGCTTTTTGTTGAAAACTAGGAATAGATACAAAGCAAAAATTGTCCTAAAATAGCTTGAAAATAAGGATAAAATAAGAACATATTGAGACTGCGCTGACCTGACTGGATTGATGGAGGGATTGTCAGGTAGTAAACTTCACAGTCGACGCATTGAATCGCTAGATGATCAAAATTTAGTTTAAAAATTCCAGGACTTTGTCAAATTTTTTTTTGGTTTTAATCTGTTTTCACGATGTCACTAGTAACCGAAATGCTAGAATATTCGAGAACCCGTGAACGAAAGGCTAGGTAGATTTTAAGGTGCAAGGTAATGGTCAGCTGTATTTCAGGTATGTCCAGGGTATGATGCACGGGACCTCGTTTTCAGAACGGTACCATCATTGTTCCCCACTTTTTTCTTAGACGTACGCAGTTTAACCAATCACGAATCCCACTAAATGAACGGCATGTTAAGCACAATCGTCTTCAAAACGGCGTGCAAGCTTGAGGTCTGCTTCGAAAGGCGATCTTTATCCATTTGAATTTCATGAAATGTCCCATTTTTTCGAAGAGCGTTGCAAAAGCGGATTGATGGAGGGATTGTCAGGTAGTAAACTTCACATCGACTCGCTAGATGACAAAATTTAGTAAATCAGGACCAAATTTGGTGGTTTTTAGTTCACTCGTAGCTAAAAATGCCAAGAAAGGCTAGGGTATTTAGGCAAATAAGGGTCCAGGTATGTGCACGCGATAACGGTACCTTTTTCAGACCACCAAATCTCCCTAAGGGTCACAAAAAAAACGATCTACGTTCTGAAAGGGTCCCAAAAATGGCAAAGAATTTTCTCTCTAAGGGTCAATTTTCGATTTTTGGTTCGGACATACCCGTCACCTCGCAAACATAGTACGGAAAATCTATTCAATAATTCTTGAAAGAAAATTTTCATAGAAATAAATCGAAGTAACGAAAATGCCAAACATTTTTAAAATTTTGAAATTTGAAAAATAAATAAAATTCAAATTTCAAAATCTGAATTTTAAAAGATTACAATTTCCCCCCTTAAACCCTTTACCTACCGATGTCGGCATATACCGACAAGGTCTATATAAGAGGGTAAAGCCCTATTGTAAGGCTTGAACTTGAAATCCTCATTTTTGGTCTAAATTGCCAGAACAGTATTTATCTTTGTGATCCAATAGAAAAGATTTCAAAAATTAGTCTTTTCACCGAAATTCGGAGTTTAAAGATAAAAAACTACCAAAATTATAGAGATATTGACGGGTTTTTTATCTTATTAACGAGTGAACTAATAGTCATTAAATTTGGTGAACAAAGAGGAGACTCTGAGCTATCCAAAAAACTATGCTATGAACCTATGAACGAGCTTCAAATTATACCGCCAGCTTTAAGACCCAAAATTTTAGGTAGTTTATTAGGTGTACCACCTGCATCACCTCTATGACCCTAACCAAATGTAAGAAAACCAGTCAACAATGGGTTCAGCAATAAACACAGGCTCGAGAACTGAAGAATTTTAAACTTTTTTCTAGTGATGACAACAAACGAAGCTCGGCCCTGGAAGTACAAAGTACTCTATCATTCTCATTAAAAAAGCGTGTATGGTTACTATTTTTCCAGAGCTAGATTACCATTTTGTCAAGTTAGAAATGTCTAAAGGGGCTAGCTCTCGAAATTCACTGACCTACACGCTTTTTGTTCTTG
This sequence comes from Clytia hemisphaerica, assembly GCF_902728285.1. Taxonomy (NCBI): domain Eukaryota; kingdom Metazoa; phylum Cnidaria; class Hydrozoa; order Leptothecata; family Clytiidae; genus Clytia; species Clytia hemisphaerica. The sequence continues at coordinate 250,243 of NW_027103363.1, forward strand.
TTCACTCATTTTTTAACAACAACAACAACCCTAGCTTGGTAGTTTCAACTGAGTTCAATTCTCAGTCTGGGGTAATGCTAAATGCACTCATTTATCAAACAAAAAAAAACTTGGCGAAGATACTGACCAAACAAACGTTTTTAAAGGTATTTTTTCAATTAAAAGGTTTGAATATGGGCTAAACAGCTATTTCTTCATAAAAGATCTTAAAATCAGTGAAAATTGAGACAGGGGTATCAAAAGTCTATTTTACAATAAAAATCAGCACGAAATCAGCTGACAACGGGCTGATTTTTATCTCATTTTTTTTAACTCGATAGATGTGCAAACTTTCTCGTCCCCCTTTTTTTTCCTTCCCCCTTTTTTTTTTCGTTCGCCCCCCTTGACGTCGAAGATCGTTCCACGGGCTAGCAGCCGAGCCTCAACAAAATTTTACTGGTTGTTATTTTGAAAAGAGAGTGAGAACCCCATCCTTCAGCATAATTCTTTTCTTCACATATACCTATCGCATGTTTTTGAGGCGTATGGTTCGTAATGGTATGAAGCATGTTAACGAAAAGGAGAATGATTTTCGTATGGTATTGAACAATGTTCGTTTACATGAAATATGTGGTACGAAAGATGTTAGTGTTTTTATTAGAAATCAGCAACGTAGTTACTTGGCACATGTTATTCGCATGAATGTTCACAGAAATGTGAAAAAGCTCACGTTCAATGATGACATATATCGCCGTGTCAATTCAAGACAGACTTAAGTCCATTTTTTCCATTTCGAGATAATCGACTTTAAAGGTTTCATTTGCCTATAACTTTGGAACAAATAATGCCTTAGGTCCATATTTTAGATATTATGGGGATATTATGGTTATCTTTTTGTGGTTTAAAGGATATTTACATGACTTGCACCAGAGGCTCTGAAATGGCAATTGTAGGACTTAGGGTTATATTGCACTGAACTTTCCTTAATTTTATGGACTTAAGGCTTTTTTAAATGACATCTTTGGACTTAAGTCTTTTTTTACCAGAAGTTGAATTTTAATTTTACTGACTTAGGGCCGATTTTGCAGCGATTTTTCAAACCATTACATACAATCAGTATTTGAGAATTTAGATTATACAGGAGTGAGAGGGCCATTGTGAATTTTGAATTTGAAACTTTTTCCTTCTACAGCACACTTTCCAAAACAAGCATACAAGCAAAAAGGGACTTTGAAGCTCAAATCGCCACGAAATTTCAGAAAATAAAGTATCAGCAGTTATCGTTAGCTTTATGCTTTATGTCTCCTCCTTTAGAGTAAAAAAAGGTTAAAAAGGTTGCGATTCTGTTACAGTGACATTGGTCAAGTAAAGGACTATCAAGTATTGGTTAAAGATTGGATCATACGTGCCAGCACCTTACAGTATTCAAAACTAGTTTCTAGATAATGCTCTAGTCAGCTAGGTCTGTAGTTAAAAGGTCTCGAGCTCGGAGTGAAAGTCTTTAGCTAGTTACCTATGGTAAAAAATTCAAAAGAAGTTTATGACAATCCCCTTATTTAATCTTTTCTTCTCTAAAGGATCAGAAATATAAAACTACATGGATAACCATTATAATAGGATTTGAAATTAAGGGACTCCTTAAAGAACAATGAGTCGTGCGTTTCAAACATTACTAAGTAACACAACTGCTGTCTTTAACAAAATATAAGTAGGCTGATAAAAATATTTACATTAATAAGAGTTTTAAAAATTAAAAATCTAATTCAAACACACAAAATTTTGGTTCTGGCTTCACCTTACAAAGAAGGTCTTAAATTTGAAATATTATTAAGTTTAAAGAACTAGAGCTAACAGAACTGTAAGATTGCTAAAAGGTTAAATAGAATGAATAAGGCAGTTCGAACCTGGGATAAGATAAATTCAACATTCAACAAAATCGTAACAATAAAATGAAAAACAAATTTTAACATAATCGTGAAAGCTTGGTAAAGATATAATCTAGATGAACAGTCATTGCTCCCAATAAACTTAGAAAAGAAATTTTAACAAATAAAAATGATATGAACTTTTAATTGGTTTTCTTGTGTACTGTCTTCTTTGGTACTGTCTTCTTTGGTACTGTCTTCTTTGGCACTGTCTCCTTTGGTACTGTCTCCTTTGGTACTGTCTTCTTTGATTTTACAACATCCTTTTTTGTCTTGTTGACAGGAAGATTTTCAAAGTAAGAATGATGCCTTTGGGGGATCAGTCTTTTCTTGCACAATTCAAGCAAATCTTTCTTCTTTCTTTCAGCGATACCACAAGGTTTCTGATACTTTCTCATCTCCATTTCTTTACTTTTCTCTGACATCTTGTTTCTCAGGCTGGCCAAAGATTTTGAAAACTTTGCTGTACGGTAATTTTCATCATATTGGTACTTGAAGTACATTGTTTCTGGATTTTCAAGGGAAAATTTGATGCATACCATTTCCGACCAGAAGACTTTTGTGACTTTCCTATTTTGCATCTCCATCTTTTCATTGAGCTCCTTTTGTTTCTTCTTCTGCTCTTCCGTCATGATTTCCTCAGTTTTGTCGTTTAAAACATCGTGATATTCAGGAAAGGCTTTAGGATTCTTGAAATCAATGATATCCTGATGCTCTAAGACGTTGAAAACACACTTTTGTTTCTTGAAAGCACATTGGATCATGGCTTCCCATTCTGCCTGTGTGTAGATTGTTTTATTTGAAACCATTCTTTCAATCACTGAGTGTGCGGTGTCATTTTCACTATATGAATGACCAGATACCAGGTATGTGAGGGTTATAGATTGAATGCCAAACTTTAGGATAGCATAGGACAACATGATATATATCATCCTATTATTGTTCTGCCCTCCACATCGATCGCAAAATAATTCGAATTTTTTCACCCCACTTTGAGTTTTCATTTCCAGAAACTTTAATAAACTTGTCGCTACCTCGCAGGATCCCTTTTGACATTCGGCCTCTGTCCAAAAGAAACAGGATGTTTCCATACTTGAAATGTCGGTAACAGTCAAATTATGGTTGGTTAGACGTCTTGAATAGTAGAAGGAGCTTACTTGGCCAAATGGTGTCAACAACACTTTTTGAAGATCGAAAGCTGCCACCACAAGCTCTTTGTCTAATTTTGATTCGAGTTTACAATCCTCCTTAATTTGTCTAACCATGTCTTTTTCTTTCAAATGGTTTCGTTGGTCATTTTTCATTTCTTCGGTCAAATCTTCTGGTTTGCGATTGTTGTATGCCTCACAAGTATCACATCTGTCTTTCTTTAGATGTTGAAACTTTAAGTTAAATCGTTCGTTAAAGATACGTGCGTAAAATTTATACGTCACCTCTGGGTAAGATTTTGTATGACGCCATTCCTTATACATGCGATACATCTCTGCTATTGATAGGTCGATTGGAAGGTACTCATACTTGGACTCCTTCCTAACGTAATGGGATTCAAGCACTTGGAATTGCTTAATATGTTCTACAACGCATGCTTCTTCTTCCTTAGCGGTTTTATGGTTAGAGTGTCGTCCTCGGCCATCAGGCTTTGGTGTTCCAGTGATTGTTTTATTTTTCAAAGCAGTGCGTACACGTTTTTCACTGATGCTCAACGTGTTCAAAAACATGACTGAGCAACATTTAACTTGCTCTTCCTCTTTTTGGAGGTGAAAGATTCGAGAAAATTCACGACTTCTCTTTTTCGTTGTGTCCCTCTTTCGCTCTCTTTGCTTCTTAGTTTGTCTAACTAGGGCAAGAATTTGTGCGTTTTGTGCTTGTTGATTTCCACTGGCATAAAACTCTTCAAATATTTTCTGGCGCACTTCTTCTGTAAAGACCTCATAACATTTTTGGGTACAGTTACAAGGTCCCTTCATCGTTTTTCCTTTGACAGTTTTGACCTTTTTCCTGGAACCTCTCTCTTTATATAGATACTGGAAGTCTTTACCCGAATGTCTAGCCTTTTTGCTAATGTTTCGAACCCATTCCTTTGGGTTTCGTTTCCGTTTTTTTGTTGTTGTAGGTGTAGGGAACTTAGCTTCAGTACCACTCTTTTCGATTGATTTAGGTTTGATTATCTTTATGTCGGAAGTATTCCATAATATTGCCGATCCTTGGCATGTAGTATCAGCGTCAAATTTGTCCCATGTGCTTGCCTTTTTAAACACCTTTGTAATGAAAAAGCGACTCTCCCATGCTTGGATTAGGTTACCATGAACCATTGTTCCTGGGATGGTTTTTTCATATTTTGCTTTGAAAATTTCATCTCCTTCATGTACTAAATAAACATCTTGACCATCAATGAGAGGTTTCCATCCACTGTTGGTGTTATCGTTGTATTCATTTTGACTGGAGTCATCTGCTTCATCGCCACTACCTTCTGAGTCTGACAAAAACGCAAAGTTCTCATAATTAGGTACGTGTCTGTTGAACTTTCGTTTTGATACTTCAATGCCAAGTTTGGCGAGCTCTTTATCATTATGCAGAATGTTCTTCTCTCTCAGTGCTTCAATATTGATGTTGTTGGTCTGGAAAACAAGATAAAGGAATGTTTATGAGATGCTCTCTCTTGTGAGAAGGTAAATTTCATATTGGGATTACAATATACTAGGTATCTATGTATGTGAGAGAAATCATACCTCGATGGAACTATCTTCATCTGATGATGATGGGCAAAGGTCGGCTAAGTCATCTCCTAAAAAAAATTATGGAGATTTCATTTTGAATGTAGTTGAGTGTTGAATTTAATCAAGTACTTTGTTTGATTAGGATTTTAATCGAAATAGATACAGTCAATAGATACTTACAGAATCGTAAAGTTTGATGTTTTTGTGAATGTTTGAATGTGATTTTATTTGTATATTGTATGCTTGTGTCTGTGTGTGTACTTAGTGTTTGACAATTTGACAAGGTAACTCAATGTTTGTAGCATGTGTTGGTTCAAATAGACTTGAAAACGAAGAAAACGTACTTTATTTCTGAATCAAGATGTCAAACGAAATGAATATCACAAAAGTAAAAGGATAAAAATATACATACCATGTATCACATTTGTGGAGTTCAATATTCCTGAAGGACCTGGGACTTGACCATCATCAGAGGTTAAACCTAAAAGTCAAGCAAGAAATATAAAAAAGCGAAGGAATAAAAATCAGAGAAAAAAGATTAAATGTAAAAACAAAGAGTTTGGAGACAAAAGATTTCAGGGGTGAATGACAAGAGTGAAATATAAGGACTAAAAATAATTAAACATTGAGAATGATCAGAACCAAAGAGTTTTGAGACAGAAAACTTCATTCAGGACACGGACATACCTTTTTCTCCTTGATTGATAACAGATAGCTCAACTTTAGCTTGACCATCAGCAGGGGTAATATCTGAAAGACAAGAATGAAGTATTAGCACCTAATTAATTAAAAGCTGAGAATGATCAGAAAAAAATTTTAAGACGGAACACTTCATTCAGGACACAGACATACCTTCTTCTCCTTGATTGATAACAAGGGACTCCGATGTAGCTTGACGATCAGCAGGGGTGACATCTGAAAGCCAAGAAGATAGATACTTAGTGAGACTGCGGGGAATACACTCCATGAAAGATTGATATTGTTGTTGTGAAACTGTCGAACGTGCTAACCGCACTGGCTCAACTTCAGTATCTTTCAAATTACTCGTAGGCCCATTTGTAAATTTTAGCAGAAGGTTCTAGATATAACATCAACTGGCCTTTAGACCTCGAAAATCAGAATATTCAAAAACACTTCAACAAAATTTGAGCCAAATCCAATCATTTTTGAAGTCTCCAACCTGCCCTAAAGTTTTAGCCTCGTTTTGGCGAAAACTCGTGACCACGCCCTTAAAAATGAAAATTTTCAAAAAATGAAAAAAACGCCCCCAGATATTCACCCAAGGAACAAGTGTGCCAAATTTCAGCCAAATTCGATCATTTTTGAAGTCTCCAGCCTGCCCCAAAGTCTTAAGGCAGACAGACTGACTGGCAGAAAGACAGACATTCTCAGATTCTAGCTCAACTGAAGTTGAGAATAGTCAAAACGGTTTAAGTAGAAAATTAGAAAAAAATACCTTCTTCAGCTTGAGTTTCATTCAGGGACTTTGAAGGAACATTTTCATCCTCCTTGAATAGCCAATCTTTTTCAAAAGCAATTATCTCGTTGTCAATATCCCATTGGATTTGTAGTTTTTGTCCAAAACTTCCCACCACCTTTCCAAATACCCTGGCATTTGCCCAATTATCCCCAAATTTACTGTATGACCATCTATCCTTAACTTGTTTACTCTTTGAATCGTCAAATCGCCAAGCTTCAGTAGAAACTCGAGAGCCTATTGTTATTCTTCTCATCTTATTAACTTGTTTGCTAGCTAAAAGTAATTAAAAACTTTCACAATAATACTTTAGTCAAACAAACTGTAACAAAAAGAAATTGGCATCATCCTTTTAACTTAAAAAAAAAAACTTTGTCAACCCTCTGAAACACTCACAAATCAATAAAAACAAAATTATGAAGTAACTGCACTGTACTGTATATTGTTGAAGAAAAATGAATCGAATGAAGACGTTGCAGTGGAATGGAGATACTTATATAACACAACAAATAATTTGGCTTAAGTCACATGAAATTATAAAAGTTTCAAATTAAAAGAGCCCTAAGTCCACAAAAGAAAAAATTTTGGACTTAAGGCTTTCTTTCCTTGAACCTTAGGACTTAAGGCTGTTTTATGCTTGATATTATTGAGGAATCTGAAATCCTTATTTTTTTTGAATCGCAAAAAACACCACTTTTCCGTAGGAATTTGGGGGACTTAAGGCCGTTTTTTGAAAGCGGGCATGCTGAAATAGGGGGGTATGCCTTTAACTCATTTTTCGAAAAAATGGACTTAAGTCTGTCTTGAATTGACACGGCGATATACAAGGAGAGGGCGCTCCGTTAAGTCGTTGGTTGATTTGATTATTGAAAATGAAAATGTCACTCTTGATAGATTTTGCAATCTCGCGTTGCAAAGAAAACGTTAATGGAAATGTGATAGATTGATATTATTTAATATTATTTACGAGAGACTGGGTTACCCAGGTTTTTATTCTATTTATTTGACGAGAGTTCGGTGTGAGGATGTTTCGGTCCACCAAAACAGATTCACACCCTATTCGACCTAGGAATAGGGAATAGTAAAATTTCTTAATAACTCGTCATTTAAAGATATTGTTCAGACTGGAGAAGTTGATGGTTTGCTGTAAAAAAGTTATTTTCTATATTTATTTGCATATCTTGGACATCATGCACTTAAAAATGAGACAGAATTTAAATTCTCGGTTCACACAAAACCATGAAATTGAATTCCGCAAAAATTTTCTCTCTTTAGGTAAATAATACAAAAATGAACCAAGATCAAGTTCAACGCATTGTAGACCAATTACAACTTCCATTGTACCAATTGACACCACTTCCCCAACTCTATCCAATACAAAATCGACCAACACATACACCACATACACAACAACAAAGACACACGCTCCTAAAGATAATAGACTTTATAAATAAAAGCAAGACAAATGAAAATGATCACAATCCGCACGAATATAGCATAAACGACATAAACCTATACTTTGAAGATGAACTTAATAAATATCTGTAAATATCAAGTGCTGTTTTTTTTAAAGATTTCTTTTGTTTTTATATTGTAAATACCCTGTAAATAGTATGTACATAAACCTCATAACCCTAAATGCCAATATCAATGTAGGTTAAGAAAGCTCAGCTATAGATGTACCCTATCGAGACAACTTCTGTTTTTCCATGCACGCTTTTTTATAAGAACTTACTCCTATATTCCTAATATTCTAATATTCCTTAATTTGTTCCTTATCTGGGACCCCTGCCCACTGCCTTCTTCATCTAGATACATCTTTGCTTCCGCTAGAACCCTTAACACTTTTGCATACATTGTTATACGGAAATCCTTTTCTAAATAAGATTCAAAACCGTGATATATTAAGCAAAACCATTAAATTCATTTGCGATACTGAGCGTTTTATCTTAAAAGTTTCATTTAGTGAAAGGTAAAGAATTGCAAAGCTTCTATTTATATGACTCTTGAAGCTTTGCTTATAAAAAAGTTTCCGGAAATCGAAGAAAGTTTTTTTTCGAAAGCTGAGAAGTGATTTTTGACCCACAACCGACGATTGAAGTTTTTATTTTAATGAAAAATTGACAAAAAGCTACTCAGAGTGTGAAAGGGTATGCTGCAGTAAAATTGAAAGGGCGTTGAAAAATATAGGGCGCTCGAGGGAGGTAGGCGTTTTTCAAAAATAAATTTAAGATTCGAGTGATTTGCCGTTAATTAGTAAATCTATTTCAAAAAATATTATATCATTATTCCATATATTATTGGGTATGTTACAAAATTCAAGCTTATTATGTCAGATCGACACGTCACTTTAGCCAGTAATAAAAAATGTTTGAATGACAATAATAATAGCTTTTTTGGTGAATCTAGAGCAATGTAAGAAGTTAGGAAAAAATACCAAGTTGGTCTTAAAACGTTAAGTGTCAATACATCAATTCGGTTTCTTTTAAAACCCACGTCTTTATCAGTTCTGACCACCCTAAACTAGTTCCAGCCTCCTTTATTAATTAGAGAGTGTAATTAAGTGCAAATGTTAATCCCTTACTAAAGTTTTGTAACAATGAAAATTGAATACTAACGCATTGTTGGTCATAATGTCATTCGTGAAACATTTTAATGATCTCACTTTTTTTGCTCAATATAATTGCGCAAATTAAAGCCTGGGACTAGTTAAGGGTGGTCAGAACACATAAAGAATTGATTTTAAAAGAAACCGAATTGGTGTATAAAGATAAAAAATACAGATTATGAAAAAAACGTTTGTTTGATGATAGCAATCTCAAAGTATTATTTGTCAAAGCTTTTCGGCTACGTCAGTCCAAATTAAAAGATGTTCACAAATCTACAGTTAAAGTTAAAAATTGCTTTATTGTCGGCAAATAAAAGGAAGAAAAGAAAGGTAATAAAACGTAGGTATGAAAAATTATTGAGTGTAGGTCCCTTAGTGGCTATAAAAGAAACTTCGGAAGATTTTCTCTCTTTGTCCTTTTTGGGTTCTTTTAAAATACATCGCCATGAGAATGCTAGCTATCTCAAAAATGAAGCATTTTTGGCCAAGTTTTGGTATGTCTAGCCTAAAAATCCTTCGTTTTTCTGTTACTCTTTAAAAAAATCTAAAATTTTAAGAATTGAGAAAACAAGCTTCCCTTGAGTGCCAGCTTTATCTCAAAGTTCGATGCATTTTGTCCATCCGACACATAATATTTCAGCTGGATTTAGAGGCCATGAAATAATACATTTTTACTTATTTTGAATTCCCCCTTGAAATCTATCTCGGTAAAATTCATATACTGAAAAAAGAAGGCTTAGTCTCTAGGTCGAGCTGAAATATTATGTAGTATGGACAAAAATGCAACGAATTTCGTAACATGCCCTATTATATAAAATAATCTATTCAAAATCAAAATTTTTTTTCTTCTTTTCTTTCATTTCGCTTTTTATCAATTCAAAATTGTTCAATCTATAGGTAGATCTCCTTGAATGTTTTTCTGCAGCTGGTTTGGTTTCTAGGATATTGTCCAATGGTAGCTTGCAAGATTTTTCGAAATTGAAATTGCTCAACATTGACAAGGTGTTGCTATACAGCTTTCCGTAGACGTTCTTATTATTACTACTTGTAACTTCAATAAGGACGGCTTTTCCATTGTTCATTCCCGCGAGCAGCTCTCCTTCTACATACGGACCGGTAAAGTCAAAATTCTCTTCTTCATTTTCTGGTTCAATTATCTCTTCGCTCTGCTCGGTTTCATCGTTCACATCTTCGCTCCGCTCGTTCATATCTTCACTCGGCCCACTACCTGTTTCAACTTCAAACTCCACAATATTTCCTCTCTCGTCGTTTATCTCCTCGTGATCAGACCGTTTGTTGTTCAGATCGTTTTCAAACTCTTGAATAATTGCCAACCGTCTTTCATTAACTAATTCTGCTGGCGGTTTACTCCGCTTTGGCGATGGTTGCCCTTTATCCTGAAAAAGTTAGAAAAACATTGCAGGTTTACAAAGCATCATTCTTTTACCAAAAAAATTATTTTTCTCTTTGGTCTCTACTGTAGTTCCAAGAGGTCTAGATAGTGTTTAATTTTGGTGAAAAATTCACTAACAGGTAATTGGAAATATAGTTTCGTAAAATTTAGTCCTCTGATAAGTGGATGAAAGTCTCAAAATACTGACATAAATCATTTCCATTTTTACTGAACCTTTTTACTATCGCAGTGAAGAAATTAGCATGGATAGGATGGAAGTCTCTACTTTCTTTGTCTAATAATGTGATTATATTCTAATACCTCAATGGACTTGCGTTTTTTCTTTAAATCATCAATTGTCCACGAACTCTTGACATTTTCTTTTTCAGCTTCCACCTGTAAATAATAAAGTTTTTGTCAGTCAATAAAATGCACTACTTTCATAGTGTTAGAGAGTTTCATCATAAAGTTATTTTGATTAACAATTTTTCCTTTATTTAAATATTCTCCTCTCAAATCGCTTAAAATGTTTTCTTTGGTCAAAGAAAGTTGTATTATTTAGTCATTTACTAATGAAATTAATGCCATGTAGTACAAGCCAGGTGAAAATCAAACAAACTTACTAATTTTGATCTTAAGAAGAGCTCATTTTGATCGTATTTCACAGTAAGTTCTGCCAGTCTGGTGACTTCTTCTTGCATTGCCAGCTCTGATCTGCGATATTCGTCTCTTTTCTAAAAGACACGAAAGAAAATTATATAGGTAAAATTGCCTGACTTTTATGAAAAAGCATCATACAAAGACATCTAAAAGAAATCTTCAAAATAATTGCATTTTCAAGAAAAAACTTTCCACTTTTATTGCAGAAATTTCCAAATCTTTTCGTAATCTCTGTAAAAAACAGAACCAATAGTTCCATAATGGACATCAAGCTATGGGAAAGCAGCGAGTATGTTACTGTGCAAAGTAAAATGGATGAAGTTTTTTACCTTTTTCGATTGACATTTCTGTACATTGTTTAGCGTTTCTAAACTTGTGATGCGGGTGGTCAATTTATTGCATGTTCCTTCAAGCTAAAATAAAATGCAAGTAAATGTTTTAGTTTGTGATTGAATTCAATTCGAATACCTAGGGAAACTTATTTTCACGGTAACTAATTTTCATAAAGCTTGAATGCACCACATGATAGAGATACTCAGGTGGCCCCTGGGCACCAGTGAGTGCTTACTCAAGGCGCCACACCACTCCGTTTTTCGATGATATAGTAGCATATATGATCGATAGCATATATGATATACTATCTGAAGCTGTCAGTATTTAACACCCTGTTATACTACTAGTAAAACACTGTTGCTTCACATAGCATATATTTATTATAAAAAATGTGCCTTGGTGTAATCTGAAAAGCCAGCCACTTGAGTCAGATTCCCTTGCAGCAGCACTAAAATTGATAATGAAATATAATGTAAAAAGTTATGACTGGACTTACTGCAACAATACATTTTCTCAACTTTTCATTTTTTGATTTCTCTTCAGCCAATTTTATCTGGAGCTAAAATTGAACAAAAAGAAATAGAGTAAAGAAATAGAGTTTGATGAGTAAATATATTTTTTTCAATTTTGTCGAGCCACTTCTGTCAAATTTTTATGTAGCATTATCCTATCAAAATGTATTTTAATTAAAAAACTGGCGATAAATACAGTGGATTTTACTGAAAAAGTATTTTTTTTTCACGTAAGCGAGCAGACGAAAATAAGTTTTTCCATGAAAGTTTGTCAAAATAAAAGATTAGAAATTGTTCTAAAGTTTCAAGACTGTATAACAATTCCTTGATAAAGGTTATTCAAAAAATATTTCAGGGGGGGTGTTTCGTCCCTCCCCCTCCCCTAACCGAGGTAGGATTATGAATATTTCAAGGCTAAAATCGAAAAAAAAAAGAATTACGAGGTTTCTCTCGATACAACTGATTTTTATATAAAAACTGTTTAGTTAAAGTGACGAAGTTGCTCAAAAGCGAAAGGTAAGTTCCTAATTTTGCATTCATCCTATTCCTACTTCTGTCAAATGCGACCTTTATTGTCGTTGTCCATATCATTAGGTTTGATCTTGTATGAAACTTTCCATATGATAAGAAAAAGAAGATAAAAGTTTTATCTACCACATATTGACACCCCCTTCTCACAGCCCCGGTGGGACCCCCGCCCCACTGGAAAAATAGCCCCAAAAATCGTCCCCGGTGGAAAATAACCCCAGAATTTTTGTCCCCGGTGGAAAATAACAAAGAATGCTATCCCCCTCGAAAAATTTTGGTTTTTTTGTAGTTAAAACAATAGAATTCAAATCCCCGATCATAAAAAAGAAAGGAATTTCTATCCCCATTGGAATTTAGTTCCTTAATTTTATCCCCACTGGTCAAAAATTTTCCACCGGGTCTGTGAGAAGGGGGTGTATATTGGGTTCAATTTGTATAGTTACAATATAGTTTAGAGTTTAGTTTTACCTTTCTATTTTTCAGCTGAAGCTCTTTGATCAAATAATTTTCATCTTCTCCAATGTCAACCGAAACTTCTTCCTTCAGGTAAAGAAAACAATACCGCTAAAAAAAGTCTAGTTCAATTTGTTGACTTTTCAGATTTCAAATAATATAGTAATATTTTGAAAACTTGCTTGCAAACTTAAATCGTTTTTTATATAACAACAATTTTATAAGAACAACAATGAGGCTCAAAATGGCCAAAAAATAAGGAACAATTAAAGCACAAGCCCAAGGCAGGAATGTTTATTTTTTGTCGATTAGGTAGAAACATATGGAAAGGAAAAAAATGACCTAAAATGCCCACAAAAGATGATAACAAAATAAGAACAGTTTGAGATTTAAAGTGCAAACAGTTTGTACCTCAATTCAAATTTCAAGGTTTTAATAAAAAACAGTTTAGTGCGAAAAAAACGCAGTAATCCTCACACCTTTCACGCACCATTTTCCCAATCTTACCTTTAAGTCCTTCATGATTTCTCTGATACGTTGTTTGGTCAAATTACCGCCTTCGTTCACGCAACGATTCAAAAAGTTCATTTTCTTGCTGTAATCTTTGATCTCCTTTGTGAACCTCCTGCAAAATGCTTGATCAATAGGAATGCCATTTCCCTCTATTTCAAGCAATTTACCCCATATTATTAAGGAGCATGTTGCTGTAGTCCAATGTACAAACATCTCGTTTGGCTGAAAAAGAGAAAAATATTGCTTGCAATGATGTGAATCTGGATTTTAGGCATGTAAAATTTGTGTAAGAGTTTTAAATTTACTTATAAAAACGCTTCTAACGTAAATTTTTCACCTTTTTCCATTAATTTAAAAATTTTCTTTTCGATGGTGTCACTGAAGTCTAGGGAGTCTGCGCCACAAACCAGGGTTTCCCGTTTTGAACACCTCCGTTCGTTCCGTGTACTGTTAAATTGATAAATAAAGCCTTAGACTACTATACCATTATCTGATAGTGCTTTTCAGGGTGTGTTTGAAATTACTTTCATTTAAAAACATGTAACAACGTAAAAATTTCAGAAAATCAATTTTCGCTGTAAATATTCTAAATTTTAAAATTTTTATGCTAACGTCAAAGGCAAAAACGTGAAGGCAGAGTGAACCAAAAAAATCCCAAAAAAGATTACGGAACTTAAGATTAAAAAAGCTAAGTTAACGACACGCAAACTCGAAAATCTAATGTGTCCATCGGACGCATGTAGACAAAATAATTAAACTTTGTAAAAATAATGGTTGCTGAAGCTGGCATTCTCAGAAATGTTTTTTTATCAAATTCTACTAATTTTAGCCTAAACCATTCTCACTTCTGCCACTTTAAAAACATTTTGAAGAGTTAAAAAATTGAAGGAACATGCTTCCTTGGTGTACAGGCTTCCTTGGTGTACAGGCTTCCTTGGTGTACAGGCTTCCTTGGTGTACAGGCTTCCTTGGTGTACAGGCTTCCTTGGTGTACAGGCTTCCTTGGTGTACAGGCTTCCTTGGTGTACAGGCTTCCTTGGTGTACAGGCTTCCTTGGTGTACAGGCTTCCTTGGTGTACAGGCTTCCTTGGTACAGGCTTCCTTGGTGTACAGGCTTCCTTGGTGTACAGGCTTTACTTCAAAATTCGATGCATTTTGTCAACCCAACATGAATTTTCAGTTCGACCAAGAAGCCGCAGAACACTTTTATTTACTAACCTTCAACAAACTCTTAAAAGTGTATCATAATCATCTTTTTCTATGCAGAAAAAAATCCCGTTAAGAAAAGACTTAAAGGCATAAAACAAGGACGATCTTGTTTTGTACATATTTTAAGCTAGACCCTAATAATAAAATACTATAATATAATAAAATCGTTGTGTATGTTGAAATGAATTGTATACAAATGAAAAATGAAAATTTATTAATCTTAGTTTTGAATTTGGGTATTTATCCCTAAAAAAGCAAATACAATTCCACACCAGCAAATTTTCAATGCTTCTACTCTTTCACCACATACTTATCATATACATGTGACAAACATTTAACGGGCGGACGTGGACGTTTTGATGGTGAACCAGGCACCCTTTTGTTGTACTGTTTCTTTGCCTTGGCAGACATGTTCTGCATGTAGGCCTCGTCAATTTTTGAAACTATTCGATTGTATTTCTTACTGCGCCAGGGCAGAGACCGTACATAGTAAAATGAATCACCGTTTTCGTCCTGTCTATCCTCTTCCGAAGACATCATCTCTGGAACGATGATTTGTGTATATATAGATATCAGAGAGTCAGAACAGTGATTTAGATTAGGCGCACTTTACCCCTTCTATCTAAGAAATTTGACCCCAATTTCCATAAAATGGCTGACTTTGTAGGTTTGCTTAAAGAAAAAAGTTTTTCTAGCCTAGACAAATCGAAAAAATCAACTAGGTATCAAACAATTTAAATTATCTTAAATATTCTAATAATCTAATAACCTTATATTTTATCACTACCGAACTTAGCCTAGGGGCTGAATGGGGAATCCCAGGCAATTGGACTCGTCTCTCTCTCTATCTAAAACCGACCTGATTTCGTGGAACGTTGGTGCAATGTCGATTTTGTTTCCGTGTTGTACCAAGCATTGATCGTATACCCTTCTGATAGGCAACGTTGGATCAGTCAATATTGCATCTCTTATCAGGTTTTATGAATCTCTGACGATCGATAACTTGCTACCCTGGGATGTGATTGTGTGCAGTTTCGTTGATAAGGTTGATAACGACATTATTTAAATTATGAAAATTAATGACGTTGGTGGTCACACGCGATTAACAAGTTGTATTGGTACAGTATATTTCCAATATATCGCATTGGGCCTCAACTTGTTATGTTTATACGTGTAACCGTTGTTGACCAATACATGTCCACGCCCTTTCCGGATCACAGTTGCCATCCTAAAACGATTTTGGTACAGTTTTGACACTGGAAACTTCTTGATTTGTATGACAAGCATATCTGGATCTGGTAAAGTGGCAGTTCTGTACAAAGATAATGGACTAAACAGTGTGGCATTTCCTGCATTGTAGGGTATATTTTAGTGCGTTTTCTTCATTTATGATGCACTTTGACGGACTGCAAAAGTCGTTTATTGATGGTGATTTTTGATTATTTTCTTGAATTTTTACCCCAATCTTTGTGCATTTTCAGACGACAACCGTCCAGTTTTGTATTTGACGTCAACTGTATAAACATAAAATATTATTGCAAAACTTATAAAAAACATAATAGCCAAAATTGAAATTTTTGATTTTTTTCCTGTGGTATGGTCAAACTCATCTGATGGGTAGTCAGTTAAGCTACCAACAATACGGCGAATTGCATAGGTGGCAGCCTCTCCTTTGGAAACAATCCCGTCTTGGTATTTTAACTCCACTGTGACGCCAGTCTCTGGAAGATAGAAAAAATCTTGTCTAGGAACCATTCAAAATAATGATTATGCTCTTATTAGAGGAAATTTCAGTTCGCCTGGACATAACATTTGGAAGTGAGAAGGTTCTTGTTTTTTTACAAAAGAAGATATATAGAAAAACGATTTCATTGGTCGATTTTTGCTGGCAGATCATGTGACCAAATTCTTGATTGAAGCGAGCGGGAGTTGTGGTCATACGTCGCATGATGTTTTCCCGTGTTTTGATTTAGCAAAGTTATTTAGAAAGTTTAACCACTTATCAATGTTTTGATTTTTTCTAGCGGGGATTTCCGTTCATAGCTAAAATATGGTTTTATGGGATTGAGCTTACAACACTGGGCAAGATGGGGGAAATGTCGGGGGAACGAAAAAAAAATTCTATTCCCGGACAAACAAACCGTGCAGCGAGATAAGTGAACTGCAAGGCCGCATAAGTGGACGTGTGGTCGCAAGTAAAATATGGTTTTATGGGATCGGGCTCACAACACTAATGGGGCAAATGTCCGGGGCGGGGAACGAAAAAAATATTTCTATAGCCCTGACAAACAAACCACGCAGAAAGCGGGCAGAATAGAGATTGTGAAATTGAAGCCTGCCTAGGCAATCACCTGATAGTTTAGGTACGTTGCAGGGATCGCGCATCCAGTCCGGCTTAAGTATCAAAAAGTTATGTTAAAATCCCAGGCACGAAACAAGAAAATCTCTGGAGTCTGGGGAATCAGGGCAGGGAGTCGTATTTGAAGGTTTACAGACCCAGGATCAATGTGGTCTCTCTTCAAAAACTAGCCTCAGTAGTTTTTTCGCAGCCCCTTTTTTTCAAAATTTTACTTTCATTTGTTATTCGAAATTTCCAAGGGGGTTGGTGAAAAAAGTTTGTCAAATAGTCTACAGATTGCTGAGAATAAACGGGTATTTCTATCATTATCTACTCACCTTCTAAATCAAAGCTTCGTTTAACTATTTTCTGTTATCTGTTACGATTTAATAAAGTCTCTAAAAGTTATAAGTTAAAGACGCTCAGCTGAAATTTGGTTCCAACCAGCTACAACCAGAGATGCTGTGTTTGGCGGGAAAAAGCTTCACTATTATTACGGTAGCGAGATTTCTTTTTTTACTTTGATGTCCAGATATATTTCAAATCGGCTCCGGGATATTTAACTCGTCTCAGGTAAATTTCTTTTTCGCGCGAATTATGCAAATCAGATTTTTATCAATTTTACGGTAACGAAATTTAGTATACTTTCACTTTAATAAGAAAATCTTAAACCTTATAAAATTTGGGCTCCGTAAAAGAGTTATCGTGTCCGTAAGCTAAGATAAGATATTTACACCTAAATGGCGCTTGAAAGCACCAGAAAAAGATTTTCCTGGAACAACACATTGAGAAACAAAATTTGTTTGTGATGTTAAATTACCACTGGTATGAGCAAACTAGTGTATATGTATAAGAATTGCGAAGCGATTCAGGCAAGTCACTCGATTCGCAAGTTGCAAGCAAAATATTTATAGGGTCACTAGAATCGTAAATACAAACCCTAGATACAACTGCTCAGGTCCAGGAAGACTGTGCCCCTTTAGAGATTTACTCAAACACTTCAGGCGTACAACAAACTTACAACGTTTACTTTTACGAATTTGAGGAAAATTATACAAATTGTTTCACAAATCGTTGGAAAATCAGCAATTTCAAATGAATGTGACTTTATATACCCTAAAAATATTTCTTTAATCCATTATGCTCTTCTCTACTCTCTAAGAATATTCAATAAAAAGTTCAAAAATTGTTTTTGCTCGGAACAAATAATGAACAAGGCAAGCAAAATACACCACCTTGACTTTTAGAATATCTAGCCCAAGTAGAATTATTTTTCAAATATTTTGGGTTAAAAGAAGAAGTTCCATGTTTAGGAAATAAGAAGTTTTTTATCAGGTATAAAACAATTTTTGATCAAATCATATCTCTCACCATCATTTAAGTTTTTAGAAATAGCAAAATAGTTACTAACATCATATCTGAGCTCAATTGGAACATCACTATACGAGTTATAAGACTGAACTAGCTTATCCTTATTAGCAGATGCTTTAACAACTGTTTTGGAAGTTGAAGGTAATGAAGTAGAAAAATAACTATGCTTACTGGACGGCTCACTAGGAGAAGAAAGGGCAACAGCTGAAGCAGACTCACTAGGAGAGGAAAAAGTTACTTGATGAGTTGCTGGTATAACAGCAGCAGGGCCTGAGGACATAACAGGCAAACTTAGGGAAACAGAGGATGTTGAATTAGATACTGTTGTCAAAATAGTCTGAGAGGATGACGTAACAATAGCACACGAGGAAGTAACAATATTTGAAGAAGAAGAAGGAACTATTTGACAAGATTTAAACAAATACGTGTCAAAAATGGTATTTCCCTGGAAAGGAGAATTCTTTTTACATCGTGGTTTTGTTGATGTAGCTATAGTTTTTGAAGACTTTAAAGAAGCAGATTGTGGTTTCTTAGGGACAGGAGGAAAAGAGATTTTATTAACTTGAGGATCTGGGTGACCTCTTTTGGTTCCCTTTTTTACCCTACTTTGAAACTTAAAATCTTTTAAAGAAACTAGGGGAGCAAAATGATTCAGTTTACCCTTCTCACAAAAACTCTCTCGACAAAACATTATGTCGTACCAGTTCAGATAATTAGGTTTGGAAAGCTCTTCATAAAAATGACGAGGGAAAATCACTGAATTAAAAAGAGTAACATAGGAGTTGCCATTTTCACCGCCAAATTTAGGACAATGAACTCTAATTTGTGTTTTTATGACAGAAGAAAGAGCTAGAATACATGCATAAGATGAAAATTTAAAGTTTTGACACATATGGAGAGCTTCTGAATAAACAAGATCTTTAGAATAGGGAACGTGGTCAGGTGGCTCAGTTTTGAAAGCAAAGCTAACTGCACTATTGTAGTTGCGAAAAGAATCACGATGCACATTATGAGCATAGTGAAAATTTGGGTGGTTGTAATAAAACTCAGCATTTAAAAAAGTTCAAACCAAGAAGTTACCCTTAACTTTTGAGCAAGTGACGATCACCAACCAAATGGATTGAAATCGAACTGTACAAACAATTACCATTTGATTGAGAGCTATAAAGGAAAGGAAGATTGTGATTAATTCAAGTGGACAGGTGGACTGGGCAGTATGCCGACCGAGAGGAACTAACCAACAACCACCTTTTGCAATTTTTCATAATATCTACTAATGTCAAATTTTTGGTTTGAATCAACAAAATATTCTGCGTTAATTTCTAATTTTCTCTACGTCTCATTTTTTTCAGACAAGGAAAACACCATTCATTAACGAGATCTTGCACTCATATCTCTGAAAAATGTTTGAGCTCTCGATATCTAATTGACTGAGGATTTCATATAAAACATTTTTTTTCATCTCATATAAATAAAACACACACGAGAAAAATGTCAACAGGCTTTTGATGTCAAGAGATTATTAAAAACGTGATTAAAATCAGTTGAGTAAGTTGCTCAATAACACAACACGCACGTCATTAGAGAATTACGTAACAAGTCAAGTATGTCATTTAAATAAAACAAAACACTTCCACTTTAAAAAAGCATTTCTCTTGATTGAAGGGAGGAGGGAGCATAAAAAACCACAAATGTATAGAGAAAAAAACATATCAGATTACAATAATCTCTGCTCGTTGCAATCAATCAATCTTAATTTGAAAAAGTAGCCTTGTAAAATGAAATGAATCAGAACTGAAATAAAACTAACCTCAATTGGACCAAATTTTCCACCAAGTGTTTATTTGGTACAGAATTCTGACATCATTCCACTTTGTTGTTTCTGGCAACAGAATTCTTGTGGAGCATCAAGTTGCCAAACCAAACAGCATTGCTGATATCGTTCAAATATTCATCAAACAGTTTTCTTATTTTATCCAGGTCACCACTTTTTAAAATAAGCAACACTTCATCCAACACATTAACCGAAGCCATGGCTGTTTTGCGAAGAGGAGAAAGATTCTCTGGAATGTTCTGAGTTTTCTTTGTCAGAGTCTTACACTACGGCTGCCGGATGAGCTTTTTAGCTGTTTGCAATGTGACAGGTAAATGGCTAAATCGACTCGTTACCGTAAAAAAGAAATTTTCCATCATGACGCACTTGATAACTCAATGTCGCAAAATTACATTTTACCGTTCCCGAAAAGTTGACGCTACCCTACTAGCGGCGAAGCAGCGCTAGGGCAAGTGAAGCATTATTCGAATCGGAGACGTAATTTTATCTACAAAAGTCTCTCATCCGCCCTACGCCAATAAACCACCCTACGCTTCTAAGGGCGCGCGCGGGGAATCGCAGAAGCAGAATCGTGTCTCTCTCATACAGAATACAGAATACCCTAGTCCTAAAATTTTACTACCGCAAAAAAAGGTGTCGCAGGAGCGCAACTTGCGACACCCTGGCGACGCCCCTGTATTGGTGCACTGAGGGTATATGTCAATGGTGCAACCAATAATAAAAGCATTATTGATTGTAGGATTTTTTCTTCTCCTCGTCTTCAATTTTCTTCCAGTCAACTGATTCTATCGATTTCATATCAATTTGAAAATTATCTTTCGTAACAATAATGACGGTACCTTTGGTTGTTGTCAATTTCAGAATACCATAGTAGAATTTGACTTGGAGATGTTTGTAACTTTTATGGGCATAATGGTGTGTTGTTGATAATCGGCTTACGTCGTTTTTGGGGTTGTTTTCCTATATATTGTGGGTTTATTTAATAAGCATATGTTTATGTTATCGATAGTGTGGCGGTTGTTTTGAAGATCGTAACGTAAGTGTTATCATTTTTGAGGTAGTGTAGGGGTTGTGAGAAGTATCGTAAGTGCTATCGTTTTGGATATAGTGTTCCAAGTAGAAGGGTAGTAAGAGTGAATGTGTTACATAAATAAAAATAAAAGTATATATTAAATTACAATTATGGCTACTTAAGATATATATTTATGAGAAACGTGTTGCGGTTAGGGTGTCTTTTGTAAACTAAAAAAGGTTTTTTAGGGTAAATATCTTTCACTGTGTCATCTTTTTGAATGATGGGCCAGTGTTTGGAAAGTATCTTTTGTATAATAGTGAAGTGTTCGCAATATTTTATGATAAATGGGAGATTTGAGGGGGTTTTGTTTTTGTATGTGAAGCCATGTTTTCGCTGTTTTTGTTGTTTTTGTTTATTATACAGGCAGCGGAATTGTTTTTGGTGTTTTGTTTTGTTGATGTTTTTATTCACAAGTGGTGGTGGGTACCCTCTATCGCAGAGGTCATTTTTAAGATGGCTAAGTTGTTGTTGAAGAATTTTGTTGTCTGTGGTTAGCAAGCGATGTCTTGAGTGAGTTTGTGTCTGTTGGTTTTTTGTAGAGTTTACTCTTGAAGGTGTTGCTTTTGTGATCTTTGTATATGCTGGAGTCAAGGAAGTCTATTTCGTCTGCTGAGTATTTATGTGTGAATTTGATTGTTGGATGTATGTTATTAATATAGTTCATAAAATTTTTAAGTTCTTTTTTATTTCCAGTCCAGAGCATGAAAATGTCGTCTAGATACCTCTTGTAAAGTTTAATTTTGGTTTTTATTTCTGGTGTAAGTATATATTGTTCTTCAAATCTGCCAAGGAAAAAATCAGCGAAGTTTGGAGCAACCTTTGTACCCATGGCAACGCCTTGTATTTGTTTATATAGGATGTCTTTGAATAAAAAATAGTTGTGTTCAAGTACGAAATGTAAAAGTGTTTGTATTATATTTTTGTTTGGAGTGAATTTCGGAAGGAGTTGTTTCTATTGATCTATGTAGTGTAAACATGCGTTCGCACCTTCCTCGGTTGGTATATTTGTGTATAGGGAGGTGACATCTATTGTCACTAGGTAAGTTGTGTCTATTATCTTTTTGTTGACTATGGAGCGTAGGAAATCTTTTGTGTCCTTTATGTGTGAGTTTATCATTTTTGTGAGAGGTTGGATACATCTTGATAAAAAATCGGAAATGTTTTCGTTTACTGAGTTTACTGCAGAAACTATCGGCCTTCCTGGGATGAGTGGTTTGTGGATTTTTGGTAAAATATAAAATAAGTTTGTTCTTGGTATCTGTGGTGGAAGCAAAAAGTTTAAGGTTTCTTTGTTTATGCAAAGACTTATAACCAAAACAATACGTCTTTTCACCTTAGTTAGATCTCATCAGATAGCGTGTTATTGTTTTTCTAATACAATAAACTATATCTACAGGGTTTCCGCATAATTAGTGAACGAAAACAATCAATTTTGCCGCGTCAGCAATAAGAACAATTGTTTTGCCGAGTCAGCAAAAATAATCAATATTACTAATTTCTCAGAATTTTCGTCGAAATTTTCAAAATGGCTGAAGCAGAAAAACTTTGATCAGAAAATTAGAAACTTTGACTTCGTTCTAATCTAAATGAATGTGAAAATGTTTTACTGGCAATCAAATCATCTTCGTAACAGAAAGATATAATTTGAAGTTAACCAGAAAGATGTACTCAAAGATGATCAAATGATGAGCTTCAAAGAATTTAGGACACTTTTAAACTTTTGAGGACGACCTGGCCTAAAGTACCAAAAGACAGATGAGTTAAAAAACTAATATGTTGTGAATGTTTATCATTTATTATGGCTGATCACTTTTCTACTTAACTTTGGTGTTTGCAAAACTTGCAGATATATGAAACTCTAAAAAGGCTGATTTCATAAATGGTGGAATGATTAACCCAATCTTATTGAATTCATACTCTTGACATTCAATTAAATTGATTGGAAACTTGAGAATATTTTTGGTATTTTGAATGACATAGTACATATATACAAGATGTTGATTGACTATTTTAATATACCTACCGGGTGTCCCAGAAAAAAGTTCCGCTCTTTGAAGTGAATTTTCTCGAGTTCTATGAACTTTTAAATAATGAATCTTTTTGCATTGGAAAGAGGAAGGATAAAATTAAATTTTGAGGGGTCCTTTATTAAATTAAGTCAACTTGATCAAAAGTTATAGCCTAAATGCTAAAATATCACTTTTCAAAAAAGTCAAAAAAAGGGAAGGTTTTTGGTATTATACATTTATATACAAAATGGACTACAAGATTTAAAATAGCACAAGTTCTATGATAAAAATGGGAATATAAGAAAATGGAAAACGGACGAAATATTTTTACTGTGTTAGGGCCAAGCCCTTTTTTAGATTATGACTCATAGTATGAATAGAGAATTTAGTGGTTTTGTAGCAATCAAACTGGTGCCAAGCTAAGGGGGCGTTGTACATAACAGAACAGTCAGTTTGATCAAAATGGGTTACAGCCACACTTTTGCTACTGTCTCTCCTAGTTGGATGGTTGATGTCATGGAGACGGGGATGACGAGTGAATAAATCTGAAGATGATTTGTTTAATGTACCATTCAAGAATTTATATACAAGTTTACATGCTTCAAGTTTAAATAAATTTTGGATACTCAACCGTTTGAAATTGACCTGGTTTACATTAGGATTATCATTAGTTTTGTTGTTTATGAATTTACTACATTTAATGATTAATTTGTTTACCTGATTTAGCCCAGCAGTCTCAGGACCACCCCATGATGTAATACAATATGTTAGGTGGGATTGAATGAGTGAGTAATACAACGATATCAGGTTTCTCTTTGCAAGAAACCTACCTATTTTATGTATCATACCTACTCCTCGTTTGATTTTGGTGCCTACCATGGTGACTTGCTGTTTCCAATTGAGTTTGTCATCAATGAGGACTCCAACTTATTTACAGCTGTTTGTGTTTTGGAGTCTCTGACCTGAAATAGTCAAGTTAAAGTCTTTAATTTTGTTATGTTTGCCATAGAACAGGATGAAGTTTGATTTGGAGACATTAAGAGTAAGTTTGTTGGTTGTGAGCCAATTAGAGATCTTATCTAATTCTTGATTGAGAGTGTTTTTAAGTTGATTAGGATCTTTGTCACTAAGGAAAAGACAAGTGTCATCTGCAAAAAGGATACTAGATAAAGATGTATTCAGGGCATTGATGTAAATCAGAAAGAGCAGAGGACCAAGTACGGATCCTTGTGGCACTCCATGTGACATTTCAAGAGCGAGGATCTGAAATAAGAAGAAAGAAGAAAGAAATAACAAAAATAAAAAACAAAAGAAATGCACAAGACTCAAAAGGAAATGATAAGCTGAAGACCGAAGTCTGAGATCAGGTGTGGTACCTTAAGCATCTCCTGCCACTCTACTAGAGTCACCCGTCAGCTTAACAAGAAGAAAGAAATTAAAACATTGGCACAAAGTTAAGTACAGAAAGGGAAATGTTAAAAAGTCGGCCTAGAGCCCGGTTCGGCGTCCCGTACCCGACGTTCTCAAGCGGCCGTCTTAAAGAAAAGAGGGGAGGAAGTGGCAAAAATTGACAACCAACAACAAATATGAAATAAAAAATAACAAAAAAAGTTAATAAACGATATGTCCAATATTTTTTTGTAATTTTATTTGTAAATAAGGAAAACTTCTGACAGCTGATTCTTACAGGGGAAAAATAAGAAAGCTCTGGGGTTTTTAACATTTAGAAGCATAAAAAGGCTAAAATAATGTACAGTAAACGTATATATAACTCTCAACTGTCTACAATCACGGGCATCCTGAAACACTTTGAAGAATCGTCCGACCCAATTATTCTTGGAGATTTCCAATGCTGCCCTCAGATATCTGTTTCGGATAGACTTAGTAATCCCAATCAGCTCAGTTCACTTCTAGACAATTTTCTCGAACAAAACGAACTTGTACCCATCGACATCACACAAGGGACAGGGCCAACATACACCTACCAACACCTCTCCTTACCAAACCAATCCTACATTGACCACATCTGTGTCCCGAGAACACTCGTCACTTCTACATCCAACACCTAAGTCATCAGACCAAACCATCTTAACACTGGAGACCATCTTCCTGTCTCAACAGAAGTGACTTTTGAATATCATGAACAAGAGCTTGACCAACAAAACACCCAGCAAGCTAACTTTGTCCCACAATACATGTGGAAAAACCAAACTTTTCTAGAAAAATACCAAAACTTAACTGCAGCCTCACTTACCCTCTATAATTCTGACGAAAGTAATGTTGAAAATGACTTAGAATTCCTAATTGACACTCTAAAACAAAATGTCATCTCAGCATATAATGAACTCAACACTGACAAATCGTTCCACCGGATCAGATCAAAAGCATGGTGGAATAATGAATTAACAAAAAAAAAGGGACACACTTCAGAAAATGTTCAACTCTTGGCGTGAAAAAGGTTTCCCTAGAGATATTAGTTCAGTTGAATTTAATCGATACAAACTTGCGAGGAGAGACTTTCGCTGTCTTGTTAAGACGTGCAAAAACCAATTGACTGCCGAACACTACATCAATGTAGAGAAAATCAAGAACTTTAACCCTAGATCGTATTGGAAAAAGGTCCGTCTTACCAGCTCAAAATCGCAAAAACTGTATACCATCAACAATAAAACTACATCTGAAGATATAAACAATGAATTTAAAAACCATTTCGATAAACTTCTAAATACCCCAACAATTACATCAATCAACAACAATGAATCGAACAAGAAACTCCAAGACATTCTTCAAAATTTAACCCAAGCCGATAATGACTTTCAGCCCCACTTTAAACCATCTCCAACGAATGATTGACACCGTTGTTGAACATGGAGAGCTGAAAGGAATTAAGTTCAACAACGATAAGAGAAAGACCCAATTTATAATTTCTGGAAAAACAGATCATCTCTGACCCTTCACTCAAATTAAATGGCGACACAATCTACCCTCAGCAGAACCTCAAACATCTTGGGTTCCACTGGTCCACTCGATCGCATAAAATGACTCTCCACAAACATCTCCAAGACAGAATCTCTGAGCTATGGGCAGTGGCTTCATCTTTAATCTCCAGTGGCATAAGGAAAATGCACCCTAATACAATTACAACATTATTCAATTCACTAATCGTTCCAAAAGTTCTATATGGATTAGAAATTGTTGACATCATTGGAACCGATCTTCAGTTTCTCAACAGGCAATTCCGCTCTGCGCTTAAATCGTTGTTAGGCTTGTCAAAACACGCCACAAATGAACTTCTCAAGCACTATAGCTTATCAGCCTTTACATCAATGATAACATACCGTAGAATAAATCTCATATCGCAACTCATGAGGAACCAAGTCACATCAGCTTACCTCTTGGAAATCCTATCCAAAGCAGACCGTTTCTACTCAACCGTACAAGTGTTATTCAACTCCTGTCTCTCAGCAAACCTTGACGTCATCAATGTAATTCTCAATCCGAAAAAATACAAACTAACTACCATAGATGAATTGGCCCCCGACATTAGAAATAGATTCTCCTACTTGCTATCCAACTGGCATATAATGGATAATCGTAAAGAGCGGAAAAACACCTTGAATAGACACATTACAAACGTTTGAAACATGGAAAAATGAAAAAGGAAAAATATAGCTCTTATATATATATATATGGTGAAGATCAGAGATCTGACCTCAAGGAGAGAAAGTGTTGAAAATACTAAATAAAATAAAGATGAAACATAAACAGGCACTAATATTTTTATAATTATACGTTTTTTTCCATTTTTTTGAATTTTTCTAAATATATAAATCAAACCAATCAAACATCCTGTCAAGAAATGAGAATTTTATGCGAAAAAGAACCAACATACCAATAGACATAAAGTTTAAAAAGCCAAGCAGAAAAACACCAAAACCCACTCAAAAACCCAACTAATGCAATCTGGAGTCCCTGACTTGCGACAGGTGCAGCGGCTTTAAACATGTTTTATGGACGTCCAACACTCAGCCTCCCCCAGATTGCATAACCCTGAACCGACCCGCAGTCCAAACAAACTAACAAACATAGAAAAATAAACAAAAACTCCCACACAAATACAAAGAAACAAAAAAGGGTAAACAACAGACAAGAACAAGAAAAAGACAAACGACAAAATACAAGTATCAAAAAACACAAATTTTCAAAAGGTAAGCCCAGAAACCCGGTTCGACACCTAAAGTCCGTGCCTCGAACTTCAGCCACAATAGCCTTTTTTCCAAAGGTACTGAACTTTGTTACTTCTCAAGAGACCTGGCGCCATTTTGTCTTCCTTCTTGGCTTCGTTTGAAAATTTACAGACCCGAATAAAAAATATATACAAAACAGTTTTTAATATTTTAGATTTAGATTTTATTTATGTTCTTAATTGTTATTTCCGTGAAGCTGTAATTCGATGATAATAGCTTTGGAATCGCCTTTGGGCCATATGATCTCTAATCCTGTCATATCTTAACAATCCTTTGTTATTGAATCTATTTAATTTTAATCATGTTTAGATGTTTCAAACAATTAATTCCTTTCAAAAATTTTAAATATGACAGCTTATACAAGGTACAAAAGGTCTTTTGAAATAGCTCTATTATAATGAAGCTCAATTTCTTACTCCTCGTGCATTAACACGTGGTAATTTATATCTTTGTTTATCTTTGGAATCATACATGATCAATCTAAGTATCAATCAGATTCATGCTCCCTGGTCAGTAAAATGTGGTTCTATGCATTCATTTTTGGTATTTCTATTCTGGTCTGTAAAATATTTAGGTACCCCACAACCTAGCCCAATTGGCTACCCCAATTGGCTACCCTGCTTTTTAGACCAACCCTAAAATAGAAATGACATATATATTTTCGACTAGCGCACTCAAGATATCTCTAGCTATACAACATTTCCTTGTGAGCAATAACCCAATCTATAATCATCTATCTTGTTGAATATCTCCCTTTTTTAACTACATTTTTCTCTTGCCTTCATTTCATCACCAACAAACATCCTTAATTTAAATTTTTTCATTATGTCTCAGATCTCCAAGCCCAATTCCAATCAAACTGGCTATAGGCTTAGGAAAGTTATTTTATATATAAAACTCAATGTTGTGAACTTTTCTTAATATATATCAAACTTTCATAATTAGGCCTAGTTTACTCTGAGCTTTTTCCTCCACAGGTGATTCCCTTTTGTTTACTTTTCTCTCCATGTTTGTGGTAGCCTAGTATTCAATTTCTTTCTATTTCTCTCGCCCGTCAGTTTCACGCAGGGTATCACCCACGATAGATCCTTTGTTTTTCAATAACATAGTCTATTTTTAGTTTATTAAAAAAACAAAAACACTGTAGATAAACCTTTTTCTTTTCTTTTTTTACTTAGTTTATACCATATTATTTGGTGATAAAAGAGATATCAATAAAAATAAACCAGCTGCGCTGGAAGGTCGACCATTTATATTAAAAAAATGAGAAAACTTAGATAAAAAAAAAGGAAGAAAGCATACAGCATACACGCAGGCAAGCTTCGGCTAGTAGAGTAGGTGAAGCGTGACGCTGCAGATCAAATCTGTGTTTTGACTGGACTCGCCAACCTTTAAGATTATAAAGGTACAGTCTGTTTATTGCAACAAATCCTTTTAATAAATTCAAAATTCCATGAGTGTGCTGTTAGTGCTTTTCACTTTATATAAAATTGTTTCTTTAAATTTTTGCTGTTAATTGCTGTTAACTCATTTTGGGTAACTCGACATTGATTTTAAAGACCAACAAAAAATTCATCGCGCGGGCCGCTCGCTTGGAAATTTCCCGCCATGACAAAAAGTCAGAAGTGCGTAGTGTCACTTGAGCCTTCTGGGCCGTTATAAGAACTGGAAGTGCGTATTTTGAGCCTTCTGGGCGATCGTAGAAATTTGTTGATTGCCTACATGATTTCTTTTCTACGCTGTAACGAATGCCGACTCAAGGATAGCTAAAAATTGTTCTGAAAGGTGACTCCGCCCGCTGTGACAATAAAGAGAAGAGGAGTCACTTGGTTTATCCTTGGTCAGTCATCCTTTTTTGACATTGCTAAGAAATAGCGGTTTTTAATCTTAGTAAATTAAACCAAAGAATAAAAACAAACATGGCAGATTTTGTAAAGATTTCTGTAGGGTTTGAATGTTCCAAAGATTTGCACATTTCTTTCTGCTGAGAAAAGGTTGAAATTCAGCTGCAACTCCTGAGATATCTGCAAACAAAGTACCTCAAGAGGGTACTGTGTTTGAATCTCCTTCAAATGCTGCAAATCCTTCAAATTCGTGACCAAAGATTTGCAAATTTGTTTTTTTTGCAGAATGTTTACATGATTTTTCTTCTCTCTATTGTTTCATTTGTAAAGATTACAGCATGAATATCATGAATTGGTACGGATTTCAGTCCTAAAAGCTGAAATGCCTATCCAGGGGGGTGAAAAATGAAAATCATTGAGAACAACAGCTAAAAATTTCACATACCATATTTCCTATATAAAGAATAAAAACGTACTTCCGATTTGAAGGACTATGTCAAAACATCAAATAAATATCAAAAGATAAAAATGTAAACCTTTTTATCAGTTTAACCTAGATACAAAATAAAACTTCTCTGTTTAAATATTAAAAATATCAAAATACTTTCTTTGTACATGTTAAAAATATCCAAAATGCTTTTCACGAAATGGTAAAAATTTCATGATTTGAAGGACCATGTCAAAACATCAAATAAATATCAAAAGATAAAAATGTAAACTTTTTATCAGTTTAACCCAGATACAACAAAATAAAACTTCTCTGTTTAAATATTAAAATTATCCAAAATGCTTTTTGGGAAATGGTAAAAATTTCATGATTTGAAGGACTATGTCAAAACATCAAATAAATATCAAAAGATAAAACTTCTATATAAATGGTACAAATAACTGCAAAGAGGGTACTTTAATGGGATAAAGTTTAGCGGGGATTAAATTTCGCGGATTTTGGCCTTATCCACAAAATTAAGTCCCTGCGAAAATTCGGAAATGGCCACCCGCGAAATTAAATCCCCGCTAAAATTTTGAAAAACGTCCGATCAGTGAATTTTTGTCTTTTTTTAGGAAAAAACTGCTCAAAATTTTTATTACTTTGGAAATAAAGATTTAAAATTGAGTTATCCGTGAAATATTTGAAAACGGCTCATCCGCGAAATTTAATCTCCGCGAAATTTAATCCCATTAAAGTAAACCTTTTTACCAGTTTAACCTACATAAAACAAAATAAAGCTTCTCTGATACTTTCCCTTTACTTTAGCAGTGTACAAAACTGAGAAATTCAAGATATAATCAATCAAGCAAGAAAAATTTCCTTTAAGTATTAACTGTTAAAAAGTCTTACGATTAATGACCTTTCCTTAATCAGAAGTTATCAATAAAAAAAATCAAAATAAAAACAACACGTCCTTCATTAATCACTATCACTGTCAGTGGCTGTCGGGACTTGTTCACCTGCACTGAAGGATTTTATCTGCAAGACTACACTTTTTTTGTGTGTTACTGTTACTTTAGTGTCCAAGAAACAAGACAAAAATTTATCTCCATCTTCAGTTGAAGATCCAATATGTTGCTCAATAATCTCATGGGAGCATTCAAATTTTCGCCTTAAGTTGATATTGGAACACAGTAGTGTAAAGGACAAAAGACCATCAGCGCTGAGCTGGGACTTGGCATGAACCACATCACAAGAATCACAATGGACCATGACAGAGCCTGTGTGAGGTAAAACTGTGTTACATCCTGGGCATTTCTTTGACTTTCTTAAAGTAGAAGATACAACGCTTACCACAGTTCCGTGTGTTGTTTCTGCTGGATTGGGTGGCAATACAACAGCTGCAGCGGGCTTCTGGATGATTCTGCTCCGGTTAGACGATTTGAAACATCTTCTATGGTTGAATTTGGTGATAGTTACGTATGTCATTTCATAGACATGTCCATCATTCAATTGGTCCACCAAATCACCAAAAACAGTGAGTGTACGTTCCTCATCATTCCAGCTGAGGGAACTATCCATGACACTACATGATTGATATTTCAATCCATCTCTTGAAATTCCAGGAGAGTCAATATTTATTACTTTGAACAATAGGGTAACTCTTGAATACAATTGTGATGATTCAACTGCAGACTTTAAGGAGGTCGGTGGAACGGGATATGAATCTTTACGAGCAAAAGCAGGCTTTTTGTCAGCATATCTTGAGTGACGATAAAACAAAACGTCTGGACCAGACGCTGAAAGCTTTGACAACAAAACACCTTGGTGGAATTTTGATTGAATCTTACTATGACAGTCCAAGTCGAAACACACAATTCTTCTTTCAATTTCTTCCATTCCCAGGTAAAAATCAAAATACTTCTGACCACTGGTAAGGTCACTAATGAAGGTAATATGACCAACCAAATCGATGCGATCTAAAAAAATTGAAATTAATGAAATAAGGGTTCATAAATTTTAAGTAAAATTGTAAAGAGGAAGTACACAAGGAAAGAGATTTCGGGTGGCTATTCCAAAAGATTTCTTCCCTTTAGTCCAAAGGTACTATATAAATTGAATGGGAATTATGTATTTAATTTTTAAAGCTCACCAAGCTACTTTTTGCACTATTGTAATAATTACAACTGAAATGGTTGAAAATTTATTACACAACAATAATTAGGTATGAAACTAATATTTATTTTGAACTCAACTAATGTGTGATGTGTGAATTGAAAAGAGTGTATTTTTATCTAGATATTTTTTCATAATAGTGTCTGATTAATTTAAGTTTAATCTGCTAATCATTATGCCTGTACTGTATATAATTAAATTTGTTTTGCTTGATTATGATAATTGTCCATAATTTAAGGACAATTGAGCTATTTTGAGAAAATTTAAAGTGGGAGCTGTGACCGAGAAAATGAGGGCATAAAATAATGTAGAACTTTAACTATTGACATATGTGAGAGGTTTCTTTTCCATAAAAAATCAGGCTCGTTTGTTCTCCTGTTGTCTGATGTAATAATTAAAACTTTTTGATCTCAGTGGGCTTACCATCTATTATAGGCCTGGTTTTTTCATGTCAAGAAACACTGGATTTACAGAAAACACAGGAAAATGTAATGAGAAAACCTGTAGGAAAGCTCAAAGTGTTTTCAGGAAGAATATTTTGCTACTTTTTGGAGTCATTTTTTAAAAACAGAAAACTCGAGGAACACTTCTAGTCTAGAGGTTGTGTGAATTCGGGATCCTAAAAGTGCAGAATTTCAAAGTTTCTACACTCTCAGTGTTTTCTGGACTTTTTTGACATGAAAAACCAGGCCCTTATGTAAAAAGTTAGGATATTGGACTGCATTGTCTTTAACAAAGTTTCTCCAGTCTTTTCGACGAAATTGAAATAATAATGTAGATACTTGAGTAATTTACCTTCTAGGTTGGGATTCTTTTTTTTTTTGGTGTTGAGGCATACATCTTTCAGTCTTTGGGTCTTTGAAGGAAAAGGCTTGGTCGCGAAGAAATCGGACACTTACTTCGTCTTTTGATAGCTGTGTTTGGTTGGAGGGTAAAAAGAATTTAACTATTTGACCGCAATTTACAGCTACTGTCGATAGTATTCATCTGATCAAATACTAAATTCTCCTAATAAATTGCTACTTTCTAAAGCTTTTCATTTTGATCGACTATTAGATTCTGCTAACACAAGTGATACTTTCAGACTTCCTCACTAATGTCCGTGGTTACACTTACAACCTAACTTTCTTAGTATGTATGTAACTAGCAGAATCCCCAGTTCCTTAGCCAAATGATTGCTGAAAAGCGTGGAATTAACTACAATATCGTGACAAATTGGATAAATCGAAAGATTTCATTTGCCCTGAACAATTGTATTATCATGTGTGTTAGAGGTTCACGGTCATTGAGAGACCAAAACCTCACTGAATCAAATGACATTGAAATTGTTGAAGCAATTTCCAAAATTAAGTTCTAAATTTTCATTTATTTATTAAATTTCCCAAACTAGCTATTTTTAAAAGAAGTTTATTAGAATTGTTTTATAGCGTACCGGGAATGCCTCCGGCTTTTATTATTGTATAAGTTAAGATAATATATTCGACACAATAGTAGTTTTAAAAAAAAAATCTCTACCTATCCCCAGTTCCTTATCAATTTACCTTATTAGTGCAGTCTAAATGTGCCAAAAGTCATAAACATTGTGCACAAGGGCGTAAAAGCATGAAACTTTGCACAATGGTAGTTTAGGGGTCAAAAATGGATTTAAATCTCAGACCCAAAAAATTGGCACCTGTTTGTGTATTTTACAGACCAGAATAGGTTTCCAGGCTAAAATGAAAATCTTTTTCTCCAAAGTATGTCATGTTACATACCGTTGGAAAGCATGTTTCATGCTCGTTCAGAAAAACATTACAACCCACATCTGAAAATGAAGCCAATAAAAGTTATTGGGGAAGAATGTTTAAAAAATGACAGAAAATGACGTAATTGCTGATGTCAGCAAAATTTCCAGGACCACCCAAACGTGTTTATTTTTGTGAAATTCAATAGAGTACCTCTCAGGTACTAAATACTATTGGTGAGATCAGCTGCAAGCTTATTTTACAATAGTTTTTTTGAGTATTGTTAGGTTGACAAATTTTGCCTTAGTAATGCTCTACCATGGGCTTGCCCGGTGCAAACCCTTTAGCCTAAGGCTTTCGACTGGTCATGAAAACGCCATATTCTATGTCAAGTGAGGTTAACTCTCAAGCGAAGCTATCCATTTGGTCATTGAAAGATCCTCTATTGAATTTCACAAAAATAAACGTGTCTGTGTGGTCCTGGAATTTTTGCTGACGTCAGCAATTACGTCATTTTCGGTCATTTTTCAAACAACCTTCCCCAATAACTTTTATTGGCTTCATTTTCAGATATGGGTTGTAATGTTTTTCTGAACGGGCATGAAAAATGCTTTCCAACGGTATGTAACATGACATACTTTGGAGAAAAGAATTTTCATTTTAGTCTGGAAACCTATTCTGGTCTGTAAAATACACAAACAGGTGTCAATTTTTTGGGTCTGAGATTTATATCCATTTTTGACCCCTAAACTACCATTGTGCAAAGTTTCATGCTTTTACGCCTTTGTGCACAATATTTGCACAACTAGACCGTACTATATCGGCATCGGGCAAAAGTGTCGGGGGAAAGTGACGAAAATTTTGAGGGGGTGGCGAAATTTTCTCCCGACGAATTTTTTCCCCGATATTCTATCACCCGACCAAAACTTTTACCCGATTTTTCTATCCCCGACTAAAACTTTTTTCCTAATTTTTTTAACCCCAACCAAAATCTTGTGACGAATTTGAAATTTTGATCCGGGGAAAGTGACGAAAATGCCTCTAGGTGACGAAATTTTTCCCCGACGTAAAAAACCCTGACTAAATAAAACTTTTTCCCATATAAAGGTATTTCTTTATCTCTTTTTTTACAGCTCGAGAGGTTAATTTTCGCGAGGATTACATTTCGCGAGTTTCGCGAGTTTTCCCGTTAATTCGCGAAAAGTAATCATCAAAATTTTAAAACCTGGATTTTTGCATAAAACCCTATATTTGCCAAAACCCCTAGGGAATTATGAAAGAAATTAGTTCAAAAAGAGGCCGATTCGCGAAAATTAATCCCCATTTCAGTTCTTTTTTCAACTCCTGAGTAGCTGGCCCCCTTTAGTGACCGCTCGCAAATTGAGAGATCCGCATTTAGAATTTGCCAATAGTTAGTACGTGACATTTGTCGGGATGGAAATTTAATAACCATTCTTTCGACCACTTGACTAGCGCGTCTATATCCTGTTGGATGGAAATAGAGTCTTCGATAGTGTTGACCTCTTGTAAGATTTTGGTGTCATCAGCAAAAAGGAGTATAAATGATGATATCACACTTTCAGGAAGATCGTTGATGTAAAGAACGAACAATAACGGTCCAAGGACACTACCCTGTGGGATACCACTAACCACGTGATCCGTTGTCGAAAATGATTTATTTACTTTCACTGATTGGGTTCGTCCATTTAAAAATGATTTTACCCAAGACATTATCGGACCATCTATGCCGTATGCTAATAGTTTCTTGCATAAACGACGATGAGGTACAGTGTCAAAGGCCTTTGCGAAATCAAAATAGATACTATCAATGACTTTTCCCTCCGATGTACATTCACAGCACGTATCCAAGTAATACAACAGTTGCGTAACGGTGGATCGATTTTTGATAAAACCATATTGCTTGTTCGATAAAAGATGTTGATCAAGAAGATGCTCCATAATATGCTTTCTCACTATTGACTCCATCAGTTTGCATACTATTGATGTCAAGCTTACAGGTCGATAATTTACTGCAAGATTTTGAGCACCTTTGTTCTTATATATGGGTATTACGTGAGCTTCTTTCCAATCCTTTGGTAGAGACCCTTCCTTTAATGATGTGTTCATTATTACTGCAAGAGGTTCAGAGACGTAGTCAGATAACGATAGTAGCATCTTAGGATGTATTCCATCAGGACCAAATGATTTATTTTGATTTAGATGTTTCATTTCGATCTGGATCATTTCTTTTGTTATATGGATTTCATCGATTACGGACTCAGTTCTGTTCTCGAAGTCCCGTAGCTCCCCAGGCTCTCTTGTGAAAACACTGCAGAATTGACGTTGAAGTATATTCGCATTTTCATGGTCTTCATGTTTCAAAGAATTTTTGTCATTTGGTGCCTCAAGTAATGATGATACCGTACTGGAAGATTTCATTTTGCTCCTGACATGTGACCAGAAAACTTTTGGTTTTGTTTTTGAATTGTTGCAGATTTTCCGTTCGTAATGGGCTTGTGTCATCATTTTCGTCACTCGGTTGCGTACACGGGTGTATTTCGCGGCGATGATTTCATCCATTTTCTATGTAGACGCTTTTTCTTTGCTATTTCAGTTCTGAGATCTTTTGGAATAGGAATTCTTCCTCTCTTTCTCCAACCCTCGCCTCCAATCGTTTTGAGCGGGATGAAACGGTTTTGCAATTCACTTACTTTATTCTTGAAAACTTGCCAAAGTTCCTCGACTGATTTGTCATTAGCCGCATCTAGAAAAATCGTTTGCCAGTTACCTTTTTCAAGATCTTGCTTCATTGATACAAAATCAGCATTATCATAATTGTGCCTTTCCGATGTGGGCTTTACATATGCATTGCACTTTATGCTAAAGGTCAGGGAACTGTGATCGCTTTTACCCAATGGACTGAGATATTCCAAATTTTGTGTTTGGTTGGCTTCTCCTGTTAGAATGAGATCAACCAAAGATGGTTCATCGGTACCACGGCATCGTGTTGGTTCGTCTACGTTCTGATGGAGGAAAGAGTCGCGGAGAGTATCTAAGAACCTCTCTTCTTTGCTTTCTTCCTGATGTTTTGTCGTCCAATTTTCCCAGTTAATTGTAGGAAAGTTGAAATCCCCTACAAAGCATTTATGGGAATATTTTTTGATGGATGAAATATCGTAAATGAGCTTATTAAGTCTGATGTTGTTTTCATTCGACATGCTACTGCTGGTAGGCCTGCGGTAAATGCATGCAAAAACCAGTAAGTCATTACCACTTAGGCGAACTTCTATGATACAAGCTTCAATAAAGTTGACTTGATTTATCAATGTCTCCAGTAGTTAGAAATCAAATTTCGTAAACCTTAATTCTTTAATAAAAATTGATAAAAATCCACCAAAACGGACAATTTTACCCCCTGGTTTGTCCAGTTGCACTATGAATGTGATAGTTTCAAGTCAGAATTGAAATCTTCCAGAGTATATTACACAAAGATCAAGTTAAAACTATTTTCGAAGATATTTTAGGCGAGATAAGAAGTGAAAATTGCTCAAATTATGTAAAAATTCAATAAAATGGGCATTTTTACCCCCTGAAGCGTCAAAAATGATACTAAATACAGTTAACAAGAAATCTTTCTGATGTATCGCATCAGATTGTATCATAACACAAAGTTTGTGCCTCATTTAAAGTTGTTTTGGTAGGTCCCAGTCTTATAAAGTGTCAAAATTCAGTGAAAATACCCAAATTTTCCCTATTTTGCCCCAGGTAAACCCCCTAAAAATAATTTTTCGCAAAAATCTTTTCCCAATGATGACCACCAATCTATCTTGAAACTTTTGGCAAAGTTTCAAAGCAATTGGTCAATTTATTCATGAGATATAGCAAATTAAATCATACATGGAAAGATATTTTCCTTAACAAATCCTTACAAAGGGTAAAAAGTACCCCCTAAACTCGGGCCCAGTATGAAAAATTGACAAGGAGTTAGCTTTGGGGACCGACCATTTCTTAAACTAAGATAGTTGAGGATTGCAAAAATGTATAGTTTATGCTGTAGAAACTTGGGTTAAGCAAAATGCCATTTTTCAGGTTTGGCTTCCGGACTATTATGTGCTGGCTTGAAAATTAATGCTAATGGATTCTTTGTTTTTGTAGAACTGAATTCTGAAATTCATAAAAAACTACACATACAAACAATAATGTGACCCTCAAGATTATTGCAGTCAATCACAGTCTGAATGTTCCACATCATCTAGCATTGTGACTGCTTAGAAACTTGACTCTGTTCTGGTTGACGTAGTTTTAAATTTGGATGGATGTGTATTAATTATATTCATTTGCGTAATCGTAGAACTTTGCATACAATTCAGCCCCATTGTGGACTGAGGGGCAACGAGATTAAGCCTTTGGACTGATCAACTTACAACATGGGATTTACAGTCAAATGACATTTTTTTATCTTTTATGGAACTCTTGGAATTCGAGATTGTAAAATAAATTTCAAAACAGATACAATATTTTTTGTATCAAGAAGAATTTCTATCTGATGGGAATTTGTACTATATTTGTAGGTATATATAATGTAATTGCCACCGAGCGAGCACAGCGAGCATAGGTGGCTTCATAGCTTCACGAGGTTGTGCAGATGGTAAAAATTTTCGCCGTCTTTTTTTTTTTGTCGTACACGGCTAGCCCGTATTTATAGTATTCCGTACATTGGGGGGTTATGGCGTGGGTGTTTGGCTGCGGGCGTACTACGGCCAATATTCTAAAGGTGGACTCACTCACAAAAATAAAAAACAGCGCTTTTCTTAATAATTAAAATACGCTAGTGTAAGAAGTGTGACCAAGCCTTTGTAAACATTCATCGTGAGCATTTTTAATGGCTGCTTGATTGCACATGCTTTTGAAACTTGCTGCTGTTTTTATAAATTTTTATCATGTTTTCTGGTCTTTTGCAGAGTATTTATTCGTTTACTACTAAGTATTTTATGTTTGTGTAATTAGTGAATGCACCAATAAATTGATAATGCTCAGTAAATAGTACAAAAAGAGTTAATTTTCCACAACAACTCAAAGCCCTCTTCTTCACCGAAACTACAAACAGCACAGATTAGTTTGATTATATAAGTTTGATGACAGTTTTTTATCTAATGAAGTTTGATTGGTTTTCAATCAATGTGTTTGGTTT
The DNA here is from genome assembly GCF_902728285.1 of Clytia hemisphaerica. Lineage (NCBI taxonomy): Eukaryota > Metazoa > Cnidaria > Hydrozoa > Leptothecata > Clytiidae > Clytia > Clytia hemisphaerica. The sequence continues at coordinate 288,788 of NW_027103363.1, forward strand.
AAGAAAAAGTTCCAGCTTTTCCTACCCGATGCCAGCCCAGGCGATGTCAACCGAACCCTATCAAACCGATTTTCGTTATCGAACCATCAAATTTCATCGAACGAAATCAAACGGTTAGCTAGGTGTTTGATTACCGAACCTGATCGAACAGTAATCGAACTTTACCAGAAAATCTTCAGTTTGAATAAAGTTATATCCCAGTATATCGCAGTTCGATCAAGTTCAATCAATGTTTTTGTAGCTCAAATGGTTCCAGTTATGGGATCCGATGGGATGATAGATATTTGCCTGCTCTTTAAGCTTTTTAGTGTGGGCGTCTGTTAATAAGCCGAAATGGGCAACAAGGTAATAAATGAAGCTTCCATATCGAACTTCACCGATCTTGATACACCTTTTGCTAATCAGGATTTTCATTTTGAATCATTAAAAACTCCAGTGTACCGTTGTTTTGTATAAGATTCCCATTTCCGCACTAAGTTTCTTGATACTTTTCTGGAATCATTTCCCTATATATATTTTGCGGGATAACCAGCAAGAAATTGGGGAGGGTTCGTTTAATGGGATGCAGTTTAAAGGAGTCATTGTTGTGATTTGTACTTATGTATATTTATTGCATATAGAAAACCCATAATTTTTTTTGAATGGATTGTTTATATTGTCATTTTTAAAACTAATCCATCATTTTAATTTATTTAGATATATTCTTTACATAGTTATTTTTTAGAAAAAAAGAAAATCATCACATTATTTCTTCGTGTATATTTTATTTATTATTATTAGGTGGCACTTAGTGTAAGCTATATTTAGTATGTAATATCTATAAAATGTAATTCATTAGCTGTATATAAAACTCTCAAAAAATTATGGCTTTGTTTTGCTATTTTGCTTTTCATTAAATATTTATATGGTTTTTGTTTTATTTTCTCTTGTTATTATTATACAGAGAAAGAACGATTTTGTTTAAATTACTTCATACTAGCTATAAGAATTTTGCCATGATTATGAAAGCCTTAAGTAGCAAAATAATACTGTATTTTATATATTACTTTTTTTATAAGAACAATTCGAGGTTTAAAAAGATTAAAAGATTAGGAGAAGCCAAGCCCCAATGAAAATTAATGGTTTTGATGAGAAAAAAGATTCACTTTTCATACTAATTCCGACTAAAATTTTGATGTAAACCTGATAAAAGGTTGCCGTTTTAGCCAATCTAGAAGAGTCTATTTTCAAAAGTTTTCACCAACCATGATGGAGCCTCCTTAGATACTATATACAGCAAATTTAGTTTTTGCATGGTACCCTCCAAATCCTAGATCCGCCCCTGCATTGCAACTCATGTCCAAGAAAAGCACTTGAAAGAGCATGTCTATAGTGAACATCCTGTCCCAGCTAACATGAAAAAGGTGCCAGAATTGGATTCTTATATGAAGTTATTACTGCAAGCTAATTCAAGATATCAAACATTGAAGTTTGAGAAGACTTTAAAGTATTTGATAAAATACAAGCTGCTTATGGCCCAATCTCAAAAATCTGGGCAGCTTTTGAAGAAGAGAAAGAGAATTCTAGTGAGGAGGAAGTAGAAAAAGGCTAGAAAATAGCACAACGCTTCGAACAGGCTGTTATGCCTCTTGGCCAAGTGTGCAACTCAGTGATGTATTATCATAGAGAAAACGTCTTAAGTTGAATCTTCAGCACAAATTAAGGAGATATTACGGAATCAATCGAAAGACGTGAATGATCAATTCAATTCCAGTCTATTTGATGAAACCTTCGAAGCTAAACTAATCAAGGACTCCAAAGCTCTGAAAAAATCAGAGGCGTTCTTCACTACCCTGAAGAAGCCGGAAAAGACACAATCCTCATCTGCTACCGCTGCCACTCGAGTCGTCTAAGGACGTGATTTTTCGAAAAAATTTGTTTTTCTCTACGCGCGAGTATAAATAGAGCCTTGTTTCAGTTTTTTTCTTTTTTCACCGTGTAAACTAGCCTTTTAAGATTCGAATGTTTATCGATGAACACATGCGCGTGACTCTTTTTGGAATGTTTTTATTCGATTTTAATTTGGTGTATTCGAGCAATCTGGACAGGTCTTTCTTGGAGTCCACTTCATTTTTTCAACAAAGCAAAGGGGTGGGAGACTTTTCTTAGCAGGTCACTCAAAGTTTCTTTGTTTGAAAGATAGATGCCTTTGTATTTAATCGAAATTATGGACTATGAAACCATTCAATCTATGGTTATGTTTTTCACTTTTATAAACCAAAAGCATTTCTGCTGCAAGATTTCATTCAAAATATCTCTCAATGAAGAGAAAGAAAAAGACTTCGTAACCTGCATTCAAATATTGGTTATTGGTTTATTTTAATCAAATAAGTTTTAGGTGGATCTCTGCAGCTCGATATATATTTCTATTTGGTCGGCTTCTCAAGAAAGGAAAAAAGAAGTAAAAGAAGAAATTCAAGACTGTTGGAAAAGGAAGAAATGAATGTAATGGTGTCCTTTGGTTTGGAAATTTTTTTGTCGATACAAGGTAAGCAATGCTGTATAGTTTCTTTGCATTTTTTGCTCTATTACTGTATTTTTCTCGGGGATTTCGGGAAACCTTATATGGTTGTTATCACCATAGTATACTTTTGTTTTTACAGAAAAAAGCTATCTTTATGTCTATTATTCTCCTACTTCCTTTCCAATAAATATTTGAGGTGGAAAAAGGAAAAACCGATTGATTGCTGTCCAGTTGACATTAAAAAAAGTTGACTTTAAAAATTGACAATATTTTAATGGGAAAACTTCCTTCCAGAAATATTGGTAGAAACCAACCAACCACCTCTGTCTCCTCTCTGGTGAGGGTTGTGGAGTTCTTCTCACTTGAGCCTTTCTCAGCGCTCATAACTGTTCACAGGAAGAGATCTGTCAAGCTGAACATTCTCAGATTGATTTTATTTTATTTTTAGGACACTGCTTATTGAAATATTATTAGGCTTACAAAATGAAATGTGACACTATGTGACTTGGTGAGCTTTGAACCCACCTTTATTATATTTGAGAAATATATTTCATGAAACCCTTAACGGCCCAAGTTGTTAAAAAAGATCTTTTGTCAACACTTCCTTATACCATTTTTCTGGGTTGAAGTTTACACGGTGATCTTTGGGGTTTGCGGGGATAACTAAAGTTCTGTATTTCGATTTAGAGAGGCTAACTCAAAAGTACCGGTATTTGTTATTTTTTGAGAGAAAAATACACGGAAGCACTCTAATTTATGTCATTTTTGAATTTATGCTAATAAATCTGTTAAATATGCAAGAAAGAGCACAAATTATAGTCCTATAGGCTCGACAATTCAAACTTTTTTTAGAGGGATCTCAACCGGAATGAGGAAGGGATCGAGGGATCTCTGATCTGTTTTGATCTCCCGATAAAATATTCAAGATGGTAGATTTTCGCGCAATTTATTTCAAGCGGCGGAAGGGAAGCAAGGATTGTTTTGGTCCCTTAGATGAAATGGTGGAAGTAATTGTTTTCAGGATTTTCATAGTTGATAATTTAAATTTGCTTTTATACTTCTTAGAGAAATGAAAGATTAAAAGTATATTGGCTTGCTTGTGTTGCTAAAGGCAGAATAGTCCAAGGTGAAGGATGGCAGTTCAAAAATTGTATTATTACAGATGGATACAAATCCACAAGATTAGCAAAAGGAGAGGACAGCTATTACAAAGTTACTTGTTCTATAAGTAAAAGTTTTCTTGGACTACCTATTTTCAATGTAACATCTCAGAAAGTCAATGTTGATAAAGGAATAATCAGTATTGTGGAGGAGCCTGATAATGTTATTTTGGGTAGAAATGTATCCTCATTAAAAATAACTACCGCTTCATATGCTATTTTAAATGTATTAAAGGTTAAGACCACTAAAATATGCTAATTTTTTTGGTTTGGATCGTAAGGAGGTGCAAGGTTTACTTTATTCATCCTCAGCAAGTGAATCTTCATCAACTTCGAGAAATAGTAACAACAACAACTTATCTGGTAAAATTATCAGTACCCCACGGATGGGTAAAAATGAAACATTGAATTCTGATCTTGATTTTCAAGAATGCTGTACGTGGATTGGTGTTAGTTGTTTTGGGAAACGCATCACAGGCGAATTCGCAAGATTGTATGAGAAAACCTACAAAGGTATCACATTCTATTTACAAAACGGCTTTACCTCAAGTCGTGGTGTCAAGGTTCAAAATGGAGAAACTGTATTGATTTATTGTAAAATCATGCTTCTGGGCCAACTCCTTGTTTTATTACGGAGACAAATGATCATCGGGTAGAATCTGAAAGTATTTCTGTATCTCGGATGTTGACCAATGCTATTTCTAGAACTATGCAGAATTTCTCAAGAAGAATCCAGAGCAAGTTTGTCCGCACAAAGACTGACGAATCTTCAGCCAACAAAGATGGAAGGACTTCTGTGTGTAGGAGGCAGACTTTCAAAAGCACTGTTACCTACCCAAGCGAAGCATCAAATCATCTTATATAAAGAACATCCGATCAGCACACTCATCATCCGACATACACATGAGAAACATCATCACATAGGAAGAAACGCAACATTGTCCATCCTGAGGGAGAAATTTTGGATCACAGCCGCAAAATCAAAGGTGAGACAGATATTAAGGAAATGCTTCTTCTGCAAAAAAGAGAGTGTCAAGACGAAACATCCACTGATGGCTGACTTACCACTTGAAAGAGTTGATTCCAGATGTCACGCATTCCAAAATGTCGGAGTGGACTACTTTGGTCCAATGCTAATCAAACAAGGAAGACGAACCAGAAGAACCACTGGTGCAGCAAAGAGATACGGTTCATTGTTCACTTGCATGACGACACGGCAAGATTCAGGGCAAGAAGGGGTAACCCCAGGGTTATCCGAAGTGACAACGGGACTAATTTTGTGGGGGCAGAGAGAGAATTAAGGGAGGCACTCGATAAATCAGACCAGAAAAGGATTACTAATGAACTTTCAGCAAACAACATCGAATGGAAGTTCAACCCACCCGTCGCGCCATGGATGGATGGTGCCATGAAGTCCATGGTCAAGCTGACAAAAAGAGCACTGAGGGCAACGGTGGGTGACAGAATGTTTAAAGGGATAATCAAATGGTCTGAGATATTTTGCCTGCAAATAGCTTCTAGGATTTTAGGAAAAACCTCTAAATTTTTCGGTGTACTTATTTTCCTAACTCAAGTTATGCCAATTTGAAATCTCGAAAAATGGGACTTTTCAGGGACTTTTCACACTTTTTTCTATTGTTTTCAAGCAAAGGTTCAAAATTTCAAAGTGGCATAACTTGAGTTAGGAAAATAAGTACACCGAAAAATTTAGAGGTTTTTCCTAAAATCCTAGAAGCTATCTGCAGGCAAAATATCTCAGACCATCTGATTATCTCTTTAATGAGGAGGCTTTACACACCTTATTACTTGAGGTAGAGTCAACCCTCAATTCCCGACCAATTACACCTGTTAGTGACGACATAAACGATTATGAAGCCCTGACTCCAAATCACTTTCTTCTTGGTCGATCTGCACCAAATTATCCAATCATGAGCGAGGCATCCAGACTAGGGAGCAAATGGAAGAAAGTCCAAAAGGCACTCGCAACGTTTTGGTCAAGATGGGTGAAAGAATATCTGTCCTCGCTTAACGAAAGGTCAAAATGGACGAGCGAAACGAGAAACATGAAGCCAGGAGACCTTGTGGTCATCAAGGACACATGATTGTGAAAACAGATGCTGTTAGACAGTGAATAGTATACCTTTATATAGCAATCTTTAATGTCTCCTTGATAACATCACCAAAAACGACATTATTCTCCACCACCAGACTTTCCATAAAATGAGTGGTAAAGCCAGGAGTCGCATATCCATCAACATGGGCCCTTTGCTCACCACTCAAATAAAGCACAACGCAATGGCTGTTACACCTCTTGTTTAGGGTATTTAACTAAAGGTAAGAAGCGAAACACGCTGAAAATAACATTTTTAGTTATGAAATTATTTAAAAAATTTAAAAGAATCAAACTCATTTACTATCTATCTATAAAACCTTTAAAAGTTTACTGTATTATTGGTTATACTAAGGAGGTAAATAATGAAAAAGAGCAAAAAAAGACCCATTCATTTGCAAAGTTTCTAGGCTGTTTTTTTAAACAGCAAAAGGCACAACAAAAAGTATTTTAACAGGTCAACTTTTCCTTTTGGGATGTCATCCATTGTGGTTGTCAATTTAGATTGCTGCATTCCACAGAGACTGCACTTCTTACACGTGTTGCTGGGCATGGGCTCTCTGCAATGTTGACAACACTGGAAAAGAATGCCATAAAAACATTTAACAAGTTTTGAAATTACTACCATCATATCGAGGGTTCGACTCCTTTTACCTCTTTGGAATTTATTGAATTATGGATACACACATTTTGTGGTAAGGCAGCCTTATATTGAAAGATCAAATTAGAGAACTGAAAATCTTGCTATATTTATTACATGGTCCTAACTTAAGAGAATACATTCACAAAAAAATCTTTCTCACCTTGTTTTGCTTTTTGCCCCAAGAACCACATTTCTGGCAGGCATTAATGTTTAGCGGTTTATTACAGTGTTGACAAGACTAGATGAAAGGAAAAGAGGTTACAGTTAGAACTAAAATAATATAAAGTATTTATATCTTTAAATCTTTACTGAGAAAAAATAACAGGAAATCGTGACTTGAGAAAAATTTTAAATCCAAATCTTAAAAGAATGTTCACACTAATAGAAGAGGTTCAAAATTATTTTCCTGTATAGAAATAGCTACCATTCCACGATCAAGCCTTATCATTTTACCTTGTTTAATTTCTGCTTTTTTAAAGATGATCCACCTTGATCAACACCTTCCAAATTTACTGTACAACTATCTAAAAAGTAAAATTAGTAACCTTCTGTAAACATTATTTCTATATGATTCAACTAGCCACATGATATACACGGTCAGCAAACGATATCATACCTCAGGATGCAAGCCTATTTTGCAATCTGTGGATCTGTAGACAGAAGTTTCATTATTATCAGTTAGGGTCAGGGTCAGGGTTGGAGTTGGAGAAATCGTTTGCCAACCACTCTACACAAGGGTTATTTTTTATCAAAAGTTTTACGAACAGATTGTGAACAATTTGAGCTTCATTCAAAGCTTCATCTTTTATTAAGGGTACTCGATTAACTTTCGACCGTTTTAAAATTTCCTTACTTTGAAATTCAAAACTTACATTCCAAGTGAAAATGTTTTGTAAAGTCTCCCAGTCAATTGTCCAACGTCGAAGTGTCCAATGTTAAAGTAATCGTGATTTTAGTAATTGATGTCATGTCATGTCAGTTAGTTAGTTAGATTGATAATCGGTCAGTAATTTGTACAAGTAAATTATTCAATTACTGTATTTACTTGTAACCTACCTTCTCAATATTATGTAAAAAACTCACCCTTTCGTCCTTCTCTTTAAAATTTTACCAGCAATTTAACCCCTTCAATATGTCTATTTTCTCTAAAGGTTCTTCCAAAAAAGAGCCTGATTCATTTTTATTAAGGTCTCTCAATAATGTTTTGAAAATGATTTTTAAAACTAATTATACCCTTCTTTAATGTACAAAATGTAACTTGTAGATTCTTAAAGGATTTTAGGGAAAAGAATAGGAAAGCAAGACAATCTTGTATTTCTCCGATATCGGCTTATAGTTAGATTTTAAGAAGAAGAACATCACATTAAAAACAATGATGTATACCTTTAACTGATGATGGTTGGTTTTCTTTCAAGGTTCTCTTGTTAGTTGTTCCTGACAAATATAAAATATATCATAAATAACCTAAAAAAGAATTTCAAATTTGTATAAGTTACTCCTCGATTTAATTGAATCATCTACATTTGTACTCAAAATTTAACATAGCATAGCCCTCAAATGAATTACCTGGCTGGTCATCAAAATACAACTACGCAGCTCCGCTCGCAGCTTTACTCTACCATTTTTGTTTTGATTTAACTTTGTTTTTTAATGAACAGCCAGGTCATTTATTTGAGGGCTATGCATGTTAGCCCGTATTTTGACTTCATGTTACTTATCCCCGGATGGTTTCAGTTGTTTAGAAGTATGACAAAGCATACTTCCAAAACGCCCGTCCGCCCAATATTCACTCAATCATTTTAAATTTACTTTAATTTTCCTATGATTTCCAAAAAATTAAAACTTTAATTTCATAATTATATAAAAAAATAAAAAAGTTTGATGCTTTAGTGAAATATTTCAATAAATTCCTAGTTTCAATTTTCAGTGGGCATTTGTCTAGCGCTTTGATTATCGCACTACTAACGATCAAACAACCTCACGATTTATCCACCTAGTGATCTATCCACTAGCCAATCTGTTGACCTACCAACTCGTTGACCAATCAATTCATCCATCCCACCCACCAATTCGTTGAGCAACCATCAATCCCCAGCCGACCCATCAATCCAAACAATCCATTGGCCTACCAATCTGCCGACCTACCAATCCATCAACTAACAAACCCATAAACCTACCAATCCATTGAGAATTCGTCAACCAAAAACAATTAGTCGACCTACCTTCTTCGTTGACCTACTAAATTCATCAACCAACCAATCCGCCGACCTATACCCAATCCATTGACTACCAATCCCTTAACCAACCAATCCATTGGCCTGCCAACTAACCAATACGTCAACCAACCAATTTGTCGACCTATTGATCCATCATAATGACCGATCCATATCATCCTACTAACTAGCGCACTAGCACTAGCTAAAACTGATCCATATTATTATATCGATTGTGGATGATATCAGATGTCAGATGATATACCCACCACTTGATTGATGATTCTTGTGATGAAATTTGAAAAAAATAAAACAAACAAACCTTTTTCTTGCTTATTAGAATCCATAACGAGATATCTAGCAATGTGTGTTTGTCAATTTGGATATAAGAGCACAGTCGATTGGCACTGACTGAAGTATGAGCAGAATGCAGGGGAAGCTTATGCAACTAGGATACCAGTATTAAAGCGCAAACTAAATGAAGATGAGTGAGCGCAAGGCGGCGGACACGGCACTTAAAAATCACGGACAATCATTGATTTAAGACTCTTGCGAAATTAATGATTATCGTTGATTTAACGGCGATAACAGGTTGCACTAGCAACCAATCAGCTTTTGGGTCCGTGGAGGACGTTGCAATGGTGCATATCATGAATAGTAGAGAATGGTATGTTAAAAGCTGAACATCCTATATCATTGAAATAAGCAACCCTGGTATCAGGTCTCAGGGTAGAGGTTACAAAGGATTCGATCTACAGGATGATTTTCTATTTCTCAAAAAAATCAACGCCCTACGCGTTTATTCGTAGTAAAATATTAAGAAAAACCCATAGTTTTTGAGGTAATCTACATACCTTCTTTACATTTGTCTGGTTGTTCAGATGATGGACTGCCGATATCAACTGAAAATGAGCAGAAAATTAGGTCATTTTATAATAAAGAAGATTCAGCCCCTTTTCAAAGAGCAAATGAATGGGTTAGTTAAACTAATAATTCAGAAAAACACTCCCCAAAGGAAATTATAAAGCAAAAAAACCTACACATACCACGTTCTTCGAATTGTTCTGTTTGGACAGACGATGGACCATTGATGTCAGCTGAAAACGAGCAGAAAATTAAGTCAATGTTTAATAAAGAAGATCCAGCCCCTTTTCAAAGAGCAAATGAGTGGGTTAGTTAAACTAACCTTCCAGAAAAACACTCTCCAAAGGAAATTAGAAAGCAAAAAAAACTACATATACCACGTTCTTCGAATTGTTCTGATTGGACAGACGATGGACCATTGATGTCAGCTGAAAACGAGCATAGAATTAGATCATGTTCTGATAAAGAAGATTTCAACCCCATTATTTCAAAGAACAAATGAATTAGTTAAAAATAATTTAGAAAGCAGAAGTAGACACCTTATCTTAGGAGGTATATTTTCACTCTTAAATATAATTAAGTACAGGGTATCCATAAAGAAAATGGAATTTGATAAAAGGTAAAATCCTCAGATCCTCTTTTAGGTAATTAACATCGGATCTAAAGTCTGTTCCAAAAAAATCGGCAGTTCGCACATTTTCATTCATTGCTCTCGGAAGTGAAATCTTGATTTTCAAAGTTTTTAAAAGATTTTAAAGCATTTAAGTAGTCTGCTCAGAATTATCTTTCCAACGAGGTATTACTTTTCATTATATCTTTTTTCATTCAGGAGCAATTTATCAAAATGTGCGAACTGCCAATTTTTTGGAATAGACTTTAGTATCAAAATTATTAAAACAATACGTTACTAAATTCCCGAAACAGTTAAATAGTTTGTTCTAAATAAAAACTAAATAAAACAAATAAAGAATCATACCAATCGAGTTTGAAACAATTCTTGCTTCTTCTCCTTTTTCCCAAATTTCTTGAAGACAGGCTAGAGTCTTTAGACGAGAAGCAAAAGTTTCACCACCAGTTTCTGCTGCAAGAGATGAAAGACTCTTACATATCAACAGAGCTTTGCTATATCTTTCATTGTGATTTAATTTTGACAAAGAACGTTTAGTACTTGTGCTGATTGATAAATCAGACGGACCAATTTCACGAGATCTTTGTATAAACAACCGTTGAGTGCTTTGGTAATAGCATTTTGACCACCGTTGATCACAAAGTTCTTCCACAAAGAGTTCACATTTTGCTTCTGAACACGTGACAAGAAAATATGCCTGCAAGTCATTCAACTCGAAAATATGCAATCACAGGTAGTAAGTGTGGAATTACGTTTAGTTGTTTTTGTGGAGTTACATAACTCCTCATAGACATGCCTGGCAGCATTTGAGGTCAAAAACTGTTTGATTCTGGTTGATTAAGTTTTTGGAACTCATTGGCCAAAAGATCTCTTTCAATTCTTAGGGTGTTCAGTACCGAAAAAAAACACGAACAAACTTCTCCAACGAGCTATGTAATCCTAGTACCGATTTAAGTTTTGCATTTAAACTTTCAAGTCTGTTATCAGTTTCGTTCATAAAATGGCCTTGGTTAGCTTTGTAGCATTAAATCCATTCTTTAATAAAGGGTTGCCAGAATTTTGTGTAATATTGCTTTAGTTTATCAGACTTTAAAGTTAAAAACTCATTCTCTCAAACAGGGTTTTTGCTTGTGTCGATTCATCTTTTGCAAGCTCCAAACTGCTCATTTCCCGTTTAAAAGCTTTCAACGCATGAAAGAGGCAAATGAGTAGTGGAACACCCAAAATCTCAGAAATTCGATGCCTTTCGTTAATGTCCTTATCGGCCATTACCACTCTGATCTTGCTTTTTGATGCTGAGTTTGTTTTGGCAAAAGTATCTATCAGCCATGACACATTTGCCACTTTTCATTTGAATATCTTGTCGCACAAGCTTCTTATTTGGCTGCAATTTCAACATACGTATTTATGGCAAGTTACATGCAGAATTATTTCTTAAGATTTTTTGTAATTGCTTTTTCAACGTGTTGTTGTAGGGGTTCTGAAGTATTAAATCTTTGAAATGTTGCTTGGAGGATGGCTTTCATTTTAGACGTTTCAAACTTTTGGTAACCTTGTCTGCCGTTTATGTTGCACTGCATAATTTCGCCAGTGTTAAACCACCGCTTAATTTCTTCCAAACCATACTCTGCTGCAAGCTTGATTCGTCTTTCATCTGAATCTAATGAATTTATGGAGTTTGAAAGTTGGTCTAACCGGGTACAATTTGTCAGATTTTTACAGTATATAGAAGTACCACCGGGTTTGTGACACAATACAGTATATATTTATCAATCATTTTATCATTATGCTTATATTAAAGTCGACGGCATCCGAATCTTTATTCATTACCAGCCGAAATGTTGTCTTGTTAAACCGTTTAATAATTTCTTATTTCTTTACGTCAAAGTTCCAAGTGATAGCTGAAAGACAAAATAAAATTTTCAGAAGGAGTTCTAAAATTCCGTCAATTTGGTAGCTTCAATGGGAAATAGGGTAAGCATCTTTCAAGGTTTATATAGCGCACACTTTTGACATAGCCATTACTCGTCTTGATGTGTTTGTACGAGCTCCAATCCTTTTTTGCATATTAATAGACGATATCGGCTTAACGAAATTCTCCCCGAATGATTACCCGTGATGCATTGCGCAAAAAAAATCAGTAAGTCAATATTGTCCGTGAATTTTTTTGCGCAATGCATCATGGGTAATCATTCGGGGAGAATTCGGAAAGCCGATATCGTCTATTGCATCATTTGACAAAAGATATATAAGAACTCACACGTATCTTTAATTGAGCCGCATTGCAACTCGTACAAATGTGACACGGGTATTTTATCTGTGTATGAAAAGACTGAATTGTCAGACCCTAATTCTTCCTAAAGTGTCACGCAATCCGAGTTCAAACAGGTAGCTTTCGCACGATCTATATATGAAGATATAAAAAGGCCAAGACACAAGAAACTGACAAGATAGATCTCCACTTTGGGATATAAAATAAAAAGTAATATTTTGAATTAGAACTTGTTACAAAAATGACGATTAGAAAATCAGATAAAACCTACTTAATATATTAGTCTCTATCTTCCAGACGTGTGGTATATGATAGCGTAATTCCGTTCAGACATAAGTCATCCGTTCAGGCATAAGTCATCCGATGTGAACTGTAGTTGCAAGATCTTGTTGCGCTCTACTTCACGACCGTTCTCTTTTTCTCCGACCTTCTTCTTTTCCTTTCTTTTTCCGTCTCTTGTTCTCTCTCCTCTTGTCATATTTTTGGGTCCTTTTATATCATTTGTCTGATATGCAATTTCACAATGGATTGTCGTTAGGACCAGGACGAAATACGTTTTGTGTATTATATAACATCGTTTATGGGGCCTAGCGGAAGTGTCGTTAGCCCCCAAATTGATTTCCTGTGTTTTAGCAATTAATGTTTCTGATTACATGAAAACGCTTCATCACACTCCTCCCAACCATAGCCTACTGATGTCCTCATCAGTTCAAGTCCACCGTAGTCGATAAGTCTGTTCAATTCATGTTGGTGGCATCATCATTACACCAATTTTGTCGTAAAATGTTAAAAGATTTATTTATAAAGAAAAAACAGAATTTCCTGTATACAAAATAGTTCTAAAATTTCCTATTATTATTACGATTATATATGTTATATAATTTTTTTTTTGTTTTGTTTTGTTTTGTTTTGTTTTCTTTTCTTTTTTTTGTTTTATATGTATTTTTTCCTACACCTAATTATGAAATTCTATATACAAAAAAAATATTGATCTTTGTCAAGCACTTATTGATGGCTAGTCATGTTCACATTCTTACATTTCATTAGAGACAGAGTAGTTTTGTCCACATTTGTTGTCTCTACTTCTGACACATCAATGAATCCAATTACTGCCTTTTGTTTTATGTTTAATGATTTGGCCAAGGAAGAGGGTACCAAAAAGGTCCATACCATAAACGTCTGAGGTGAATCGTTTGCCAGATGGATTTCAATTTGTGTTGTAAATCTGTTTGGTGACTCGTTCAGGTGAAGTAACTTTGATTCGGCTGGTCGGTTTTACCTTGTTCGCCATTTGGTCGACTTGCTATGGATAACAAGTTTGATTTGTCTTCTGGAGTCATCCGTGTGGTATTATTCTCTTTTGTCGTAATGAACATCGGTGTCATTCCGTGATCTTCCTCTGGTTCTGTTAGCTTTTCTTCCTGTTGGACTTCTTCGTCTCTTGATCGTTGGTTACAGCTTCCAGTGCGTTTCATTAACCAGACAATGGCGCCAAGGATGACAAGCATAACCACCCATTTGATCACTCCCGATATTCCACCAATGATGCCGTGAAAGAAATTTCCAAGCCCTGTTGTCACATTTGTACCGCTCCTCCAGTCGCCGTTATGACTTCAGAGGCGGCATGTCCAAGGCTATTTACTATCTTCTCGTCCAGATCTCCAATTCCGTCGAAAACATCGTGTATCGCACCACCAATAGCTCGGATGATGTGACTTCCACTCTCGGCGGTTGCAGCTAAACTTGATCCCAACGCCTTTCCAATACCAACTAGTACATTTCCATCTCCGTGTTCTTCTTGTAGATACTTCAGTTCCTGAAGGGCATCTTGGATGTCTGAGAAGATGCTAACCATAGCGTAGGCTTTCAGTGTATTAGGCGCTTTAGATAGAAGTCAAGGATCGTATCCTCGTAGTGGTTTGAACTTCACATTCTCCTGCTGGTCGTAAGTATCATCGCTCGGATTACTACAATGTATAGAAAACTTTGAAAGTGGCTTAAAGCTAAGGCAGTAAAGGGGTTACTTTAATATCGGGCACTGGGATTCAAGAAATGTAAAATTTTGAACTTAAACTAGACAAGTTAAAGTAAGTAAGTACTTACGTGAAGGGGGGGGGGTTCACAGGGGCAATCTGCTTGCTTTGATTTGTGCTTTTCACACTCTTCATCGAGCCATAATGATAGCTTGTAATCACCATTTTCATCTATATTTTCAAAGTTTCAAGCCAGAAATACTCAGTAAGAAGGCACTTTTCAACCAAAATTCCTGCGTGATTCTAAAATGTTTACCTACCAAAAAAATATTAGCGAGATAAGGCGGTGTGTATTTTACAGAACGCTCTCGTCGGAACAAGTCTGTGCACGTGCGCAGTTGACACTCCTAAGCGGTGTATTCAGATGTAGGTAGTGAACTACATATTGGATTACATTTTTGCTATCCATGTATTATGTTCTGATTATGTTGAAACTTGAAATTAAAATTTAAGTATTAAACTAGCCGTCACCCGGCGTCGCACCCGCCGAGGAGTAGATAAGCTGAACGCACCATAAGCCCTTTGGATGGTGGGGAGTAACGCTTCAATACCAACATCACATTTATTACGCACGAGCGAGCGCAGCGAGCGAGTGCGATTCTTTTGGCAAAAGCGCGAGAAAAAAAGCTGATATGCGGGGTGATAAAATCGATTTTTCAGCTTTTTTAGCCTCGTTTCCATTCAGAATTTCGTCGTCGTGTGCAACTGTCTTAAGTCCCAATATGGAGAATTGTCGCCTGCACCCGACTGTCTGTTGGAAGCATTACGTAATGGATTTTTTCCAAATCTCTTTGTAAATCGAGCTCCGGCGTCAAAAACAGTAGAGTATTTTTATTGTAGGATGAAGACGTCATTTCTTCAAGAAACGTCGCGAGAAAATATGGGCACGGCGCTCCATCCTCCTTGTCAATCGGGAAACGTCGCCCGGCTCGGAAGCGTATTGTTGATCGGACCATACTGCTTTCCAACAGTCAAAATAAAGATGGTGGCAAAAATAAAACAACTGGTTGCTACTGCTCTTTCGCTATTTTTCTTTGGTTTTTATGCTTTAATGAGTTGAATTGGATCATGATTTTTGTATGATTGTTACAAGAAATGGTTGATGATGAAGTTCTTTATTATTCCTTCCTGGATTTGCGATGTTTCGTTTGTTTTGGCATGCGAGATTGTGCAATCTCTTGAAAAACAGGACATTATATCAACTTTCACAACACAACAAACTAACTTCAATTTTGCCCGTATATTTACACAAATTCTAACAAGGCAGGTGACTGAATATTTGTCGATAAATCTGACCATGCTATATTTGAAAAATTAAATACCTACTTAACATCGAAAAAGTTTGAACTAACTTTTTTATCGTTTATGATGGTCAGACAGATGGTAGATATCTAGATGTGGCACCCAAGCCAAGGAAATGGTTGTGGTTGGATTTAAAATTTAAACCCAGAGCAAAATTTACTAATTGATACAGTACATTGATGATTGAATTTCCCTTTGTGTTTTAAAATGCATTTTAAACGTGGAAAACTTTTCTTTTGGTTGTGAATTTGGACATTTTCTTGCACGTGCGTTTAAAACGTGGAAATTATTGCTGTGGACATCTTCTTCCACGTGCGTTTAAAACGTGGAAAACTTTTGTTGTTAATTTGGACATTTTCTTTCACATGCATTTAAAACGTAGAAACTTTTGCTGTGAATTTAAGGACATTTTCTTCCAAAAGAGCATTTTAAACGTGGGAATAAACTTTTTCTTGTGAAGTTGGACATTAACTTCCACGTGCGTTTAAAACATGGACATTTTTGCTGTGAATTTGGACATTTTCTTCCACATGCGTATAAAACGTGGAAACCTTTTGCTGTGAATTTGGACATTTCTTCCATGTGCGTTTAAAACGTGGAAATTTTTCCTGTGAATTTGGACATTTTCTGCCCAGTGCGTTTAAAATGTGGAAAACTTTTGTTGTGAACTTGACATTCTCTTCCATGCATTTAAAAATGTAGAAAAATTTTGCTGTAAGGCAAAAATAAAAAAATGTAGTGTCGGAATGCGGGTGAAGGAAAAAAGCTTTCATGCGGCCGGCCAGAAAAAAAAATTTTATTTGATTTTTTTGATAACTTTTTTAAGTAATAAGATCATTGAAATAGAACTTTAAAGGTAACTTTTATGTACAAACAGTAAGAAGTAAGCCCTGAATATACTATAATGTATCAACTACTAACAAACAAATCTTGACAAATCCAACTTGATT
Source organism: Clytia hemisphaerica (assembly GCF_902728285.1). Taxonomy (NCBI): domain Eukaryota; kingdom Metazoa; phylum Cnidaria; class Hydrozoa; order Leptothecata; family Clytiidae; genus Clytia; species Clytia hemisphaerica. The sequence goes on from NW_027103363.1 coordinate 305,466, forward strand.
TTTTTTATAATGAACTATATATTGATGAACCCATAATCTGCGGACGGATCAGAAAATTATTAATTTTCACCTGGCTGGTTTCCGAAAACACTACTTTTTTTTTATTTGCGCCTCAATTGAAAATTTTTTCAAGCAATATCCTGACATGACGACTTTTTTTCTTTTTCATATTTTTGGAAATTATGATTGCCAATTATGTGACATCTTTTGCTTTTGCAGCATGCTTTTGAAAATTATAAAATGCCTTCTGCTAGGGGAATTTTTTCCTTTCGACGTTCTTTCAGATTATTAAAATGTTTCCCAGTATATATGAGATTTGTTTTTTCTTCTTTTGCATTACACCAGTAAAGCCTCGACTGTTCTTTTTTTTTTTTTTTGCACTTTTGAGCCTCTATCATATCATATTCTTATTAATAGGATGTCAGTGAGGTATTTTAGGCATTATACCCAATTTTTATTACTTTGACCCCTAAATTGCTTGAAATTGAGTAGTTTTCAGGCTCAGCATTGTTCTTAAATTGTTCTTATTTTTTGGCGATTTTGAGCCTCGTTGTTCTTATAAAATTGTTCTTATATTTAACAAAGTGTATGTTGTTGGAAATTATGAAATTGTTTCCCTGTTTTGAAAGTTTTTTACTTTTTGGCATGCATTTCAAAAAATATAACTTTTGGATGCTATAATTTTTTACCTTTTTTTCAATATTTTATATATTTTACCTTTTCTCCAATATTTTATATATATATTAAACCTTTTTTCTAATATTTTATATATGGAAGTTTTCTTATTTCCTTTGGTTTTCTTATTGTAAAATATTCTCAATTTTTGAAACAAGATCAATTTTTGTAGATATACATTGCCCCTGATTTAAGAAAAAGAGAAAAGAGAAAAAGACGGAACGAAATTCCGTTACTTTGCACAAAGTATCATAAGTTAAGACATTTTTTTTCTCAAAAAATCCTTATGATCTCATTTTAAGTCGAAATTTTAAGATATTTGAGTTGAAAAAAACTTCAAAAAAGCAGTTTGTTTTGAAAATAGAATATCAACTTTCTTTTGGTTCACCAGAGTTTTTACATGTTTAAAATGCATTGATAAAAATTTTCCTTGCTCTCGTGACAATCATGAAAATTACCAAAGAAGGTTTGTTCACCACGCAAGTATCGCGAAAATAACCCAAATCATGCCTCGAATTATTTCCCGATCACGCATCACGCAAACGGCTGGGTACTACTTTTTAAAATTGTATCGTAAAAAAAGGCTAACTTTCTCATTCCCGGGAAAACATACCTGCCCCATCTCCGGGATCTTTTCGCTTCTAGGCGTCTCCGGCAAAAATCGTGTTAAATCTACTTTTGTGGCGTTTTGGTCCGTTTTCGTTGTACACTAGTAATCGGAAAGTTTCGCTGGGAATATAACGAAGTTTAGCAATCCTACGGTATGTAGTGTAAAAAACCTTTCGCTTGCGAACACGAGATTTTCGTATCGTGCGTAACCCCTTTTACAATTGATTATAGCAGATTATAGAACGAAAAAAATCACCACTTTAAATGGTTGAAAATGGTCATAATAAAAAGCACACAAACAAATTGAAAAGTGAATGTATAATAATGTGTATAACGAAAAAAAGCATTCTTACGGTTGTTTTTTCAATTTCAAAATGTTGTGTCTTGTTAAAGATGTCGAATTGGTAAGCGCTTGCGATCATTTCACGCACCATATTTTCTATAATAAATGAGCAGGTAAGTCATAAGAAAGCAATATTATTTTGAAAAGTCACTAAAAAGAATCATATGGTTATCAAATGGAAGAAAATATTTACATACCTTCTCTGTATAGACCATTATCACCATTTGAACCATTGTTGTTATTTGAACCAATCATACTGTTTTTGATAATTCTTTAAAATTTCAATTTACTGAAAGAGACACAAAAATTAATTTAATCATGCTTTATATGCCATTGGAATGGTTTTGAAATAGATAACACTCTATCATGTTAGGCCAAATACTATCCTAGCCCTAATGATTATAATGGTAAAAGGTAATTCTGAATGATACTGAAAGTCTAAACCCTTCTCCTGAGACCTGAAATTAATGTCAAATAAGATTAGTTTACCCAGAAAGAATCGAACCAAAAAAAATTCAAACTGCATGTCGTTTCAAAGTTGCACTGGCTGATCTATTAACTCTCTACTTGCTATCTATAATCCTGTGTGAACCTTGCACAGGTGAATAAAAAATAATTCTATGTGTAAATCCTGTGTGAACCTTGCACAGGCGACTAAAAAATAATTATACGTGTAAATCCTGTGTGAACCTTGCACAGGCGACTAAATAATAATTATATACACGCTTTCTTTATAAGAATCTCTTCTAAAAGAATATCAGGGTGAAAATTGGCCAAATTGTAAGAATACTCTAAGAATACTCTCTAAGGTGAGTTTATCAGAATTTGATAAAATTACAGTCATTTTGCATTAGGTTAACAGAAAAAACTGCTTCTTTTGTTAGACGTAAATTGAAACTTTGAGAAAGAAATACAATTACAGCTCCCAATATGCACTCAAAAGTCCCAAACTCTCGAATTGATCATTTCTCACGTTTGTCTTAAAGTCAAGTATGAAAAAGTAAGAATACGTTAAGAATGTTTCAGTCTCAATTTTGGCAATTTCCTAAAAATGTTTGACCCTCATCAAAAGTACACTATTCTTATAAAAAAAGCGTGTATGTAGAATCCTGTGTGAACCATGCACAGGGAACTATAAAAAACTATCCTTAGAAATAAACTGGACAATTGATGTTACAATAAACTGGTTGGATTAGCTGGAGATTTGAGGTAAAATGTTTAATAATACCAGAAGAATGTGACTAAACTGCTTAAGATCAAAGTGTGATTACTGAGTCTAATATGAAGATGTTTCGACGCACTCACTGGTAAAATGTTTAAATTGCTTATTGAGTGTAAGTTCTATTTGTTGTAGAGGCAAAAAAAGGACGTTGATCTGTGAATCAATTGACTTTAACGATTATCTCATTCATTTATGGCAAAGATATATACTCTTTCTTGAGTATTTAAAACACAGCGCTTGTAATTATAACGGAGAGTATTAAAGGAAAAGTGAAATGATTTTGAAAAGGTTGGTGTAAATGTATGAGAAAAGGTTGTGAACAAAACTAAGGAGGAATTACTATATCATCAAATCCTGACGCAAACATTATTAGTTGTTCTATTAGCTGGAACGATTTGATTATTTTTCTGTTTTTTTTTTCTCATTTTCTCATTTTTTCTCATTTTCTGTTTTTTTGCCCAGGATTTTATAAATGAATTCGTATTTTCCCCATTATTAGCCTTCCAAAAATCGTACGACTTCTGGGTCGATGGACCACCATAAATCTTCCTATATGTGACATAATCTTTACGTGACAATAATGCTTTCTCCCTCAGCTCTTCCTTCCTGCTTGACTTTTTTAAACGTTTCTCATCTTTCCCCTTCAATTCTTTCTTCAACTTATCATTTTCTTCTTTCAACTTATCGTTTTCTTCTTTTAAAAATTCTATCTCCTGCTCTTTCGTTACGTTGACTTTTCTTTCTTTCTCCAACAATCGTTCCACCTTTGCTAGTTTTAATTTTAATTTAGAGATGGTGACCCCAAAGTCTTGTTTGACCTTTAAATTATGTTGGGCCTTCATCTCTATATCATTCTCTCAGATACATTTAGTAGTTTAAATCAGTGTGCCACAGAAATATGATATGTATTTGGGAATTTGATGAGACTTGTACAAAGTTAATTTAAAAGAAGCTTTCAAGACAAAGCCTAATTTCGATATTTCGTTGGCACACTGTAGGGTAATGGCTTTCAGTTGACATAGTCGATGCCTATTTACGTAGGCTTCGAAAATGTGTAACAGGGTACACCTCGTGAAGGTAAGCCATTTGTACCCCACCCTAACAAAACACGCAAACAACGGATTCAATATTAGGGTACAAAGCTGCTTAAACTGCATTAAAAATTGATTATCAACGAATAATCCACAAAAGCAAATAACAGAAAACTTGTTCAAAATTAACGAAAAAGCCTGAATATGAGAGTATGACATCATCTGTGAAACAAACACTATCAGCATGTTTCAAAGATTTGTAGCTATAACACTACAACAGTATGAAAATATTATCAACATTCATAGTGCAAACTCTTTAAAAAAACTTCAAAATTTAGTAAAATCATCTGTGAAACAAACACTATCAGCATGCTTCAAAGATTTGTAGCTATAACACTACAACAGTAAGAAAACATTATCAACATTCATAGTGCAAACTCAGCACAAAATAATAAAACAATGCAGTATATGACTTTCTGTACACATTTAATGTCATGATTCAAAAAAAGTAGGAGTCATTAGGATAAAGAAACATTAATATTTTTATTATTCAAATTGATATTGCATCTTTATTTTTGATTTGCAACTTTCATATCAATTGTGTTTTAATGAGGATTTAATTTATATTTAACAATAGCATACACATACACATCTGCAAGTTCCACATTGTTATGGGTTAAGGAAATATACATTATAATAGATCATGTAGCTTTTTGTAAAAATTTAAAAATCGAAATAAATAAGCAACGTAATTGATTTGGGATGTGTTCTATTCAATACCTTTTGTCAACCATTCTAGTCAACATCATGAGTTAAATATTCAAAATGGAAATATAGAAAAGGAAATTTTGTATTATTTAGAGTTGCATGTAAATTGTAAATGAACAAACGTGTCAAAATAAATTTTTGTCAAATGAACATGAAATTAAATTTGTGCAGCAGGTCAGTAAGCAGCTTTGATTTGAATTTAACACAATAGATAACAATCAAATTTCAGTAAACAGTCAATCAAACTAATTGGACTTCAATGAAAGGGCCAAAAACAATTATAATTTAAATTTTAAAATTTTCAAGGATGTCTAATTTTCACTTTATAAACTGTCTTGGTTAACTTTTGAATAATATGAAATGTTCAGTTGTGTGACCCTTTCATCAAAGTCAATTCTTAATAATGAACAAATGAACCATTAAACAACTATAAAATCTGTCGGTAAACAATATTCTTTGTGAAAGAAGTCTGACCAACTTTTCCCTGATGATTAGTGTCTTTGATATATATCTTGACACTCTCAAAAGATCTTGCCCGGGAAAAAGCCACATAAAGTTGACTAAGCCATGACTAAAGCAAGGCTTTTCAAGAAGTATACCTACTTTATCATATGTTTGGCCTTGACTTTTGTTTACGGTCACGGCATAAGAAAGTCTCAAAGGAAATTGAGTCCTCTTGAATGAAAAGGGCAAGCCAGTATCATTTGGGTCGAGAGCCACCCTAGGAATAAAGTGGCGATCTCACTGATGTGCACCAGAAATGATCTCACATTCAATAATATTTTGGTGTAAATTTCTAACAATCATTCGGGTACCATTACACAAACCTTCCTGCATGGAAAGGTTTCTTAAAAGCATTACTATGGCACCTACCTTTACATTCAGGCGATGTCAAGGCATGCCTGATGGAGTCAAGCTGGGTAAAAACTCTTGAGGATAACGATCAATTTCATCTTGGTCATCTGAGATGACTGAGTCAAAACTGAAGTAAGTTGTTGTTTCCCCTGGTAATCTTTGTAAAACACCATCATTTATTTGAAAAGAGTCAAGATTAGTGGGTGTGAGAATTGCTCGTTTAGAAAAATCAACATCCAAATTCCCAAAAATACTGTTGATCAAATCAGCCTGTGAAGGAACGACACAGTGATTTGGTACCTCGACGCAGCCTTGATATGGGTCATCTAGATTTATAGGTAACTGAGCTCCCCCAAGACGCAACAAAAAATTAGCAAATTCTTGTTCACCCTCAGCAGCCCTCATATTTCTGCACAAGTAGTGGATTTGCACATGATGCCAAAGGCGGGAACGTTTTAGGCAAGACTCAACAATTTGAGCAGCACCCCCACGTCTAACAATTGGAAGTGTTTGACGAAAGTCTCCACCTAGAAGAATTACTTTGCCGGCAAAAGGAACATTACTATTGCATATATCGCGGAGCATGAGATCGATAGCTTCAAATGCAAATTTTGGTGTCATACTGGCCTCGTCAATAACAAACAAATCACGTCTACGCAGATAACGCGTATGGTGCACTATTTGCAGTTACATTACAGGTAGAATTATCCAGAATGGGGACTGGTAGTTTGAAAAGGGAATGCATGGTCTTACCTTTATCTAGTAGGATTGCAGCTATGCCAGTCCAGACACACAAAGCAATCTTCTTGTTCATCCCCAACAATTCCCGAATGAGAAAGTTGTAAGTGAAAGTTTTTCCAGTACCTCCTGGGCCATCCAAAAAGAATACATTTGGATGTGCACTATCATTGTTTACCACAGCATTGATAACTGCTTGGCAGACTGTTTGTTGATCAGCATTCAGTTGAGGTCGTAACAAATTTGCTTGTTGTCTCATTTCGTCGAGATTAAGATAATCATCTTCAGGCAATGCTTCTTCTAACATTGGCAACCCAAAGTCAGCAAGATGCTTACCGAATTACTGAAGATGCCTTTCAATGCGTTGAAGTACGATATTTGGAGCGATAGCTTCTTGATGATTTCTCAAGAAGTCGTGCATCATGTCGAGGTGAAAGCGTTCCCAGATTTCTGGAGGATTATTGACCTCTCCATGGATCAAAATCATACAGAAAACCTTTCGGATTTTACTGGCAGTACCATACTTTTTTTTTATTAACATCTCTTTTATCACCATAAAGCTACGGTATATAAATTTCTTCACATATATTCAGGGGAAACCAGAACAAGTTTCAAAAAACTCTGAGAAACGACATCAAAACGATCAAAAACACGAAAACAACGCTAACGTTTGCTGATAAAACGACAAATCTCTATAAGCTTTCCAAAGAAGAACACGACAAGCTGTTGACAAACGCCGTCACATCGACATACAAAAAGGTCAACAAAAACATCCATCATAAAATCAATTCAGCCGGAAAATCAATCGTTAAAGACATGAAAGTCTTCGGCAGAATGCTGACAAACGGCGAAGATGAGGCTTTCATAACCCTAAAAGACCATAAGGAGAACTTCCAAAACAATCCAAAGGTGCGTTTACTGAATCCTGCCAAAAACGAGATCGGCCGTATCGCAAAATCGATCCTTGACAGAGTGAACAACGATCTCAAAGCCCACCTGGAAATCAACCAATGGAAGAACACCAGTGAAGTTATCGAATGGTTCAAAGCCATACCGAACAAAAAGCAGCACAGGTTCGTAGTTTTTGACATCAAGAACTTCTATCCCTCAATAACTAAAAAGCTACTATCCGACGCTATCAAATTCGCTAAACCAATCACACGCATCTCAACTGAAGACGTAAAAATAATTCAGCATGCTCGAAAATCTTTATGCTTTAGCGACGGTTCCGCATGGATGAAAAAGAAAGGTAGTCTGTTCGATGTCACAATGGGCGCGTTCGACGGTGCGGAAGTGTGCGAGCTCGTCGGCATTTACCTTCAGCATAAGTTAAGCGAAACGTACGACATAAAGAACTTTGGTCTTTATCGTGATGACGGACTTTCAGTTTTAAAATGCAAGACGGGGAGCAAGTTGGAACGAGTCAAAAAGGACTTGCAGTCGAAATTCCGAGAGTACGGGGATGGTTTAGAAATCGTTATTGAGTGCAATAACACAATCGTCAATTATTTAGATATTACTCTTAACCTTGAAGATGGTTCATTCAAGCCTTACCTGAAACCAGACAACAAACTTCAATATATAAATACTCAATCAAACCACCCTCCAAACGTGATCAGGCAAATACCCAAAACGATCGAACAACGACTGTCAAATCACTCATCCAACGAACATATCTTCACCGAAGCCAAAAAACCGTACGAGAAAGCGTTGAAAGAAAGCGGCTACAACGTCGAACTTTCGTATAAGCCAACCAATCCAAAGAAGAACACACAGCCAAAAAATCGCAAACGCCACATCACATGGTTCAACCCGCCATATAACAAGAACGTCGAGACGAAAATTGCCAGAAGATTTTTGCAGCTTATTGACAAACACTTCCCGAAACACCATAAATTCAACAAAATCTTCAATCGCAATACCGTTAAAGTAAGCTATAGCTGCACCAAAAACATCAAAAGCATCATCCAGAGCCACAACAAAAGTATCTTGAAACGCGACACTAACGGTAACGAGATCCCACCACAGTGCAACTGCAGGGTGAAAGCATCTTGCCCCCTTAACGGCTCATGTTTGGTGGAGCGTTCAGTTTATCAAGCAACGGTCACCTGCGATGACGAACCAGATTACGGTGAAAAGTTCTACATTGGGTTAGCCGAACCTAAGTTCAAGAAACGATACGCCAACCACAAGTCATCCTTCGCCAACGAAAAGTACGAAAAAGAAACTGAACTTTCCAAGGAGATTTGGAGGTTGAAACGAAAGAATCGTGCCCCAAAGATTACTTGGAAGACAGTCCGTAAATGTCCACCGTTCAATCGTGCTTCGCTGAAATGTTCACTCTGCCTTAGCGAAAAATTAGAAATTGCCACATTCGACCAACCCGAGAAACTGTTAAATTCAAGGAATGAACTGATCTCGAAATGTCGGCATGTGAATAAGTTCACCCTCAAACTCCACGACACCAAAGACTGAAATGACGTCAATTACTTTGACGAAGACTTTACAGTGTACAGTATATTTTTGTAAACTTGAAACGAATTTTTGTATAGAATTTTTGACTGAAGATCGTGACGAAAAGTTGCGTGAAACTTTGAGTATCAAACAATTTGAGTATCTCAACTTCAATTTATTGTATTATATATAATAAAGGTTTTTGAAAAAAAAAATAATAAATATACATCGTTTTCGTTTTTCTTAGACAACAAAATAAGAATAAAATTTTTTTACCAACAAAGGGCACTGAAAAGCACGAAAAATTCTGCTAATGCCATGTGAAGGAGAGACCGTTCTTGCCAGCGGGGCCTATCCGAAGTTAGAGAACGGTCTTGCCTCCAGAAGACTGTGAAGGAATACTGTGCTACATTCTCCATAGTTGTGATCCAAAGGTTATCATCTTGCAAAAGCCCACGTGCAATACATGCCTCTCTAAAGGATGGATGAAGAACACCATCGAACGTTCTAAGTTCCTCAAATGATGTTGCTCCAGCCACATGAAGCAGTAAAACTCTTAAATAAAATCGCTCACCCTCTCTTACCGAAGCATTATACATGCGACTTACTAACTTTACATTTCTTCGACGTATCTTCCATTTCTTTGTTCGATCGTCAAAGACATAATGGTATGGAATGTCTGTGTAAAGTTTATCGTGTGCACCTGGATCTGTTCGATTCAGTTCAAACCATGCAGTAAGCTTAGTGTTTTTGCGGTCTGCTCTCTCCAAAGCATTTGCCTCATCACCTTCTCTAAAATATACCATTTGCTCATTCGGGAGATGCAAATCAAGCCGGATGACAGTATGGGTGGAATCATGGAGGTTGTAACCAAAAATACGCCATGCTGCCTCAGGGGCTGAAACATAGCGGGCATCAATAAACTGCTTTATTTCATCGTGTTCAATTTCTTCCACTATTTCAATGCGTGCTTGATCATGACCCTTGTATATGTACTTAAATAAATACTGGATAGCTTTAATAGAGGTACATGCTTCAACATTGATGTGACATTGTACTTCTTGGAAGCCCAGGGATTATATGGGACAACCCACCTGTTATCCAACTCCATATTGCGAACAGTGACAGTACGACCATCTTCTCGCCGCTTGTAAATTGGATAACCGTTATTTGCCATAATGGTTTCATCGCTGAATTCCTTAGTATACTCTTTACTACAATGACCGTCTCCCATACATGGCGAGTTGGGATTGATGGCACCACATGGACCATGAATCATCGTTGCTTTGATGGTTTATACAATCCGGGATCCTCATTGATATCTGGGATCTCGGCACAGATCAAACTGTCAATGTCTTCAGGGGAACGTATTTTGTCACCATCCTCAAGAGTAATCAACATATGAGCGTGAGGTAGGCCACGCTTTTGAAATTCAATTACATGAACAGAAACTTTACCTTTACCAAAGATACCTTTAGTCAGAATGTCGTTTTTAAGTGCCTTCAACTTTGCACTAAAAACACGGACGATCAGGACGATCACTTGCGGTTTGGCCTGGTAAAAGGTTTTACGTAATCTCTCTCCATTTTGGGTTACATGTCATTGTAATAAACAAATCAGGCTTACCAAATACAGCAACCACTGCCATAGCATCTAGATAGAGTTGATGCATGTTACGGGGACTTCCTGCAAAGGTTGATGGTAGAATAGTGACCCTACCAACTCTGGCCTGGCGTGCTTCTGCTTGATCATTCAGATAATCATGCAAACCCCTGTAGCGATCAGCCCTGATTGTAGCCTGGTTGGTTCTATACCAGTGTAATCGATCACCTTCGATTTTTGTATAGCTACCAACCAGGTATTGCTGGAAGAAGTTACCAGCATGATGAAGTGCTGAAAACTCAGGGCGTACAGCAATACGATGTTGATAGAACTCTTTCATGCTTACCCTGTCTCTTCGAGGACGATTTAGTATTTAATTATCAAGATTGTATGCCATCTGGGTATTCCATCCTAGATCACCGTGAGGGAACAACAACGGATAGGTTAATGGATCATTGAGTTGTGAGGTATAATCAATTTTTCTCAATGGTTGGTCCCTGGGATAAACAACAACATCTCTGGTGGTTGGGGGAGCACCATCATCGCCAACAAAAACAGCAGCAACTTCATCGTTGACTGGTGCATTCACACGCCTGCTATCATTACCAAAACGCATGATCATCCTCACTTCAGATGTCGGACGATTCTCCTCAGCAGCACGGATCTGTTCTCTTTCTTCAACTTCTTTCATATACAGGGTGTCCCTAATTAAAGTATCGAGTTTGAACATGCGATTGAGTAGAAAGTTTTATGTGCGTGTTCACAAAATTGTATTTTAAGCTCTCCCTCTTTTATCTTTGTCATTACGATTAATTTATACGTTGTAACTACCTTTTGTAATAAGTCTGTGTGATGGAGAACGTTCTTATATTTTAGCGATAACACACACAAACTTTTCTACTCAATCGCATGTTCAAACTCGATACTTTAATTAGGGACACCCTGTACATATATTGTCTTACCCAAGGGGAAACTTGGTGTAAAACAGTTTGTATGGTAGCCATAGTATTGCGATTACAATCGGCAGCAGAAGGATTTACCATGCTGTTGTTCAATGCTTGTGCTGCCTCAATGAGATAAATTTGACTGAATGACGCTTGGGCATTGTCATCAGGAAATAATGCACCATATCTATGACATATCTGTCTACAAATTCTGAAACAGGGAGGTCCCCGTCCAGGTGGGTCAACGATATTGGCAGACATGGAAACAAAACTAAACAAATTGTTGTAAACACGAATCAGCTTCCTGAAATTCTTTGCTTCTGCAGAATTAGATGTAAAGAGCTCACGTAAATCATCAGGAAATGGCATGGCTGGGGGCAGTCGTACCGCTCCCTGGACACAACAATTGAATGATTCATCAGGGAACTTGGTTGCATTACAGTGTGGACATTGAACATTAAATTCCCCAATGTAATGTCTTGAAGGTAAGCCAACAACTTGCCAAATATGAGCACGTGCAGCATTGAGCAATGGTTGATTCAGATTTTGGTGGTTCAAATTAGCACGTCTCCTTCTTCTGACTCCTTGCTCTTGTAACTCATCCATTTGATAGACTCTTTGACGATCGGCATTATTCTGTCTCCTTATGTTTTCAAGTCCAGCATCTGCACCTGCAGGTGGTATAACTACATTATCATCATCATTCGCAACATCAGGCAGCACTGCCAAAACTCCATCAATCAATAAAATACGATCATTATATACTGGAGGAGCAGGAAGCTGTTGTTGTTGTTGTTGATTAGCAATGATTCCTACAGCATTGATTGCGTGATCACCTATTCTTCGGCGTGCATCAGCTATATTAGCATCATCTGCAACTCTCCTGAATACATTCCTTACTTCTTGTTCTTGGCTATCATGATGATCAGCAATTGGGCCGAACTGGTGCTGAGCCCTTGCATAATCATGATCTCCCATTGAAAGCAAAAAAACATAACTTAATAATTAAAAAAAAGTAACATACCTGTATGTAGGAAAATGGAAATTCGTCCGAGAATGACTTGGGGTGGTTGGCTAATCATTTGGGACATGATTTGTCTGTGCATAAGGAATATCATCGATTGCGGGATTCGACAGTCGAGCTTTCCAAAGTGTCCAGAATATTGTTAGCGATTGATGAGGGAAATGCATCAAAATTCATGTGGAAGAAACTCTCCGAAATAACCATTGAAGGTATGAAAATCTCTAGTTGAGAGTTTTAAAACCAATAGTATTTTCATCACCGTAACATTTCGAATACATTGGGTTTCAACATGAAGATATAAACGACTAGAGATCCATCTCCTTGTGTTTTTGTAGAAAGCCATGCTAGCTTCGTTACCGCCACGTTAAAATCATAAAATGAAACAATTGATTTTAATGATATACCTCCGCGGAATACTTATTAATGACGACAACACTTCGACAAAAACCTCAGTGGCTCAACTCTTTTCAACTCTTTTATTTACATCATGAGAGGCAAAATCCTTGTCAGTTTATTAAAACTCCAACTAATATTTCGAATAATTTTAGAGTGTCGGTTTCATATTATTATATTCTTATAACATTACCTTTCAACCTTAACATGCCCTTTTTTTCAAAGCTACAAAAAAATCATTCGTGTGATAAAAGAGATTCAAAAGTATACACACAGTTGAAATCCTACAGTTCAGCATCGTAAAATGTTGATAAAATTTCTTGCAAACTTATGAGATAGTTTGAGAACCTTTTTTTGTGAAATACAAGTAATTTTCAAGCTGGATCAAAGTTTTTAAATGCAAAATCAAAGAAATTGAAATTGTGACGTAGTTTTGTCGGATTTTAAATATCAAATTTGAAAAACAGGCGGCAACGAAGCTCGCTTTCAAAGACACAATAAAAGATGGATCTCCAGTCGTTTGCATTTTCATGGCTTCAAGCAACTTTCCTATTCATGATGATGTATCACGTTCAAACTTGTGTTTTCAAGTTCTACCTGTTCAAGAACTTTCAATCCTAATTTCACCATATCGAAACTTCGCTATGGTGATTTTTGCCTGTATGGTGTTAAAATAATTCAATAATTCATAAATCAAAATGATAAAAAATGCCAGCGACGTTTTCATTGGTCGAGTTTAAACATTTAATACTTGATGTAAGCCCTGTTCATACTTGAAATTAACAATCTTCAACCATTGTTCTTGATTTCTATTCATAGAGTTACCACCTGTCATCCCCTTAGAGGACGTGGACGATGAGAGTTAGGATGAGGATATCGTACAACAAGGTATTTTTCTATGATAATTTTTACACACAATAGTCTATTATAGCAACTTTCTTACAGTACTGAGCTTAACTTGACGACATACAATTTCTTTCCATACACAGGTTTTTCAGGTTCGGTCAACTTACGTAATTTCTGACATTATTTCAAATATTCTTTTCATCACTGTGAATTCATTCTATCTGATTATAATTCTATGATTTTATTACCCATTACATCCGAGGGGGGATTAGGAATCCCATAGGCCCATAGGAGACCACCCATTACATCTTAAAGGTGAATTTGTAAAAAATCTAAATAAAGAGAACGATTTTAGCCATATAAGAGGCCTCGAGATGTAAAAAAAATTTCCATTGGCGCAAACCATGGTTGCGCCTCCTACAAATTCCGAACCCCCAATTTTTTACCTCATCCGATCGGTTCAGAGCAGCGGTACATAAGAACAATTTTACTGTATAACTTTCAAAAATTATCTTGTCACTGCCAATGATATTTGGAAATATAACAGATTTTGATTACACTATTTAGAGTAATTTCCATAGAGGAAATTTCCCGGGGGGGGGGGGCACTCGAGGTAAGTGACCTACCGCGTACCCATTTTTTTCAGGCTTCTGAAAGTGCACTGTAAGGATCAACGAGAGAGGAGATGCACTGTAAGGGTCTAAAATTTGGGAAAATACGATATTCTTGGGTCAATTTGGGAAAATTTCGAAAAATTGCACCATAAGGGTCGATTTTTAGCCATTATTTTCCTGCACTGTAAGGGTCGATTTTTAAAGGCCTTAATTTTGACTGCACATACGGTCGTTTTCAGATCGAGTGAAATTTGGCGTGATCAAGTGATTGGTGACCCCGCTGGGGGCTCTTATAAAATAGATAATCGCTTACACGTTTTATTAAAAACAAGATTCATTGGAGTTTGTTGAATTGTTTTATAGCCCAAATCAAGCCTCGTTCAATTTATGCTTAGAAATGATGAATATATCTAATCATTAGGTGACAAGGCCGAAGCCGAAGTAAAATCATCATCTAATTCTACATCAGTAAAATCATCATCCAATTCTACATCATTCAATTCTCTACCTGGATCTTCTCAAAAGACTGTCAAAGGTATGTTTTCTGTTGTTTTCATAATGTCAAATTCGTAATTTAGAGAGATGACCAGCCATATTATTTTTGGAAAAGAGGCTCAGTTATGCTTGTGATATGCTTATTTTTCCGAAAAATGAGATTAATTTTTTCTGTAGATTTTTCTGTCACCAAATTGAGTGCAAAAATAGCAAACTCTTCATTCACTGAATTTTTCCAAGGTTCATTTAAAATGGAAAAGAAAAATGAATCTTCCCAAGTACACAACCTATGAACAATGACCCAAGTTCACTAATATGCTTATGATATGCTTATTTTTCACCAAATCCAGGTTTCAGTATGCTTATAAAATAAACACATGTATTTTCATATATCTCTGTTATAAAGAACAAACATCTCTTACATCATTTAGTCGAAAACCTCGCAAAAAATAACTTCGAAGAAGCTGTTGTATTATTCTTTTTTAAAGGTGAACAAGAAGCTCACAAAGAAAATTGCGCTAAATTATCTAATTATTACTAGTCGGCTATATCAATCCTCGTCTTATTGACGACCTCCGTTCTAGGGGTCAGGCACTGTATATCTTTTGGCATTTTTGGAAAAAAACGATACCTCGATTTGGCGCAGATGTAGAGTTTTGTGACCCCTGTAGGGGTCATCATATATTATATCATCACATTTACCGCATCCCTTTAGGGATCCTGTTTAATTTTCATGTAGAATAGGTTAGACGGGTTATGCAGGGATGCGGAAATGCGATGATATGACAACATTGTTCAACCGATTCTTTTAACAACGCGTTCTACTTTTCCTGAAAACAAAAGCAGAAAAAGTCCTCATGTTTACATTAAGCTCGATATGACATGCTTTGGCGCAAATTCTTTACATCGGCCAATCTAACCGCTCAGAAACTTATTTCATATAATATTCACCACAAATCTTGATGAAAAACTTGAATCCAGTACCGCAACCCTTGGTAATCCTCTTGCGTAGTAATCAGAATCCTTTTCAAGTTTTGATCATGTTGATGAGTTAATCTTAGTGAGTCCTATTACCCTTTTTACTATACAGAAGGCTTTGTCATGGGTATAAATTAATAAGGGCGAGAAAATCGCGTTCACCTACAATTGTTTTATTAACTTTTATTAATTGTTTTCAGGTCAAAAACTTAAATGGTCAAAAGAGGAAATAGACAGAAGGTTTCCCGGCAAACACCTGTGTAATCTATTAATCCAGGACAACCCGATATTACAACGAAGAACATGGTCTAAAGTTAAAGATTTTGTTCGTAATTACAAAAAGAATTTAAAGAAACTTAAATAGACGAAGAACAAGAAGAAGAAAAGTTAATGTCATTTTTTTTTAAATATACTGCTTTAAAAACGGTACTATGATGGGATAACCTTTGGCGGGTATTAAGTTTCACGGTTGTTTTTTAAGATATTTTAAGATTTCACGATTTTGTGCTTTTTACTGCCAACAACTTATTTGTTACGCATTATTATAGGATGGGGACATAATCGACCTTTTTTCGATTTTCCACCTGGATAAGTTGTTTTTGGACATTTTTTGGGTGCTGATTCCGAAAATCATACTCATTTTGGCTGAAATTCAATATTCAGCCTGCTAACACTATGCAACAAGTTGGCCAGAATGCCCCGAAATAGGCATTTCTGTGTTTCCAAGTTGGCCAAAGTACTAAAATGGCAGAAATAGTCAAATATTTTTTAAATTTGGCTTTGTATTGGATATTGTCATTGCGCCTTCAAAGATCAAACCAATCTGAATTATATAGTTTACACTGTGGGATCTTAGGAAAAACTTGGTTTGTATTGACACAGTTGAGCATCAAACTATAATGAATGTTAGCAAGGAAAGCTAAATCATAAAATAAATCTGAATATTGATTTTCAGCCAAAAATGAGTATGATTTCCGGAATCAGCACCCTAAAAATGTCCTAAAACAACTTGTCGTGGCCAAAGTGTGGATTTTGCCCCCCCCCTTAATTATTAGCGCCTTTTTGATATTATTAAACATTTTGAAGGTAGTTATTTTACATTTTTTGAGTTCAAAAATATTTTTGGGGAAAGATCTTTCCAAATTTCCTTTGACACTTAATTTTGAGGATGACACCCAAATCCAAATTTCCCATCAACCTTAACTCTAAAGCTCACAATTTCTTGTCAAACCTATTTTTTGTCATTATCTCTGATCTTCTTGGTGACGGTGTAAGGTTTTTGACACCCCTGTATCAGTGTGTCACCACGGTGGAACTTAAACGGGGTGCGTTTTTAAACTTTTTTGTTTGAGCTACCGTATTCTATGTGATTTTCTCATTGAAGTTTTTTCAATACCGTGTTTATTGCGTAATTATTCTAAAATTTACGGATTTACGCGTCAATGGATATGTGGAGAAAAGATTTTTACCATTTTTGTTCAATTGTAAAACAAGACAACCTTAAGCTTGGCCCTGTTTATTTTTTTCTATTATTTAATTGTGTGATTTTCATGACCCTGTTTATTTTCATTCTATTATTCTGGTTATGTGACTTCAGTCTACTACTTAAATCAAACCAATGTCTCGAAATTAAATCTAGCGAAATCATTTGTGATAGCTCATTCATGTAATTGAATTCATCCCCAGCTCACGCTTGACTCGACTTCAAAATCTGCCATCATTTTGCAAAATATATTTAGTTAGAAAGTTTGTTTCCTTAAAGTTATAGTTGTTAGAATTTGTTGATTTGAATTTTATTTTCTATTGTGCTATTATAAGCACTTTTGCTTTTTTTCATTTCAGAAGTTTACATGCTTTAATGCTAAATCTTGTTAGAAGCTTTTTGATTAAGCTTTTATCATGTGTATTTTTACTTTGTATGTTATTTATCATCAGTTGCCATCGGTGCATAATTACAACTAACGAGTATTTCAATGCTCTGATTACATCAAAAATGAGCGAGATGGATGGCAATACGATGACGTTGTGTGACGTTGAAATGGAAGTCTTTCTCGGGGTAAAAAAGTATAGTCTGTCTCGTGTAAAATCGACAGGGGAAGAAGAGCCTGAAACCTATATTGTGGGAATGTTCACTTTAATGGAAGCCGAAATCATTATAAAATTTATCGGTTGGAGATGGTCTAATCAGTTGCCATCGATGCATAATTACAACTAACGAGTATTTCAATGCTCTGATTACATCAAAAATGAGCGAGATGGATGGCAATACGATGACGTTCTCCAGGGGAATAAGGCGGGTTCGTGGAGGTCAAAATTCTTGCAACGTTACAAATCATTTTCAGAAGCTCGTTTTGGGCTCAAACCAAGCGTATAACTAATTAGAATAAGATTCAGCCTAGGCAGATGTTTTTTCATTTTCAAATTTTGCGTAATTCGCAAAAATCCTCAATTTGCGCTATTTGATGACGTCATAAAAATTGAAATTCAAATAACTTTTGATAGAATCATCAAAATAATTTCAAACTTTCACCAAAGATGCATTTCATTGCAAATTTTCAAAATCTTAATGACGTCAGGATTTTTTAAGGATTTTAGTTTTTTGCCTTAAAAGTGATGATGTCATCAAATTTCATTAAAAACTTTTTTTAATTCTGAAAAGATTAATAATATGCATCTTTGGTCAAAATTTGAAATTATTTTGATAATTGTATCAAAAGTTATTGGGATTTCAATTTTTATGACGTCATCAAAATAGCGCAAAATTGAGGATTTTTGCGAATTACGAATAATTTTAAAATGAAAAAACATCTGCATAGACTGAATCCTATCTACTTAGTCATACGCTTCGTTTGCGCCCAAAATGAGCTTCTGAAAATGATTTGTAACGTTGCAAGCATGTTGACCCCGCCTTAATCCCCTGGAGTTGTGTGATGTTGAAATGGAAGTCTTTCTCGGGGTAAAAAAGTATAGTCTGTCTCGTGTAAAATCGACAGGGAAAGAAGAACCTCAATTTTTGTTTCATTTGCTACAATGTTTTCATTTGATTCAATTGAAAGGCGAATTATTGATCATATTCTTTAAGTTTACTTTGTTGTTATTAACAGTGTTAACATCTAAACAGTGGAGAGTGATTGAAAAGACAAATTCACTCGCAAAAGATGCCATGAATTGAAAAATAAAAGCAAAGAGACGCAGCCTTTTTTTTAAATGAAGAAGAGCATCACTAGATTGTTTCCGTCGTCGCAAACGCCGGTTTAGCTTGCGCGTCGAAAGCCCTTAGGATAATAAAGACGGTATAGTTGATGGTCTCTAATTCTAGCTTTAAAGCGAATTAGAATTAGTTTCCAGGATATTTAAAAGTGACTTCAATTTAATCGAATTTGAGGTTGACGCCTTGACTTATATCCACCTTTCACACGAAGACTTCCATTTTAACCTGTGTCGATGCAGGTCGACGCGCCTTAAAAGAACAAATAATAAATACTTTGATTTCAAAACAACCATAGGTATATCGCAACTTACAGGACCTATTTGCAATTCTCACACGGGAGACCCCTGTTTTGCAACTTTTATCCGTTGACTTTAAAAACCCATTTTTAGTAAATATTTTGTAGCATGGTGTTTTGAATAATTGACGACAATTATTATTAATGACGTGAATTCATTTTTTGAATTCTATTCCCTAGCTCTTCGTATTTTAAGCAATTTATATATTGTAACGTTTTAATTTAATATTTAATTATTGCATAGAATTGCTTACACTACAACTAGGTCAGCGTGTTTCAAACACACTGTTGGCGATCGCTTATTTCCGACAAAATCATCGAAGAAAGAACCTTCTGTAGTGTTCACTAAGAAAAGAATTTTCACTTAGTCCATTTTTTCGCTTAGTCGTAGAAAGGCAAGGTTGATGGCTCATTACCCTGTCTCTGATAAAATAGAGCAAGAATAGAGCAAGTAGACGAAATTTTAAAGTCGAGTAAAATGGTCGAGTGAACCTTACCTCTTTAAAAGCTACTCTATCGTTGTTTTGTTTTAAAGGCCATGCAATATCAATTCGAGACAGTACGTATTTTACTATCAAAATCGTTGTAGTAAAAAACAAAATGTTTACGCATGTGTTTTAAAACAGCTGTGAAATTATTGTCTCGCTTAAAGTAAATCAATTTAACAGCTCTAAGCATAATGTGGCATAATGAACATGGATAAAAGAGACGAACATTGAAATGATAGGGGAATGACGTCATAAACAATACAAAAGTGATGAATACAAAAGCCTACTTTAAGGCTGTTATACATTTTATTTGATCTGCAACTTTTGCCATTATTAGTCAGTACATAACACATGATCAAAGCAAAAGTAAAGCGTAGACCCTAGAGAAAAAAGTTACACTTTGAGGAAGGGGATGGGATATAGCCTGAAAAAAATTTAAAATCTCTCCTATTCAGACAAAATGTAAGGAAACTAATGAGTTATAAAGGTAAGCGAGTCAAACATTTACTTTCGATTCAAAAACGAGATTTGACTTGTATATCTACACTGTTAAAATCGCTCTCGGGCGATCGATGACTTCTAATGCTATTTTCAGGCATCACGTCAAAAAAAAATCATTTTCGTTAAAAAGTCATTGTAGGGGCTTCTTCGATTCCAACGTCAAATCCTTTTTTGGACGGGTTTTTATCGAAAGGTAGTGCTAATTTTTGCGCTCAATTATAAATGAAAAAGTTTAAACATAAAATTTAAACTACGGCGTATCATCAACTGCTTTTTCGAAAGACAATAAGGCTTTTCGTCTTAAAACTGCACAAAATCCTTCTTTCATACTCGAATCAACCCCCTGGCAAAATTTGAGAATAACAGCTCAGCTACCATCTTGCAATAGACGCACATTTTTCATAAACTCGTTTAGTATAAAGATAGATAAGACAGAGCACCATCACCTGTTTGTAGTAAGCACCATTAGTAGAGAGAAACTTAATGCGCAGACGAAAAACATAAAGATCATTCAAAAGATACTCACATTTTGGGAATCACCTTTTTACATAAGTGTGCAAAAGATCGCAAAAATCGAAAGGTCCAAGAAAAGCTCATCATAACTAACAAACAAACCACAATAACAAAGTTAGGTTAATTCACAGCACCCTCGCAAGCTTAAGTCCATTTCTGAATGTGATGTTTTGACAAATCACCCTATCTTCTGGAGATTTGAAGGGCTTTATTTTACAACTCAGTAAAATGACAGTCACCCTAACGTCTGAGTTTGGAAGGGGCTTTATTCTACTACTCCAGAAAATGACAATCACCCTAACTTCTGGAGATTGAAAGGGTATAATTTCTGGAAAATGACAAATACTCATGTGTCCAAAGGTTTATTTTATGGTCATGAGGAAGGTTGATCGGAAGAGAAAACGCTGAAGCAACCACTTGACTTCAAGGAGAGCCATACAGGACAAACCGTTTTAATTTTTAAATAGATTTCGTAATTTCGTAATGAGATTTCTTGCAAAAGAAATCAACAATAAATATCACTTGAACTCGAGAGGAATTTCCCAAACACAACATGTAACACGAGAGAAAACAATGAACAATCATCGAAAACCTTCGCAAATCCATGACCTAAGGATATGCTGACATATAGTATTCATAAAATCAGAAAACTGAGAACTGAATTATCCAACTTTTGCCAAAGATGGGGAAAAAGTAAATTTCATCAAAATCGTTCAATAGCAATTTTTTGTGAATGTCTTTTAACTTACTGTACTAGTGGTTTCAGTGCTTTCAGAAAAATATTATTCTAAACCACAATTTGTCACACTTTGGGAATGACCCTTTTAGACAAAATCGTGCCTATGATAGGAAAATAGCTGTGAAAAGGTCATATCTAACAAACTGACATACCAAGGTTAGGTTAAAATTCACAAGTCCACGTCAAGGTAGGTCGTAACATTTACAGTTCATAGTTTTGCTGAAAGTCAAATCAAGATCGTCGCGATAATTCCAATTCAATCTATGTGTCTTGATTTGAAAATCCAATTCAATCCATGTGTCTTGATTTGAAAATCCAATTCAATCCATGTTTCTTGATTTGAAAATCCAATTCAATCCATTTTTCTTGATTTGAAAATCCAAGTCAATCCATTTTTCTTGATTTGAAAATCCAATTCAATCCATGTTTCTTAATTTGAAAATCCAATTCAATCCATGTTTCCCGATTTGAAAATCCAATTCAATTATGTTTCTTGATTTGAAAATCCAATTCAC
The DNA here is from genome assembly GCF_902728285.1 of Clytia hemisphaerica. Taxonomy (NCBI): domain Eukaryota; kingdom Metazoa; phylum Cnidaria; class Hydrozoa; order Leptothecata; family Clytiidae; genus Clytia; species Clytia hemisphaerica. The sequence continues at coordinate 327,319 of NW_027103363.1, forward strand.
TCCACGTTTCTCGATTTGAAAATCTTGAGAAAAAAAAGAAATTAATTACAAAGTGGTCACAACCTCACAACATAACTGACACTCTGTTAATGTTTACGATTTTTATATTTTTGTTTTTCTTTGTAGCTCTGAAGTTTACAGAATGTCATGACAGCATGATTTTTGACTAGAAATTTTAATTTGCGTCTGCATTCGGCTATTGCCGACGCAAAATACTGACATATATTTGGCTTTTGCTGGCGCAAAAGTGCCTACTGTTCTATAGAGCCCAATATTTTTGCCAAAGCAAAAAAATCTGAATTTATTAGAAACGCTGTTTGACAAAATTTGACTGTTGGATAATAAGAAATATTATAAATCATATCCTTTTGTCAGGCCAGTGATCGAAATAGCGGTCTATTATCGGTTAAAACCGACCTGAAAATTTTAAGATTTGAAGAAATAACCGAACAATATTTGAGTTGTCTATATTAAACCTATATATTTTGGTTTATGTTGGTCCAGTTGTCATTTTCTATCTAGAATTTTCATGTAGCTTGTATTTGTAACAAACTAATTTGAACATTTTCAAGGCATAATTCGTAGACAGAATGTTACCTTCTTCCAAACATCTTAAAAGAAAAAGTCATTTTCTCTGCAATGTAATGATCTATTTTATCTTTCATTCGTTCAAACGATTCATTATTAAAAGCAATTGATGTCATCAAAGTGGAGTCTGCTAAATCGCGCGCCCTATATTGTGAACGCGCTCACGCGCCTCAGTGCCCAAGCGCCTTAGTGCCCACGTGCCTTGCTTTCTCACGCGCCCAAATTTTTCATGCGCACTTATTTTTTCACCCGCCCTTATTTTTTTTACGCGCCCATATGTTGGTGGTGATGACATATTTCACTTGTATCGGTTGTTGACGTTGTTCTTGTTTCAATTTTCAGCACTGTTGCAAAAAAAAACTCCAAAAAAATATCAATTCATAAATTAACATAGCACTAACTTCCTTCACTTCTGGCTGTCAAAAATTTTGGCGAATGGTGTAAAAGAAAGATTGGTGTTTAAACAAACATTTTCTATTGGTCAGCGGAGCTTCAACGTCACCGACAGTTTTTTTCACTAGAACACCGAATTTCTTTTTATTCAGCAAAAGAAAAAAAAATAGAAATAGACAAAGAAAGAGAAAAACAGTAAATAATATACGCCACTGCCCACCTGTCCATGCACATGGTGCAGAGCTTATTGATAAAGTTTTTTGTAAGCAGACAAAACATTAGACTATACACGTGTCTTATATTTTGTTCTTTCATTTTGAGCTAGGAAATTTTCTGCTGGCTGCACGAGAATGTCCCTTTGACCATCTCTGCTGTTAGCACGGGCACGGACTTCGTGGGGTAGAAATGCTTATATACCCCTAGTTTTGAGGAGTAAATGAGAAGAGTATTTTCCCGAGAACAACTTTGTTATTAATGTTATATTTGATAGAGCCATTTATAAATATGTATGTGTTTTAAAACTAAGTCCTATATCAAATTAAGGAGATAATCTGTGCCAGCTGCTATTTGCCATATATAACTCAATCTTAAGGCGTGTGAAAAATAAAGGCGCGTGAAAATTTAAGGGCGCGTGAAAAAAATAAAGGCGGGTGCAGACGCGTGAAAATTTAAGGTCGCGTGAAGAAATTAAGGCGCGTGAAAAATATAGGCACGTGAAAAGTTAAGGGTGCATGAAAAAAATAAAGGCGCATGAAAAATTTGGTCGCGTGAAAAAGCAAGGCGCACGAGGCGCGTGAGGCGCGTGATTTAGCAGACTCCATCAAAGTGAGACAGTTTTAAGCCAATTATGAGGGGCAAATTTTCAAAATTTTTTGCTTCTCATCCCGAACCATTGTCGGCCTTCGGATGACACTAAACACTTAAATAACCGACAACAATGGAAAAGCTTATTTCGACCACTGCAGGCTACTTGAATCTTAAGGACCAATGAAGTATAAGCCCGAAGGGCTAGAAGTCAATCTCCTTGGTAGGATTTGAAGACAACAAATCCTACCAAAGTTGCGCGGCCTTGAGCGGCTCGCCTGGTTTTTACACAAATGACAGATTGAAACTAAAATTTACCGCTAGATTTCGAAAAAAAATCGTAAACAAAGGAATTGCTAGATTCACTCTGTCGTCAAAAATGCAGCGCATTTTTTAAGGCTTCACTTTTTCTTGCCTGAGAAAAGTTAGAGATTGAACTCTAGCCCTTCGGGCTTTAAACTTAATGCTAAGGACCACCTTAGCTTGAGGTGAGGCAGTGTAGTATATAGCACAGGGTATGGCTGAGAGGCTTAGGTATTTGACTTTTCATCTGATGGAAAAATGAAGACTGGAAAATACAAACCTTGAAGTGCCAGCGATTGGAAGCAGATCACAACTCATAAAACGAATCATGTGGAGCCTGAAAATCGGAAGAAATGGAGTACGTGATTTCATAGTCCGCATAATAAGACCATCTTGTAATTGCATCAAATAAAATAGAAATTGATGGAAGCAGCTACTTGGGAGAATAAAGGCCAAAACATTTCTTGTCAAGAAGACTGAGATAAAAATGTTATTAGTGATTAGGTATTTCTGAGCAATATATCAAACTTTTTATTCTGTTGATATGTCATGTTGCATGTATGGAATTTCATTTGATGTGTAAAGTTTTTCTAGACGATTCGGTTAACTTTGTTTGTGATGAGATGTCTACTCGGTCCTCGGTCCTGCTGCACCTGAAAGTGTGCGAAGTTTGTTATAATTTTCTGATTATGTACCACCGCGAATTCACCCAAAAAGTCTTTTCCTTTCCATCGGAGGATGTGCGCGAACATGGTTTTGCACCGACGAGAGAAAATTTCGATTTTGACTTTTTCACAAATGGCTAAAAACGCTTGTTTTGTTCTACATAGATTCTGTATGTGCGCTTTTTTTAGCAAGGAAATTTCGAGCTTGCCTTATAATATTAGACATTGTTGATACTGTCGATCATGCTGTCAATCAGTGATTATAAACAACGTCGATATAAAGATTCAATTTGAGATTAACAAAAATCAGGCAGAAGTATGATTTGGGGCTAAAATATCGGGTTTTGGGTGAGTATTAAAAAAGCTCTAGAGGATAAGAAAATACCGTTTTATTTAAATCAGGTTTTCTAGAAGAAAATTTTTTGAGTATTAAAAATTGGGCAAAATATTTTAAGACAGGGGATTAAAAAGTCGGATGAAATTTCTACAGGGGCGTTCAAAGTCGGCTGACAATTTTTCGGAAAGTTTTAGTCACTAGACCAAAAAATTTTGTACAACCTTTTTCCTATGATGCATTTTCAACAAAATAAGATGTGCTGCAATACGGGAAAGTTTGTCGAATCTTCAAACATTACAACAGCGGTTTTAAAAGTTCCGTTTGATATTAATTATCGGAATTAATATATGCGATAAATTATAGAATTTTTTCTCTAGTAACATCCTTTAGAAGCAACTTTATCCAGAAACAACAGTCTCGATTTTAGAAACAAAATACTCCCGAGTCAACGTCCTCGCGATGCAACATTCTCCCAATGCAAAATTCTTTATCCGGAAGCAGTATTCTCAATAAACAACAACATTCTTTCGAGCCAACCTTCATCCGAGGCAACATTCTATCCAAAAGCAAGGGCTCTTCCAAAAAAACTTTATACAGGGGTATTGACGAACCTTTTTCCCTAACCCCCTGGAAATTATGAATAACAAATTATCCCTGGAAATCAGGGGTAGACCCCTCTGGAAAGTGAAAGTTCTTGAAAAGGGGGCTAGTAAATAATTATTGATGTCAGCTAATGAAGCTAATCTGAAAAAGAAATGAAATTCCCTTGGAAAATGAAGGTTTAAAAATGGAATAGCGCAATTTTCTCAAGACGAAATATCCTCCAGAAACAAAGACTTCCCAATGCAACTTTCTCCATTAACAATAACATTCTCCGCCGAAGCATTTTTCCAAAAGCAATATTCTCCAGAAAAAATGTTCTCCCGAGGCAACTTTCTCCAGAAGCAACAATCTCCCGAAGCAAGGTTCTCCCGAGGCAACTTTCTCCAGAAGCAACATTCTCCCGAAGCAAGGTTATATCGCGAATATGAATGTGAATTGGATATTCTTCTTAAACTGTATCCAAGGTATTCTGAAGGATATTCATAAAGTATACATAAGTATCCTCGATGTAAAACAATATACATTCTAAAGATTCTAATACATACTAGTATCCGTGCGTATTCAATTCAATTCAATTCAAAGTAATTTATTCGCCTGCATATCATTAAAAATTTACATATTTTAAGTTTGTATAAATTAGGGGAGGAATGCAGGCCAGGAGTCCATCCAATAGACGTACCGTCTAATCAAATGGAATGAACACCTGGTCGCGTGAGCTGGTCATGTCGAATATCATTATGGGAGGTATCTTAAGGGTTATTAAAACTATTTAAACATTAACAATCAGAATAAAAACAATGTAACCTAACCATAAATAAACAATAAAAAAAGGAAAAAATAATAACAATGCATACAAAAAAATATGACATCAACTATTGAAAAACCTGAAAAATATTAATTGTCATTGTATGTGAATTTCAAGGTTTTGTAGAGATGAACTTTCATTTTCAAGGTATGCGAGGGGATTAGATGTGAAGGAAGTCTCTAACCTTCTTTTTGATCGTATATTCAGATAATGGTCTAAGATCAGTCTTTGTATGTAATAATAGTTGGTTCCAAATTAAAAGTGATTGATATTTTATGGATCTCAATCCAAAGTTGAGTGTTTTTGCCTTGGGGCGCTCTAAAAGTTTCAGGTAACTATTTCTTGTGTGATAAATGTGTGTCAGGGTTTTGTAGTTTAACACGTTTGTAACGGCTTCAGGAGAAAGATTAGATAGAGTTTGATGTACAAGTTGAATATTGAATTTGATAACAGTATTTGGTAAAGTTGGGATTTTAAGGTTTTGAAAAAGAGGGGAAGTCTCAGCATTAAAATCTGAAAAAGTTAGAATACGCAAACATCTTTTTTGTAATTTTCCTATTCGAGAGTTTTGAGTAAGGCCTTGTCCCCAGATAATTGTTGCGTAAGACATATGAGAGTGGAACATAGCATAGTATAAAGTTTTGAGAACTAGTTGTGGAACAAAGTGGCGTAGTTTGGACAAAATACCATTAGATCTTCTAAGCTTTGTGGATAAATGATCAAAGTGAAAATTCCAGGCTAGAAATTCATCTAGAATGAGACCAAGATATTTGACATGCTTTGTGAATTTTAAGGCGTGTCCTTCAAGGTAAAGATTCATAGAGTAAAGTACAGATTTATGTTTGCTTCTGAACAAAATGACCTCTGTTTTCGCAGTGTTAAGAGAAATTTTATTCGCACGAAGCCAAGAAGAAAGTTTAACTAGATCAGAGTTCACTTTGGTTTCGAGTGAATTCAAATTTGAGTCAGACGAAAGAAGGCAGGTATCATCAGCAAAGAGGTTGGTTTCGCTATTCAATATAGCTTGAGGAAGGTCATTTATGTAAATTAGAAAGAGTAGTGGTCCTAATACAGAGCCCTGAGGAACTCCATGTTTAACAGTTCGTTTTGAAGAATCGTGTCCAGAAATTGACACGTATTGTTTCCTATTAGTTAAGTAAGATCGAAACCAGAGATTTGCAATGCCTCGTATTCCATAATGCTGTAGTTTAGATAAGAGAATTTCATGGTCAACAGTATCGAAAGCTTTTTGGAGATCGATGAAAACCCCGCAAGAATACAGACCCCTATCTATGTTTGATCGAATTTTTTCTGTTAGATTTATCAAAGCGTGTGTGGTAGAGTATTTGTTGCGGAATCCAAATTGATTTTTAAAGATACTTTTATTTTCATCAAGGAATTTTACAACTCTGAATTTAATTAGCTTTTCAAATATTTTATCAATATTAGAAAGAAGGGAAATTGGTCTGAAATTATTAGGATCGTATGGTGAGCCTTTATTTTTATAAACAGGTATTACTTTTGCTACTTTTAGAGCAGTTAGGAATTTACCTGACTGTATGGAAGTGTTAAATATATTAGCAAGAAGTTGAGCTATCTCAGCGAGAACAGATTTTAAAATTTTTGTTGGTATACTACATGGACCGTCAGATTTTGGTTTTAGAGCATTTATGATTTTAATAATTTCGTTAGCTTGTATGTGTTCAAAAAACAGAGAATTCATTGGTGAGTTGCGGAGAGTTTCATTAAAGTTACATTCCTTGTCATTCACGTTTATAGTGTATCGTATTTTATCAGCTACGGTAGCAAAATATTTGTTTAGTTCTTCAGTTGTTACTTTTGGGTCTGATGTTACTTGCCCATTTATGTTTAGAGAGATTATTGTACTTTTATGTTTTTTTTTACTTTCAATTAGTTCGTATACACCACTCCAAATTCTCTTACTGTTTTTTAAGTTATCTTGAAAATAATTCTTATAGTGGTTATTTTTACTTCTTCTGCAGAGTTTTACGATCTGATTCCGGTAGAATTTGTATTTTGTATGTAGTTCATGTTTAATGATGTTATCTTTTTCCCGCGAGTAGGCCTTTAAGAGATGGTCTCTTTTAATGATGGAAGTTTTGATTCCTTTTGTTATCCATGGTTTAGCTCCTCTTTTAATTTGTCGATTAGAGAGTTTTTGTAGGGGTGCATGTATATCTATTAAAGTATTCATCCGATCAAAAAAGCTTTCAAATAAAAGATCTGGGTTATACGAGTCAGGATGCAAGATGTCATTCCAATCAATTTTATAAAAGTCTTCTTTGAATTTCTTGCTATCAAAGCTTTTCCATCTTCGATAGTATTTTGTTTCTTTGGAAAAATTTGTAGAGAAGTTTTCAAAAATAAGAAATTGAGGCAAATGATCAGATATACCAACTAAAAGATTTCCGGTCAGAGGTTTATGTTTCGCAGGAGTGAAGAAAATATTATCTATGAGTGTCCTTGACCTATCAGTGATTCTGGTAGGTAGAGAAATACTAGGTAAGAGAAAAAAAGATTCAAGAGAATCTACGAAATTATTTACATGTGGAGAGGTACCACATTCTAGCAAGTTAATATTAAAATCACCCATAAGCACAAGGCGCTTATTTTCCTTGTTAGCTTTTTGTAAGAAGGGAATGAAAAAGTCGTTTGTAAAAGTTTCTATTTTCATGGTTGGATGTTTATAGATACATCCAACAATGATATTTTCTTGTTTTTCAAATTGGAGCTCACAGAAAGTAGATTCAAGTTCCTTTTCACAATAAAGAGAGCGAGAGAGATCATTTCTAGACTTGGATTTTAGATCATTGGAGATAAAGAGAGCGGTACCACCAGCACTAGATTTTGTGTTAGTAAAAAGTGACTTATAACCATCAATATCAAGTTTATGTGGAATAGAAGAATCGGTAAGTCTAGTTTCCGAGATTCCTAAGACTTTGAAATTGTGATTTAAAGAGTTTAAGAGATTGTTGTACATATCAAAATGTTTTGATAAAGAACTGATGTTAAGATGAAGAAATGAGAGGTTAGAAGATGTGTTAGAAAAAGCAGAGTTGAAGTCGCTACAATCGAAATACCTACAATCAACAGTGTTCAAATTATATTCTGTGTTCGTTTCTCGAATTTCTTCGATCGTGGTTAAATCAGAGAATGAGGGGTGGAAATAGTTGTACCTGAAACTTTTTTCATCAAGCTCATAGCAGATGCTAAAAGGGAAAAGATCGCAGTTGCAGTTAACGCATAATCCGACTTGTGGATAGTTTATTGAGAAAGGGAGATTGCATTCATGGTGAAACCATTTCTGACAGTAGTCACAAAAAAAGGAAGGAGCTCCTTCCGCTAATTCCTCACATACCGCACAAATTAGGTCCATCTATGGCAAATAGAATAAGTTTTAAAATTCTCAAAATATCAAGTAAATAAAAGTTTTGCGTATACTCAGGTAAATATATTAATTGGTTAAGTATCCGTACGTATCTACTGTAACGGATACTTATTAATGGATATTTTTACGGATATTCATGCATACGCAAAAATATCCATATTTAAATACTACAGGATATTCGACCTTTTCACGCTGTGGATCACATAAATTGTTGAATTGCTTTCAAAAGAAATGTTATTAGCCCTACAGTAACTTTTGTTAGAGTGACCTCTCATCTGTCGAGATACAGTTGTGCCCAGGGAGTGATTTACAGTTAAAGTTTCAAAAGTAACGTCCATATGTTTTGGCATGGAGGTAATAAAGATATATGGAGAGTTAATGCCTTTTGTTCTATTCTGATTTATCATCGGAAGGAAACAGCTGTTTGGTTGTTTTGGGAGTAAAATGATTAATTTTGGGTATACTCGTGGGAATATTTAATATGAATGAAAAGACATTACATTTTTAACAAGTATATTGAAATATAATAGCCTTGTCATGAAAAATTGAAAAAAAACTTCACATAATAAGCACAATACTCCAAACTTCTAGGGGAAGCTGCCCATAAAGCCATCGATAGATTTAAAAAAAAAATACGTGTTACGATTAGGAACCTTGTATCGATCATTTTGTCAGAGTATGAAAACCGCTGCCCACTTAGACGTGAAGATTTTAAGATAAGAAACTTTCAATGATAATGTGATGTGACTCTCAATGTTCACAAAATGCCAGCCCAAAAATATATCCTTATGAAATCAATATATTCTTTTATCCTTAAATCAGTTGAAACTATTTCGAATCGCATTTTAACTAAAATTTCTCGCAAAATTAAGTTTTTCAAAATAAACGGACCAGCCTCTTTCTGTTCTTATAAAGTTATAAATTGATGTTTTTTGCTTCCAATGATGGTACATCAAAGAAAAGCCGCTTTGAATAGATTTATAAAAGATTTCAACGACCTTTCAACGACCATTTAGATCATTACCGAGACGTTTTCTCTCCATCTATATCTTTATTACCTTCATGGTTTTGGTATCTACTTTTAGTGACATCCGTAACCGTACCGTGCGTGTTAGTTGTAAAAAATACTGCACTTGCCATGTATTATGTAATTATACTAAAATGAACATTAATAAAATATACCTGTTAGAGTACTTCGTGTTACCTTTACTTTGTGTGATGTGTTTTTTAAACCTACCCAGAGTGCTTAATAGCTACTTGTGATTTAAAAAGAGAATTTCCGAAAAAAGGGAATCTCCTTACGTTTATTAATTCTCTCGGGGCAATAAAAACATACAAACTCAGTTTTCAAAATTGTTAAGATAAGAATGATACCGGGATACCATTTAAGCAGAACTGAAATACTGAAAAACGTGGTCACAAAACTATGAGATGCCTCCTTATGCGTGAAACTATGAATGCCATACTTGGTCGTTTTAGGCTCCCTATCACTTATTATCCTTTACTTTTACTTCCAATGTTTGTTTCAGAAAATGAAGTTCGGTATGGAAAATATGTTGAGTTTAGGAAATTTTTCTCCCCTGATTTAAGAAAACAATGGTTGCTCAGTTTGTCTGGTCGGTAAGGGTGTTTTTTATTTATTTATTCAAGAGCCTCTCTAGAAAGTCAAAATCTATTCTCTCTGGAGGGTTGAAACAGTGTCGAATACAGTAAATAGGGTAACATATTTCAGGAGAGTAATCAATTACCATTAAAGAAAAATGATATAACCAAGACGCTCTTCTTCGTACTTACACCCCCTTCTCACAGACCCGGTAGGATATTTTCAACCAGTGGAGATAAAAATCACGGACTCAAACTCGATGGGGAATGACATTTCCATAGTTTTTATGGCTGGGGATTTCAATTCTTTTGTTTTAAAGTCAGAAAATTCCGTGGGGATAGGAGCAATAGCATAATACTATGCAGTGAGGATTGGTTTATTTGATTATTTTCAGTGGGGATAGAAATTGGAAGATAATTTTCCACCGGTGACGTTATTTTAGCCAATTTTTCCAGTAGGAAGGGTTCTCTGTGGGTCTGTGAGAAAGGGGTGTGTACTTGAAAACCTAACCCTGTATCAAAACCTGATAACATTTTTCAATACCAAATTTTATTTTGCAATTATGGTGGTTATTGTAATTTTCCTTAGAAAATAAACGGGCTTGAGATTGGGTGGTAAAGAAAGGTAACAAACCTGCTAATACGAGCGGTTTCTTATGTCCAGCCCCTATGTCAAGTAGAATTTATTTGTACTACGAAAAAGAAAATACAAAAACCCATCATATTTTATTTCTCAAAATTTACCGTAAAATACCATATTTACAATTGAATCCCGATAAGATGTACCTTAATGGGGCTGAAAAAAGTAGAACTACATAGCCGAGTATTACTTATCCGTGATACTACTTACCCAGCGCTCTAAGTAACCACTGCACAACGAGTTTATACTGTTGAAATGAATTCACATTAAAGAAAGTGCAAACTGCAAACTAAAGGCAAACTAGAAACCACGATCTAATAGTGTAAATTTCCAATCAAATTGGTTACTTGGAGCTCAACCCTAAAAAACAAGATCCCCAATTTAGGCCTAACTATAACAAAAATTATGAGATACTCACTGGGCGAAATCTTGTCTTTTTGAAAGATGTTGAGAAATTCAATATTCACCAAATTTCCGAAATAAAGTATAAATATATATGAAGTTTCAGCATACTTGAAAGTTAGTAATTTCATTTTTCCGGCTTGTTTGAAAGTTTGAGAATATAATCTTTCAACCGTTTGAAAGTCGGGAAGATGATCTGATTCGAAGATGGGAAGGTAAGGTGCAAAACTTCCCAATCCCTGTTGAAAGACCAACTTTCAACCCTGTCGAAAGTTGTAGAAATGTGATCTTCCAACATCTTTCCGACGATTTGAAAGACGTTATTTCGCCCAGTGACTCATTCAACTTCCTTTTGCGTGAAGCAAAATCTTCGGTCGCTTTAGACTCCCTAAGATGACAATTATACACAAGTTGTGACGATCCTAAATGACACACAAGATGTGATAAGAATTTAAGCTGCCATATTGAATAAATTGAACGGTTCAAAATACTAATATATTTAAACTTGGCCTGGTTTCTTTACAATTTGGTCTGTCATCAAAGACGACACATTGTAGAACGGAAAAATCCCACAACTTGTGTTAGATAAAAAATTTACAAAATGGATCCTCGTCAACCTCAAAGACCACAGAATTCAGGAAGGGTAATCCCCACAGCTTGTGTTGAATGGAAACCAATCAACCAATCACCCAATCAACCTCGTCCTCATCAACATCCACACTTGTGAGAGCTATATTTTTCAGATGCAGAGTTATTCGATATCCAATTACTGAAAATACAATTTCCAAGACTGAATATCATTTTTCTGAAAGCAATGTTCAGAGTGAATACCAATGATTTCACAAGGACTATGAAGTTTCTTGAAAATATGGGATTTTAATTTTATTTTATCAACATCCAAATATAAACGTCGATGATGTTCGCCCTGGGATTGAGGGTGTGATTTTATTTATCAGGCTTGTATATTTTTTTGATTAATTCTATCAAGAGTAATTGTATGGATAATGGGTTCTAGGTAATACGAAACAATTAGCATTTAGAGATAAATTTGAGCATTCGATTCCAAAGGTCACATCTCGCCTTGTTTGACAGCAAAGACTGAAATGACGTCAATTTTGATAAATAAAGACATCATACTGTATAATTGAAGATTGATATTGTCAAGACTGACTGAAAGGGCACGAAACTCCGAGTATCGGAAAATAAATTTGTCTCTATTCTTGACTAATTCCAAAGGTACATAGTTTCATTTCCCCCACATCTAAGGGGAGGTCTTGGATCTGATGAAATCAAGCAAGGGGGTGTGGAAAGTTTGAATTTCCTAAGGGAAAACGAATGGGTTTTTTTGAAATTTGTTCAAGTTCCGAAAAAAGAATCACTTCGAAGTTCGAGATACTTTTGGCACAACTTGTGTAAGAATTTCCATAGCTTGTGTATAACGAATTTTTCAAAACAAGAAATTAGAAAAATCTGTAACTTATTGAAAGCAGAATAACTTTGGCACAACTTGTGTAAAACGTTCCGTAGCTTGTGTTTAACGAATTTTTCAAAACAAGAAATTAGAAAAATCTGTAACTTTGAAAACGAGATACTTTTTGCACAACTTGTGTAAAACGTTCCGTAGCTTGTGTTTAACGAATTTTTCAAAACAAGAAATTAGAAAAATCTGTAACTTATTGAAAGCAGAATAATTTTTGCACAACTTGTGTAAAACGTTCCGTAGTTTGTGTTTAACGAATTTTTCAAAACAAAAAATTAGAAAAATATGTAACTTTGAAAACGAGATACTTTTGGCACAACTTGTGTAAAACGTTCCGTAGATTGTGTATAACGAATTTTTCAAAACAAGAAATTAGAAAAATCTGTAACTTTGAAAACGAGATACTTTTGGTACAACTTGTGTAAAACGTTCCTTAGCTTGTGTATAACGAATTTTTTAAAACAAGAAATTAGAAAAATCTGAAACTTTGAAAACGAGATACTTTTGGTACAACTTGTGTAAGAATTTCCATAGCTTGTGTATAACGAAATTATTGACACAACAGAAATAGGAAAAATCGCAAGGGGAATGATCAATCGTTCGATTTAAGGAGACTATGGAAATATCTTGGCGTCGCTTGAAGGGACCAAAAGGATCGTTAGAGTTGAGGAGACATTCGGGTTATAGATGGAGAGACTGTACTGTATTAAACTTTCAAAAGCTTGTTTTACTAAAAGTTTTAATTAAATCAATATAAAAATGAATAAAAAACTACATCATCGTAAAAGATAAAAAAAATAAAATAAATTATTCAAAAGTTAGAGAAAATAATGTCTTTCTTTGAATCTGTAAATTACATAATATGGACGCCAAACGGAAATGGTGTCTCCATCTTCTATTTTGCTCTTATGTCCTTTTCCAATCAAAATGCCATTAAAAATGTTCCTTTTTTGCTGTAATCTTTTACAAAATATTGTTCGTCGTTCCACAAAATTTCGAAGTGGGTGAATGGTGAAATCCTTGTTAGCTCAAAGTCAGTCAATTTATCCAAACTACGATCAATTATGAAACCGTTCTTATCACCTCTTCCAACGCTCGTTCTTGTCATCGATAGTTCTATATTTCGCCATTTGCAATCAGAGTTGGCTAACAACACACCCCAGCTAGAGCTACAAAAAGTGGACATAACGGAACGTCTTACAATGCACGAGTCTTTTTGGATTTTATGACACTCGCGCCGTGCACCTTTGCTCAGAAGACATGTGAATGGACTCGGCATGAGCATAATGGACTGGGTACGAAACTGGTTCGAACTTGAGCTACAATTGATTCGACCAATGAAATCGCTTCTTTTTTCAATCGACCAATGAGGTACTGCAAAATAAGTCGTCAGGCGCGAATATTTCGAATGTATCACACTACATTACCTTGCAGCGTTACACAAACTGAGATTTTCAAGCGAAGAAGATATGGCGACTCTTCCTCGTCGAAAGAAACCGAGAATTGAAAAACCAGAAACATTAGCAAAAAGATACATTTCAAATAAAAGAGATCAAGAAGGATTAACGAAATCCTTCATTAATGCTGAAATCGGTGACGAACCATTTTGTTTTGAAGCCTTCCTTTGATTGGGTTTCAATCTTTCAAGAACAAGAGCAGCCAACGGCTAGAAATTACAAAATATCTGTTCTGAAAGGAAAATTTCCCTGGAAAATGTATCTGTTCTTGAAAAAATTCAGGCTGCCGGAAATTTGAATTTGTTCTGAGTTTAAATCATGACTTCTGGAAAAAATTATCTGTTCTTATGTAATTAAATTGAACGCCGAGACGTTCCTCTTGAAAAATAGCATCTGTTCTTTGATTAAACTTGGTGCTGGTTTTTCTAGGCAGGGGACATCTGAGGCCTGCTGGAAAAGTAAATTTTTTTTCTCTATTTTACTGCTCCTGGATTTTCAAAAAAATTGAGTATCAGAAAACAGTACAGAAATTAGAGATTTTTAGTACATACTTTGCTGAACAAATACACGTTTTTAAATCTGTGTTCAATATGGTGTTTTATTGTTGGATATTCAAAATGAAGAGGACTTGGCTGGATTGGATAACAATATTGGAGAGGAGAATCTGGTATTATTCAGTGACTTTCCTCTAGATTTCAGTTTTCATGGTTTGTTTACATTTTTTTACACTTTCCGCCTGCTCGACAAGACCCAATCAATCAAACTAATTCAGAGATCGGAATTATAACAACTAATCTGAATGCGGCGAACAAGCAGCCCAAACCTTAAAGAAGAGTTATATGTTGACAACGTGTTACAAAGGTATGAAACCAAACCAGAAGCAGTCGATGCGATGGCATCAAGAACTCTGTCAATGTGTTCAAAAGGTGGATTTCATCTCACAAAGATTGTGTCAATCTCACGAAAGGTAATGTTATCGTTGCAATGAAATCGAAAGTCGTTGCACCACCACCAGGAAATTTTCTATCGTCTGACGTACGTCTACAGCACAGCAGAAAGCATCAGAAAGCGATGGCAACGTGTGCAACATCTGCTTAACGAATTTTGGACCAGATGGCGGAAGGAGTATTTTTAGCCTGGGAATCCAAGCGTTAAACTTTTTTCACAGTCTAGTTCATGATATTTTTGCTGCTGGTTTAACGCTTGGTGCAGGTAACTCGCCTGCAGGGACATTTTTCCCTGCAATGCAGTTTCGGCCTGATTGGCCAGCTTTCGGCGTATTACTTAGAAGTACTTTCGCGCGCATTTAGATAATTTCGATGCGCGCGCTCAATTTATGGAAAAAGCTGACTTTGCAGAAAAAAGGAAAACAAATGAAAATGAAAACATAGATTCATTTAGAAAGAAAATGGCTGTTGACTGGAAGTCTAAAGTTCACAGTTAAAGTTTAAATTCACTTACCGGTTTTCTCTCCGCTAAATTTGTAGATTTATATTGATTGTTTGTCTATTGTAAGATTGTTTATTTGTGGGTTGTTACTTTTTGGTTCTTTGTTTTTATTTTGTTATTGTTGTTGGTTTTAAGGTTTGTCGCTGTTTTGTTTTGTTGGTTTTCAACTTTTGTCCTTGTTGCGTTAAGTTGGTGAAAATGATTTCTCGCTCAGTTTGAATGTTTTTGATTTTCAGTTTGACACGCGTTTTCTGAATTTTAATTAGCTTTTTCAGATAAATACATGTGGCTGATGTTTTGATGTGGTTTTTAGTAGTTTTGAAAGTCTTTAGAGCTTGTGAAAGAGTTTTTATGGTAAGTTGATTACTTTAATGGGATAAATTTTCGCGGGGATTAATTTTCGCGGATTTCGCGGATTTGGGTGTCATCCGCGAAAATAAATCCCATTGGAAATTTGAAAAAGGCCCATCTGCGAAAATTAGTTTCCACGAAAAATTTGATTTTTTTTTTCAATCCGCGAGATTTCTATTTTTATCGTTTTTTTTTTTTTTTTCTACATGAGGGCACGCAACCCTCGAAAAAGGTCAAATCCTCGATATGCTTGTTAGCAAAAAATCGTTTTCCTCAAAATTTTCTTCACAAATTTACAAACTTGGAAGAGGTATTGGAATATTTTTTATCTAAAGTGATCACTTATTGTAAAAAGCTTTTCAATGCAAGAGGGTAATCCAACTGGCTTGAAATTAAACATTTAAAAGGATATGTAAGAAAAGGAGGGAAAACTGAAAACAAAAGAATTTATTTTCAATGATAAGAAAGATTTTATTTCAATGTTTTGACCCTTTTCAAAAATTTTAATTTGTACCCCAATCCGCGAAATTAAATCCCCGCAAAAAATCAGGAAATCCCTCATCCGCGAAAATTAATCCCCGCGAAATTTTAAGATTTCGCTGAGCTCAACCGCGAAATTTAATCCCCGCAAAAATTTATCCCATTAAAGTATGTGTGTTTGCCTGGGTTTCAAAAGTTCAGCAAGTCTGTCAACAAGGGTTCACACACAGACTGTTTATAACATTCTGTGTCAGACTAATCTACCTGCACCAAGCTCTATAATTTTTTGAGGTAATGTATTTTTTGTTTTTTCTAAAATTATGAGCTTGGATTCCCAGGCTAGAGTATTTTCAATCCTTGCAACCGAGATTAAATTAAATTGGAGCGAACTTAAACCACAGCTACGTATCAGGGATGCTGTGTTATTGAAAGATACAAATCTACGAAATGAATGGGAACTCTCCATTGTTACTGATGTACTTCCTGATAGTAAGGGAAATGTTAGAACTGTTACCGTAACTTGGTCTAATGTCGACATCTCTCCTCTAATTCCGACACCCTTTTTATCAGCTGAAATTGATACTGTAGAAAGGTTGAAACTGTTTTTCTTTACTTAGTGGTCAGAGAGGAATAATCCTTTTTCAATCAGTGATTCAAGCTTTTATATTATTCCTGTCTCTAAAGAAGGGTGTCGGAAATAGACGAGGGATGTCGATATTAGACCAACCTACGGTAACATTAAGAACAAAAATAGTAATCTCTCAAAGTTAGCGGGTTGGTTGGAGATTGGACACTGGCTGTGTCTCAGTTCGTGGCAATTCCATTGATTCGTAGAATTCAGGTACCGGATGGTGAACATTGAGCACGTCGCTCCCCTCGTCTACTACGAACTAGTGTAATAGCAACGAACCGATAGCGCAGTTGGGAGAGCAATCGCCCGGCAAGCGAGAGGTCGTGGGTTCAATCCCCACTCGATTCGTTACCTTTGAGAAAACTGGGACGTACATTAGTGCAGGATCCGTTGATTCATTACCCATAAGTAATACGCACTTGATTTCACACAGTGACTGTTGATGGACTAGTTGTCCGAAATCGGGGCTCCGTTGGGCTAATGCCTCTCCCCAATGTACATAGCTTAACAGTTCTCTCAAAGTTAGCGGGTTGGTTGGAGATTGGACACTGGCTGTGTCTCAGTTCGTGGCAATTCCATTGATTCGTAGAATTCAGGTACCGGATGGTGAACATTGAGCACGTCGCTCCCCTCGTCTACTACGAACTAGTGTAATAGCAACGAACCGATAGCGCAGTTGGGAGAGCAATCGCCCGGCAAGCGAGAGGTCGTGGGTTCAATCCCCACTCGATTCGTTACCTTTGAGAAAACTGGG
Source organism: Clytia hemisphaerica (assembly GCF_902728285.1). Lineage (NCBI taxonomy): Eukaryota > Metazoa > Cnidaria > Hydrozoa > Leptothecata > Clytiidae > Clytia > Clytia hemisphaerica. The sequence goes on from NW_027103363.1 coordinate 344,472, forward strand.
ACGTACATTAGTGCAGGATCCGTTGATTCATTACCCAAAAATAGTAAAGTTGTTTTACTTGTTGATAATGAATAAGGGGTATTCCCCATCGAGGAGCCTTTTGTTTTTTTGTTTTTTTAATTTGTCTTATATATATTATTTACTTATTTACTAGTTTCTAGATGCTTGGGAAGCATCTTGAGGGGAGCCATAATGTTACTGCTGTGTGCAGGCAGCATTCCTTTCGCTATGTTTCCCAATTGTTTTATATCGATTTTTATATAGGATAATTATATCGTTAATTTTGCCAGCCTTTGTATAGTCCCTTAAGTATTGGGTCTCATTATCTCAAGTTTTGGCTTCTTTATACTTTGTTCTTTTTATTCTTTATCTTTGTTGATTCCTTAGCGTCTCTATTGGTTACGCATCTCTTGGGAAATTAGAGTTTTTTCTGTAGCATTTTGACAACATTTTTAACTTGATTGTGAAATCATTTTTGTAAAGTAGCTACTGTGTGTGCATGTGAACTGACGTGTTGGATGGTACCGTCTAGTGGGTTTAGACAGTGATTTTAGTAAGTATTTTTGGAATTTGGTTTTGTATATAGCCTCTCTATAACAATCACATTCTGATCTTAGCCTTTATTTTCTGCCTACTTATTTCTTGCCTATTTTTGGATTTCAACATTTTCAGTTTCTCACTCAGGTGGTTTTGAGATTTTGTTTGGATTTTCTGGTACGTCTACCACACCGACTGCCTGTATATATTTGCTTAGCCTAGGTTATTTTACGTTAGGGATTGTGACACTTGATTTTTGTGTTTATTCTAGCCGTTTGCCAAAGATCATTCACCTTCAAAATCATATCTCGCAGCTCTACTCTACCATTTTTATTTTTATTTAACTTTGCATTTTAATGACCAGCCAGGTCATTCATTTGAGGGCTATGCACGTTAGCCTCCACTGATGCAAGTTACCCGATCTCACAGTATTAATTAATCAATTAGATATTCAATAAGAATAGACTTTTTCACCTTTCGATCTGCCATCTTGAATTATATTCAAAAATATGGCAACGAAAATGCCGTGGTGAGATTTTCCAGACGGTACTAATCAATAAATTTGTTAACGAAGTAATCGATAATGATTGAAGTAATCAAACAACCATTTTTCGATTAACAATTGAATTTTGATTACAAAAATTTCAAAATAAATGCAAGTATTCAATCACTTTCTTACAGTAACAACCCTTTGCAGACTCTAAAACTGTTTGAGTACTAAGATTGTTATTGGTTGCTTTTGATAACTTCGTGTTTTTATTGGGCAAGATTCTGATGGGCTGCTACATGAAAAATATTTGATACAATCGAAGGTTAATCAATATGATTGAAAGTAATCAAAATGATCAAACAAATCAAAAATAGTCGAAGAATACGTCATAATTTGGAGTTAAGTGAATATTCGATCACCGATAAAATCGATAGGTGGTCACTGACTATATTAAAAACTGTAAGAATAACCCAAGAATACCCTAGGGTATTCACAGAATTCAATAACAATACAGTCATTTTGTATTTGGTTAACAGAAAAAAACTGCTTCCTTTGTTAGACTTGAATTCAAACTTTGAGGCAGAAATGTAATTTTAGTTCCAAATGTTTATTCAAAAAGTCCATAACTCTCAAATTGATCATTTCTCGTGTTTTAAAAAATGTCAAGTCTAAAAAAGTAAGAATACGTTAAGAATATTTCACCCTCAATTTTGACAATTTCTTAAGAATACTTGACCCTCATCCAAAGTACACTATGTGTTCTTATAAAAAAAGTGTGTAAAGCTTGTGGTCCACTTAGCTTTCAACAACGTGCACAGCTCAAGCGTTTTGGTCGCTGAGCGCTTTTATACTTCCATTGAAAATAGACCTTTTTTCAAAGAGGACGTCCTGTTGAATAATTATGTAGTCCAGCTATAAAGACAATGATAGAGCCATGCATAATTACTGTATCATGCATATTGCAATAATTATGCATGATTTTATCATTGTTTTTCTGCTGGACTACATAATTATTCAACAGGGTGGCCATTGTATATGATAAAAATAAACACACAATCAGTTGAAATTTTCAACTTTCAAAAAAGCTCATGCCGTTCATTGCGACAAGCCTTGAAGGCTTAATTTATTTCATTTATGCAATAATCGAGCCGTGCGCGTTGCGCAGCAACCAAAAAAAGCTAAATGTTTAACATAGTAAAAAAATACAATAAAGTTATTTATAGAAAAGAAACCTATTGTACAAAGTGTTTGTATACCATAGATTGGCGGCAGCCCTGGCAATTCAACTTTTTTTTTTGAGTCAGTATTTTTTACTGATTTTTGCTGACGCAAGCTACTTTAGGCGTACAAAATTTTGCGAGCAGAAACTTTCACGATTTTTGTGAGTTTTGGCAATTCGCTTAAGTTTATGCTCGCAAAAAATTCTCCAAAAGGTTTTTGCAAGTTTTTGCAAGAATTTCGCGATTTTTTGACCAATTTGCTCCAATTCACCTTTTTCCTCGGTATTTGCCGTATGCTGACGCCAATCTGCTCCAATTGCCAGGGCGGTGATGGAAGAAAGTTGAATAAAATTATAATAACTTAGGGATCATTCTTTATTCTTTAGGCTGGACTTAAAAAATGTTGGATTGCCATCACCCAACTGACCCTACTCAAAACCTGTCGACCCAAAAATTTTATTGCTATCAAAGAAAAGAAGAATTTTCTTGTTCCAAAAGTCAATTGACGCGTTGAAAATTTCATAAATCAATAAAATGAAAAAATTTTCTGACCTACCAACTGTCCTGCAAAACCTAGTAACAGTCCAGAGTTATACATTTGATAAAATATAATATTTAATCAGAAGATCTTTTACTTGTTAAATTAAATCTTTGAATATTTTCTGCACCATAAATGAATAATTAGAATATTTTACACCTGGTTCCAATGAGGATTATCATCTAAAAGGTTTTTACTTTTTTACTCTGGTCTGTTAAATACATAGCTAGCCCACAACCTAGCCAAATTGGCTACCCCAACTTGGCTACCCTGCTTTTTAGACCAACCCAAAGAAAAGTTTTGTCTGTCCTCCTGCTGAAAAGGCTAAAGTGTTCCAGACTGCTGAAAGAAAAATGTTGTTAATAGAACAAATCTGGTCATCCAAATCAGAGCAGAGAATAAGATTTATTAATTATTTTTGTCAGGTTATGGTGTATTTACTACAAAACTAATCCAAAATGGTGGATTTATAGTTGAATATGTGGGTGAAAATTTAAAGAAACGTGATGGCTTTACCAGAGAGAAAGAATACAACGATTCAGATGCTGAGATTGGGTCATTTTTGCTATTTTATGGGGATTATTGGTAAGTCAATATTTTCTATTCTTGTTTACTTTAGGCGAACAAACTTTGGCGATTTTCGCAAATTTTGGCCTTTTTCGCGAATGTCTTTGAAAATTCTAAACAGGGCAATTCCCGAAAGTTTATACTCACAAAAAATTCTCAAAAAAATTGGAAATCTATAAAACCTCAAAATTTTGATAAATGTCAAATTTTTGGCGTATTATTATCCTTTGATGCCTTTTTTAAATCGAAGAGCAATTCTCTTTAGTGTATTTAAAGAATATTTTTCACTTTTGAGGCAATTTTTATTCGAAAATTGTTATTTTTATCCAACGATTCGCGAAAGTTTATGCTCGCGAAAAACATTTTTTCCTCAAATTCGTGAAAGTAAATGTTGCATATTTTGCAATTTTTCAACCTTGCGAAAGTTTCTGCTCGGAAAAGTTTGTACGCCTGAAGTAGTTCATCAATCTTCCTGATTTTGAACATCGAAAACCATATTTCACGAAGACTTATTTCTAGGTTCAAGCTATAAAATAGGGGTTACGAGACTTCTGGAAGCTAAAAAGCTGAGAAAAAATAAGACTCATTGAAAAACCAAAAAGAATTTTGTTCTTTCACGGACAACAAAGTTTTTCCTGTGTTAAAGAAAACACATTATGAATATCAATATAAAATAATGATGATGATTGAAATCTTTATATCAAGCACAAAATCACTATTCAATTCAAATATAAAAGAGTACAGCCCTTTTTCTCTCACCTGCAAACTATTTTGCAATAGACTTCAGTAAATCAATTTAATTGTTAGTACATTAAAGGAAGAAATTTTGGGTGGAATTTAATTTGGCAGATGGCCAAAAAAGCTTTTTCAGAGGTAATTTTGGCAGTTAACTTGAAAAATTAAATTTGGCGGATGAAGGACATTTTTGTCCAAAAAACGTCATTAAAAAAGGAAAGCCTGTTTTAAAGTCTGAAATAGCGTACATTTTGGGAAATAGATAGAGCAATTTAAGTTTGGAGGGAATTAAATTTGGCAGATGACGAAAAAAAATTCAATTTGGCAGATTGTGACAAAATCCGCCAAATTTTCTTTCCACCAAAATTTCTTCCTTTACTGTACGATAAAAGATATTAAACCCATGGAGGAGATAGTGTATGATTACAATGCTGATAACTTGTGGAGGAGAGAAAAGGTAATCTTTACTGAAAGTATCATTACTTTTTGCCTTACTTGGATATAAAGTCTAGGTAGACTTGGTTTGAATCAATGATTATCCTTTAATTTTTCCTTAGCACTTGAAAATTTGAAGTTACCTTTTCTATAAAAAGGAGGCTTTCAATCATATGCAATCCATAAAACAAAAATTGTTTTAGCTTAAGCTTAAGCACATAAATAACGAGGTGATGATTTTTCTAAATTAATTATCTAACTAAGACTTTTTCATGATAATTCAATTCAAATTCAGGTAGAACTGACAAGTCCAAGGCTCTTGCAATGTGACTTGGCAATGGGACATGATCAGGTATTTTTAGTTTTATGGAAACCATATGAAGTAAAAATGTTACTGTTGCTGCTATTTTGCTATTAAATTTCCCAGATTTTGGAGGCTTGGGTATCGTTCGCAAAATTTTAAAAGTCCCAAAGCAAATTAGCAAAGGCCTCACCAGGGCCTCATGCAAAAAAATTAAATCCTTGCAAGAATTTATTTTTTTCTGCAATCTGTAAAAATTTAAATACTATACTATTATGAGTTTTGAACTTTTCACTATAAATTCATTGTTCATATAATATCAACCCTCAAATCCCGTTCTGTAAAGGCTTGGGGACACGAGAAGTTTTTTTTCAGGTTGGTGCAATGCAACATGATTCATCCCACATATATTCCATATTCACTTATATATCAACCCTCAAATTTCGTTCTGCTTCTGACCCCTGATCACATATTACATATGTTTTTCTATAGAACCAGATGGTTGTTGAATCAAACAAATCAAACGATAAACAGAAAGAAGACGAACTCAATGATGGTTCACCAGCTTCGGTAATTCATTAATTTTATTCACCAAAATGAGTTTTTTTTTGATAAAAAGAAGGGAGGACATTACCCTGGTCTGTATTCTCAAGTGAGTTACGGCATGTCCAAAGCAAAAGTGAACCAGTTCCACTCACTTTCAAAATGTCAAACATAGCTGGAAAGAAGCAACTTGTGATGTAGATAAACGTGATAGGTGTTAGAAAAATTTAACTTGAGGCTATAAGAAGTTATAGCCCAAAAACCTGTATTATGACGTCATAAACATTACATAACATTACGTCATAAAACTAAAAATTTGAATATCTGGTGAACTAAAAGTCATATAAACGTCAAATTTTGACCACAAATAGATATTGATGTAAGAAAATTTCTGAGTTAAAAAACTTTTGTAAAAAATGATGACGTCATTTTTTATAGCCAAAAATCGAAAATGGCTTAAAAATGCTGACATCATCATTTTTCAGGAGATTTTGAAAATTTTACTTCTAGAGAATTATGATATATTTGTTCTGTCAAAATTTCATATTGATATCATTAATAGTTTATGAGTTATTTAAATTTTAAGTTTTGTGAAGTAATGTTATGTAATGTTTATGACGTCATAATACAGGTTTTTGGGCTATAACTTCTCATAGCCTCAAGTTAAATTTTTCTAACACCTATCACGTTGATCTACATCACAAGGTGCTTCTTTCCAGCTATGTTTGACATTTTGAAAGTGAGTGGAACTGGTTCACTTTTGCTTTGGACATGCCGTAACTCACTTGAGTTGGAAATTCATTATTCACTTATAGATCAACCCTCAAATTTCGTTCTGAAATTAGTTTGAAATGTAGTGCAAGTCATTATATAATTATTTTCAAGAAGAAAATACCATTAGACTTTTTCCTTGCTTTGTATTGGAGAACAAGTTAAAGCAGAACTCTGATCACATTCAGATTATTTATTTTTTCTATAGAACCAGATGGTTGTTGAATCAAACAAATCAAACGATAAACAGAAAGAAGACGAACTCAATGATGGTTTACCAGCTTCGGTAATTCATTAATTTTATTTACCAAAATGAGGCTTTTTTCGATAAAAAGATGAGAGGACATTACCCTGGTCTGAATTGGAAATTCATTATTCACTTATAGATCAACCCTCAAATTTCGTTCTGAGATTATTTTGAAATGTAGTGAAAGACGTAGATTTATTTTTAAGAAGAAAATACTATTAGACATTTCCCTGGTTCGAATTGGAAAACTGGTACCAACAACTGCACCCCGCTGTTTTTATTGAAAAATTATTCTAACAGCTTTTTTGAGTTGTCTTTTTCACAGTTGCTCTTTCAATAAATGTCAGTGATAATGTAATAATCTGTGATAAACTGATAAAATCTTAATACTACAGTTTACTAAAATTTTCATAAAGGTTTGAAAATTATCATCAAAGTGTTTTGAACCAAAATATAAGCAAATAATATTACCTAGGAAAATGTTCTTCTAACACATCCTTGATATGCATGTGATTCCCTTCTTTGTTAAAAACAAGTTTTTAGAAACCAGCTTTGTTTAAATTATTTGTTTGTTCTTGATCTGGGGTGAACTCTTCAGGTTGACTCGTTTTCTTTAGACATTCCGGTAAATGCAGTTTGAATTAATTTGCAATAGCCAAAGATCTTTCTATAGAAAGCTGACCAAAACCACTACTATAATAACCATTGGAGCTTCCAGACCCATTGGAGTTTCCAGATCCATTGGAGCAACCAGTTGCTACAAAAAAAGCATGTTTAGTAAATCTACTGTTGATTAAGCAGTTGAACATATTATACAATAGTTACTCTGTAGTTACTAGAGTTGTTTCATAAAGATTTGTTTTACACAGCAACCTTAGTAAGGGAAAAAAACTTTTCTTTAAAAGTCTATTTTGCCCTAGAAAGCTGTAGAAAGACCAATTTTGAGTTTCTAAACTTAAACCTGAGAATAATTGTGATTGGTAGAATTTAATTTTGCCAATAAACTTCAAATTAAAATCTGCAAAAATTTGTTCCACAAAATTTTTTCCCTTAAGGTAGGAAATCTCCAACAAAGAGAACTGAAGAGAAGAACAAAGTACTCCGAATAAATAACTTTCCCTCAGCCAATAAAAACCTGATAGATTATCTTGTTTTTAGGTAACTGCTGTGGAGAAATTAGTAATTCAAAAGAATGTCACATTCTCCCAAACAACTATTGTTTTTACCTCTAAGGCCATAATCACAAATAGTTGAATGTGCACAACGCACTGGGCTCAACTTCAGTATTTTCCCAACTATTTAGAGGCCCAATTGTAGATGTTCATATTGAATTATAGCGGATACTAGTCCCCAGGCGCAGAAAATCAAAATTTAAGAGGAATGAAGAAAAAAAAACCCAAGATATTCACTCAAGGAACAAGTGTGCTAAATTTCAGCCAAATAGAACAATTTTTGAAGTCTCCAGGCTGCCTCAAAGTTTTTGCTTTGTTTTGGCTAAAACTCGTCCCCAGGCCCTAAAAATTAGAATTTTTGAAAAATGAAAAAACAGCCCCAGATATTCAACCAAGGAACAAGTGTGCAAAATTTCAGCCAAACCCTGGTAGAAAATCCTGACAAGAACTTGGTAAGATCTTATTAAGAAACTTAGTTAAATCTTATCAGGGATCTTATTAAGAACGTGCCAAGATCTTGAAAGAACGTGCCAAGATCTTTAAGGAACGTCAAAGATCTTTTAAGAAATGTAAAGTTCCAACTTATCAAGCGTAGCAAGATTCTTAGAAATGAAGAGCTGGTCGAAAATGGAAAAAAATGAATTGATGAAAATAATTGACTTTTTATGAAGATTTCAGGTAAAAAAGAATTTCCTCAAAGTCTTTTAAGATTCTTACTTCAGAGCAGATTCACAAAAATTATAAAGTGATATTAATTTTTGTGAATCTGGTCTGAAATAAGAATCTTAAAAGACTTTGAGGAAATTCTTTTTTACCTGAAATCTTCATAAAAAGTGAATTATTTGAGTGCAGTGAGAAAAGTGAACATGATGGAATGATTCTTCTTCGTCGTCGTTGTCGTCTCTCTTTTTGTTTAGGTCGGTGCACATCTGGTTAATGCTACCCTGACACCGTTGCCAGACTTTCGCGTCACTTTTTGACGGATAAAAGTGTTTTACCAACGCTAAAAAGTAAAATACTTCCAGATCAGTTTTTTTTCAAAGACATTATTACAACCCCCCCCCCACAGCTCATTTTTTCCACCCACCCTAAAGTTGGGACTTAAATAAGAATCGAAGTTCAGTTCCCAATGTGCACTGAAAAGTCACAAAAAGGTTATTATGGCAAATTCTTAAGAATACTTCACCCTCAGCCAAAGTACACTTTTCTTATAAAAAGAGCGTGTAATTCAGATTCGAAAAGATTATGCTCGTCAATAGTATTAGACTAAAAGCATCAAAACTGATAGGCGACAATAAAGAGAAACTGTTTTTGTATAAGATAAGGACGATTACATAAAGGATAAGAATACCTTCGATCGAGGCAGCCTTTTCTGCGTCCAATGTGACTTTCTTCTTATCCGGCTTAAGCGGATCAAGGATCCCATTCTTCAGTTCCTCATGCGTCCAAAGCTTTTTTGCCAAGCTGATGGCGTATTTTGTTGGGTGCCCGTGCCTCCTTAATTTGGTTAAATCTGTTCCATCTTCGATCACCTGAATTATTAAGATCTTAGTTACAGTATGTTGTCTTAATTAAATATTAGTTAACATAGTCATTTCAACAAGAACATGGTTTGAATAGACTTTTCTTGATAAATACATTAAAGCGGATTCAAAATGGAGACTTACGTAATTGCCAGGGGGAGCTCGCTGCTCTTGGATTCTTCTTTGTTCTAAACAAAAAATGGGTGCAATGGATAGATAGTAATAAAAAAGGCGATTTTAACTACCAATTAGTATAAATAAACGATGTTTATCAGTGCTTTTGTTTGTATGATATTTTAAAAAAGCAGAGAAAAACTTGGTCCACAATAGTCCATAATAACAGCCAAGATTTACAAATTTACTGTAAGATTATTAAAAGATAATTGTACCTTTGAAATCAGTGACTCGAGTAATGTATTCGTTCGTTTTTGTTCAAACACCAGTTGTTGAAGTAATTCTGATTCCTATTACAGAGGAAATTTGATTACTTAATAGTTGTCACCACCAGCCCAGATCCTTCAAGCAAGGCATACAAAATTTTCATTGAACCAAAGTAGAGGAGTATTGTAGCAAACATAACAATACGGTTGCAAAATGATGGCATTTGATGCTCTTTCCCTGTAAAAAGAATAAAACAAGATTTCTTAACGTTGAGTGAGAGTCTATTGTTAATTAGCCAGTTGTCCACATGTCTTAGTTCTTGATTTCTTCAAGAGTTTTTGGGTTTTCATGGCTAAGGAATAGGGATGTGTCATCAGCAAAGAGGGTAAAAGAGAATTTTGACGAGGATGATGACAGATCGTTGATATAGAGCAGAAAGAGGTATGGCGAGGAAGTACTCAACAAATTGTCTGGTATGTTTGGAACATCTTTATGACGTAGAAGTTCAAACTAAATAAATAAAATAAATCTCTCATTACAAATATTTTGAATATAGAATGAATAGTGAAGTGAATCAGAAATTAAGGTAACTTAGTAGTGCAAAGACAGAGGCCAACAAAGGAAAAACAAGATGGCTGCCATGAATGAGAATGAATGAAAGCAAACACTGAAAAGTCCACACCTAAAAAACAAAATGGGGCCAGAAAGAAAAACAAGGAAGCAAAACTACCGATTGCCAGATAGAAAATGCTGTACTGGCAGCAATAAGTCAGTGAATGTATATTGATCCACAAGACCTGAAAAATATATTGAGTTGAGTTTAGATCTCCTTCTCTGTGGTGACTTGATGGTTAACGAGAAATGGAGTGTGCACTAGTAAGGCCACATTAAGGAGATAATAAAAACTAAGGAGATAAAAAACTAATCATATATGATAAGATTATCTCTATAATAAAGAAAATGTAAACAATGACTGTTCTACAATTGACATCATGGAGATAATATGAATGGAAACAAATGTAATTCTCATAATATTGAATAAAAGTAGGGCAATGCCGCGACAAGAGGGTGGTCCCACACAGACCTTGTGGTACCCCTATTCCATGTCAGTTCACTCGGATTTCATTTCCATACTTACCACTTTTTTACGATTTGTAGGTACTTTCAAACCAGTTAAACCACGTTCCGCTTTGAGGTGGGCCCCAAACCGACTTTTTAATTTTGGACTTAGTAGATTATGCTTTCAAGAGTCAAAATTGATTTAGCTGTTTTACGACCCTTCTTTTTTTGAACTCTGCAACATCTGCTTAACGATTTGGACCAGATGGCGGAAGGAGTATTGTAAGCTGGGATCCAAGCGTTAACGTTTTTCACAGGCTAAGTTCTGATATTTTTTGCGCGGTTTAACGATTGGGCAGGTAACTCGCCTGCAGAGTTTTTTCTTTACTTAGTGGTCAGAGAGGAAAATCCTTTTTCAATCAGTGATTCAAGCTTTATATATTCCTGTCTCTAAAGAAGGGTGTCGAAATAGAGAGGGGATCGATATTAGACCACTTACGGTAATTAAGACAAAAATAGAATTTGTTTTACGTGTTGAGAATGAATAAGGGGTATTCCCTCGAGGACTTTTGTTTTTTGTGTTTTTTTTGTCTTATATATATTATTACTTATGTACTGTTTCTAGATGCTGGGGAAGCATCTTGAGGGAGCATAATTTACGGCTGTGGCAGGCAGCAGTCCTGTCGCTATGTTTCCCAATGTTTTATATCGAGTTTATATAGGATAATAGATCGTTAATTTTGCCAGCCTTGTATATCCCTAAGTATGGCTCATTACTCAAGTTTGGCTTCTTATACTTTGCTCTTTTTATTCTTTATCTTTGTTGATTCCTTAGCGTCTCTATTGGTTACGCATCTCTTGGGAAATTAGAGTTTTTTCTGTAGCATTTTGACAACATTTTTAACTTGATTGTGAAATCATTTTTGTAAAGTAGCTACTGTGTGTGCATGTGAACTGACGTGTTGGATGGTACCGTCGTTGTTGGAATTGCCGTAGGATAATTTTGCAATACTTTAGGCGTTCCTGGAACGCCGTTCTATCATTTCTCTAATTTAACGCGCCTCTAAGTTGGTAGGATAAATTATTTTGGCAATTTCTGATTTATTTATTTCCGGACGTACTTTTTAACCTACACGCTATTTTTTATAAGAAAAGTGTGTAAAATCGTTTCATCATGGATATTCTTTTAACTTTTTGGGAAAATCATCCTATAATATTCTTACAGCATTCTTAGGTTAGGATCCTAATTCAGACTAGTAATATTTAGTACATACGTCTCAAGCATAAAATGGAATTTTTGTGAAAGGAGTCTTATTTGGGGGTAATTGACAATTTATAAATGAAAATGCTCTAAAAATGGCATTCTTAGCTTGAGTAGAAAAATTCCATAATGGTGATATTCTTAGCATTATTTTTAATTTTTTGGCCGTTTTCATCATGGACATTCTTATAAAGTGTATTCTTATGAAAAAAAAGCGTGTATTTCAAAATTTCCTCAAATTTCTCGGGGCTGAGAACTAATTTCATTCTGATCTGATGCTGTCAAAATTCTGCTTAAGTTAATATTTGAAATAATAGAAAAATTTAGATTAAAATTTTGTGATTTGTTTCCTGTGCTGCTTCTTCTTAGGGAATTGATTGTTAATAAATGAAAAATAGAAAATGACGAGATTGTGTGCTTTATTATTCCTCCGATTAACTCATTTTATAATATTCCTATTACTAGTGCGGTCCTACTCTGAGCAAATATTATGGATAAGCTGAATGAGAGAAATGATAAATGTTTTTCTTACAAGCAATTCTAGAGACTTTTTGCCACAAGATCGGCTTCTTGACATCGAAAACTGGTCGACTGCCTTCTCCAATATAGTCCTGAGACTGCCTATCTCCCCCATAATCTCATTTTTTATTTACCCTAAATTGCCATCTGTTTCCTCCAAACGCTCTTTCATGTGATCTTCCAAATTATTAACTATCTAAAACAGCAAAAAGAAACTAATCATCAACAAATTAAGGCTCAGCTCAACTAGCGCCACATGAAAAGGCTTAGGCTGCACGCATCCCCAGGATCGATTTTGATATAGGGGATGCGTATCATGTATAAAATTCCCGTCTGAGTTACCCCAATTTTGGGGTAACCTGTTTCAATTTTCTTAAAAAGCTCAGAAATCCAATGATTGCAATAACTACTAGTCATTCAAAATTTTAATTCAAATTTCAAGAAATTTCAAGATCTCTCATATGAAACTTACTAGTCAAGCTAATCAAGTTTAAGTGTGGCTCTAATTGAAATTTGCATAACAGACAGTGGTTAGAAGCAACTTTAATTAAACTTTGCAATGTTATTTTCTCCTCTTAAAAACTTCTTTTAAGGTTTTGTTCTTAGTTGTTTAACTTGAATTTCAAGAAAGTTTTGGATTTGATTGGTTGATTAGTAGACATCTTAGTACAGGAGAAAAGAGAGCATCTATACTACTAAATTAAGTACTTATCACAGAGTGGCTTTTTAGGTTTTTCTCAAGTAATTTCGTATCACACTATCATAGTTCAGAAGGGGGTCAATACCCCCAAGTCTAGAGCAACCCTAGGGGGGTTCTACCCCACTTCAAAATTTGATGGAACACCTCTAAAAATCGGGGTGTGATCGAAATTTTTTCACCCCTTTCAAGACTTTATGCAAAAACATGAAAGCATATCCACCCTTGAAGAGAGGTGCTTTTGAGTCTGTGCACATTATCTCTTCTGAAAACTGGTTGAAATAGATTGCAAGCGAGCGGAGCAAGAATTTTTAGGATTTTAACCCAGTCCAAGACTGCAAAACTAGAAATTTAGAAAGATAGATTCAAAGAACTTTGTTAAGTTGTTAACGCCCCTTTCCTTACTAGAAATTCTCTTACCCCTTTTCTGTGATTTTCAGAACATCTATGACAGTGTGAAATTCAAGTACAAACATTCTGTATTCTCTGGTCAATCTTTGTTTTTGTAAATTTAAAATTAACTAACCAAATATAACTTTTAGTAGACTGAGATTTAAGCATATCATTATCAGTAAAAAATTGTGTATTCCTTACCTTACAACATTGGGATCTAGAAATTGGCCATTTTCGTTTGGGGTTTCGTTTAGGTTTGGGCTTCATTCAAGTTATTTGCAGCTCCGTTCAAGTTATTCGCAGCTCCACTCCCAGGATTCATCAAGCTACAAAAAAAAAGAGAGAATAAGCATGAACCAATGAAAAATTGCTGCCACAATAGATTGGTTATAATTAACACAAGTGTGTATCATGGGTGTAATCTTCATTGTCATACAGAAGAGTCAGGTGTCGATTCTCACTCTGTGGTGCAATTAATTATTAGAATAAGCAATAAGCCATCACGGACAGAATTTCGAAAATTATGTTGTGTATTATTGAGCATATTGTTGGGTGGTGTTACCATCATTGGCAAATTCAGAGTTTCTTCGCCACTAGTCCTAAGATAAAACAAATATTTTTAAAAAACTTGGAGATGTGTTTGATTTATGGCCTAGCATCTTTTAGGAAGTTTTCATTGGTACTAGTTTTAAGCTGCCTAATTTCTAAATTGTTGGGTCATTTGTGTCAAAATATTTTTAGTTTTTAGAGAAAGCCTTTTTATCAAACTTCACGCAAAATTCAAAACCACTTCTGTCATATTTTAATTGTGAAACTTTGCTTTGCTTGAAACATTTATTAAAAGTCTCTTTTTATGTATAGATAATAAAAAAACAATTTCATATAAAATGACTTTTGAGTTTTGTTTCTCATTTTTCTGTTTTTTTATTTGATAATATATGCTATAATATAATTTTTTGTCAAATGCAGATAGACCAATCGATAGCCAATTGATGAAAAAACAATAGATACTCATGGTTTTAGTGTAGGTTGATGATCCATCAATTATCAGAATTAATCAATCAACCAGTGCAGCAATGTTGTCCATCTGAAGATAGACAGCTGTTGGGCGTAGGTTTTCTGCAAAAATCAATGTCGCAATGTATACCCCTTTCAACTCTAGAATGTTGATATGCTAAGTCTCCTCCTCTGACCAAAATCCCCCAACTGCTTGGCCCAGGCACACTGCCCCAACCTGTTTTGGAGGCATCCGACTGAATGGTCATTTGGGGTGGTTCCTGCAATAAGCTTCTTCCGTTCACCTTCCCTAGATTTCTGATCCACCGTTTGGTTCCTCCTTGGCGCCTGATCAAAGGAACTACTGCTCGTAAGACATCCCTGAAAGACCTGGATCACTTGACGCTGAGTCCTCGCTGTACGCAAGAGCTTGAACAGCCATTGAAGTGATGAGAAAATCCACTATCTTTGCAGTTTCTAGAGAGACATGCTCGAAGAAAGGACTGGCACTGTTCTGCATTTTTGAACCCTTCCTAGGTGAGGGATACTTTTAATTGGACTGAATCGATTTCGAAGCCCAGGAACTCTATCTTTTGGCATTGCCCAACAGATTTCGTGATTCACTACAAACCTAGGTTTCTGAAAGATAAGCAAAGTATCTCTCACTCGCTAGCTCTTCCCCGGGACTGAGCCATTATAAGATGTCGTCAGATTATTTCATCTCCCATCAATCCCGAATGATTGAATTGGCATTTCCATCAGCTGGTGAAAACATAAGGGGCTGGAGCCAGCCCAAAACATAGGCATAAAAATTGATAAAACCTCTCTTTCCATTCGAAGCATACATAATTCTGCGATTCATTGCGCAATGTGACTACAAAGTTTTTCTTTTTTCAGATTTATCACAGGTCTCTGCCCTGAGTCTTTTTTCTCCACCAGAAAAATTGAGCTGAAGTATCTGCCCTGGCTTGATTGCACCCCCTTTATAGCCCCTTTCTCTCTCAAGGCCTCTACCTCTAAATCTACAAGATCTACCTTCCCCTTGCTCATTGGTATAGGATTTGGCACTTTCGTTTGCTGAGGCTTGGTTAAAAATGGTACCTGGTAACCTAACACTGTATCCAGGATAAACCGATCGCTGGAAATCAATTCCCAGTTCTTCAGGAAGAACCTTAACCTCCCTGCAAGTGGAAAATTCCCCCTAGATCTGGGCTCAGCAAGGACTCCACCATTGGGTGCACCCTGGAAAAGTCCTTTAAAACTGGAAGATTTACAGAAGGCAAAGGAAAACTTTCTCTTACCCCTGAAGTTGTTGTTGTTGTTGAAATTGCCCCTTGATGGAAATCTGGGCCAGAAGAAGATGGTCGTTGTTGAAAGCCTGAACTCTGCCCTCTACCACCACGGCTGTAAAAACTGGGGCGAGGGCCCTTCTGAAAGGGCTTCTGCTTTGTTGGAGTATTTGGGGACATCAAGCCCTTTAACACCTCCTTTGTCTTTGCCGAGCGACACAGCTCCTCCTCAAATTTGTTTCCAAAGAGGCTATTGGAATCGTTATCAGAGATGGTCTTCTCCCAATCAGATAACATGGACTTCGCAGTTTTTTATCTGTATTAAGATCTAATATCATAAAACGTCTAAAGAGGAGTCCTCTGGATGGCCTGACCAACAGGGTTACAACATGTCAATGGTTTACCCACGTCCTCGAGACGTTGAAGTTCCTCTTGCGTTGCCTCCTTTTCTTCACTAGTCAAATCCTGGTCTTCCCTTTTCCTTGTTTCTCTCTCCTCATTTACTGCTACCCAAAGGTGGGACACCGGTCCAAGTATTGATCGCATCGAATGTTGGACATTGACTAGAAAGGAGTCTAGTCTCGTTATCGGTCTTAAATACTGACTCATTGACCAAGTCCTTGATATACAAGTCCATTTCAGGAGGTTTCGGTACATTCTTTAGAATCGGTACAAGGTCAAGGATCTTCTCCTTAATGACCTTATCACTAAAGTGTTTCGTGGAGTACTTCTTCAAATGAGCCAAAAGCTCTTCTGGCAGCTCCAAATTTTCCTCATGGTCCTCATCTAATTCGCACCTAGAGACTTTCTCCCGGGGCTCTTCCTCCTCAGTTGCCACGTTCGATGGCCGTTTGGCACCCGCTCTAAATGAAAAACGGGAAAATACCTTACTAAACATTGTACCAGTCTATCTCCTCATTTCATGAAAACAAGAACTTTAGTGACCTAATCACTGTTCTGTTCCAGCACTCTAGCCTCCGCCTAACAGGGCAATGAGTATAGCTTCTGGCTTTAACCTCCGCCTAGCAGGGTATAGTGGTATAGTTCTGTACCATCTCCTCAGAGATATGAATATCTCCGATAGATGAATCAGTTCTCTTTTCAAATGCAGGAAGCTCACCTACTGCTTCTTTTGTGAATACACTGCAGAACTGTCGTTGAAGTATATTAGCTTTTTCGTGATCTTCATGCTATAACGAGGTTTTGACATTTGGTGATTCAAGTAGTGTACTGTACTAGAAGATTTCATCTTGTTACGCACATGTGACCAGAAGATCTTTTGTTTGGTCTTTGCGTTATCACAAATTCTTTGTTCGTAGTTCCCGTGAGCTTGTCTCATCAATTTGCTCACTCTGTTTCTTACAGGGGTGTATTTTGCTCGATTGTATTCTTTTTCTTCGGGCGATGATTTCATCCATATCCGATGGAGGCGTCTCTTCTCTGCTATTTCTTTCCGAAGTTGAACTCCAATAGGTATTTTACCTTTACAGCATCACATTTGATAGTGAAGGTCAAGCAACTATGATCACTTAAACACAAAGGACTGAGATACTCTAGACATAGAGCTTGGTTAGATTCACCTGTTAGAATGAGATCGACTAAAGATGGGTCGTCAGTCCCACGGCATCTGGTTGGTTCTTCTACACTTTGGTGGAGAAAGGAGTCGCGAAGGGCATCAGAAATTTTTCTTCTTTACTTTCCTCGAGATGTGGCGTCGTCCAATTTTCCAATTGATTGTTGGGAAGATAAAGTCCGACAAAGCTTTGGAGAGTTTTGTTGTTTGATGATAATCTTTGATTAGATGATTCAACTTGTTGTATTTTCAGCTGACGTGTCATTGTTCGGGAGCGATAGATACAGGAGACAGGAGATCGTTTCCGGATAGACGAATTTCGATTGTGGATACTTCATAGAAATTGACTTGGTTCATTGATTGGTTGACATCGGTGACCAAATGTTTGATCGATGAATGATCAAGAATAATTATCCCGCGACCGATGCCAGTGGTCACGTCCGTATGACTGACACATTTATAATGTTTAAGCTCGTGTTCGTGTAGCTCTCGCAGTCCACCATGCTTTTGGTTTCACCACAACGCAATATGTGGGGATGATGTTTCTCTACATAAAGCACCAGTGTCGCTTCTTCTCGGGTGTTAGCGTGTCGGCCGTTGCAATAAAAGATCCTGATTTCGTTGTCTTTATTTCAACATTATCTACTTGATTTACGTTATGGTTTTCTGAATTATTGTTCTCCGATTGTTTCGTTTGAGGAATTCTTGGCGATACTACATTCTTCGTGTCTGTCTTCTTTGTTTGGGATCTGATTGAATTGATGATGTCGAATCCGTTTTTTGAGTCCCCTCGTATCTCCATTTATAGATACGATTATCATTCTCATTTCTATTTTAGCTTTGAACGATAGTTCCCTTACGTTCTTTCTTTCATCTGGTGTTAGATGCAGTTATACTCGCTGTCTTGTATTTTGGATGCCCTTGAGAAGGAAGGTTTTCCGAGAAGTAAATTTTTCCTTTTCGCTAGATAGACAGATTAATAAAGGGCGCTTCTTTCCTGGGATGGTTTTCCAAGGCGACTGACACGTTTGATAGTACCGCGTGTTGAGTGTCTTTAACAAGACCTCGGCCCTGAACTGTCATCTTCTACTCTTGTTCTGCTAAGCCATGGATGACGACGTTGCGAGATCTTTTAATTTTGTCATTTTCTTCTGCTTCTTCTACACACCATGCATCCCTAATAGCTTCTCTGATAGTTGTTTGCTTGGCAGATACCTCATAGGTCTTTCTCTGCGTCAGCGACGTTTTCCGACAATGTCTTCATTTGTTTTGATAAGTTCTGCATGCTGTGCTTGAATTTCTCCATGTTGGTTTCAATCTTTTGTTCAACGTATTCCAAAGTGTGGAGTGCTGGATTGTTGTCCAGTTTCTTTTTGAGGTCAGCGATTTCTTTTTCTCTGGCATCGGCCGCAATTTTGTCTGCTTTGTACTTCTTCAGAAGCTCTGCCTCTTTCTCAGCTTTGACCTTGATAATGTTTTCACAATTTGCCACGTCCCTCTGCAGAGATTTCACCTTTTGGTTTGGGGAAGTATATGCACCAATATTTTTGGTCATAATCACGCAGTTCACGCAAATTGTTTATAATTTGTTTGGATTACTTTATTCAACGGGCTCGGATGGTGCTCAAATAGTTGGGACCAAAGTTCGTAAATATGGATTCAAACGGTTAGGATTGGAAATTATCTTCAAGGGGTTCGGGACTGGTCAAACGATTAGGAGCAAAGTGAAGAGAACGGTGCACGTGAGGATGCTCGAGGTCACTACTCAAGAAAACACAAGATTGGTATTTTCATCAAAGGATGCAAGATTTTTTAGCCGTATATATCCAGGATGTTTGCTGTTTGAGTCTTCCAATTTCAGGAAAGGAAAACAAAAGGCAAAGGTAAATATTTTTTTGACACTTTTGGTTTAAAAGGATAAACAGTTAAACATGAAATTCAGTCCAGAGATTCCTTTTTTATGGTCCTTAGCAAAACCTCCAAATTTTACAAGCTACAAGTTTTTCAAAATTGAGATATTTAGGTTTGGGATTTACTAATTCTGCTTGAAAAAAAAGTGATTTTAACGTGAGGTACGATAACCTCATATCTTTTCCAAAAGTCATATATATATATGATACCGACTTTTTTTAAATTCTCATTCTTTTCCCACTCTTTCCATCTTCTTCTTTGAACTGTAAAATGTGTGTGAGAGCCACAGGGTTGGATAGTGGCGATCCAATCCCAGTTCCTTCCCATCTAGTATGCTTTCTACAACGTTGTGGCAACTTTGTCTAGTAGAAAGTACACTTCTTTTTTCATTGTTATTTTAGTTTCTCCGGCTGGTTCCGTGGAGTTTAAGTTTTAGTTTATTTTATATTTGCGCGCGTTTCATACTTTCACTAAACACATCTTTTTACATCTTTTTATCTGTGGTGGTGTCTAGCTAACACTGCTTGGCCTACCTACACAACCCCATTTCCATCATATAGGAGGATATTTTCACAAATGGCCGAAATCCTGTGTAGGTCGAAAACTGAGGAACAGATAATGTATTTTCTTGAAAAAATTTTTTGACTCATATTGAGTTACTCCTTTCCATCTTAACTCATATTGAGTCGCTTTCTTCCTTGTAGTCACTTTAGATCACTAGTTTTGCATTGATGGATGTCTATGTCATCATTTTTTCCTTTTCAATTCCAACCTGATTGATTTTCTGTGAATGTTCCCTGGTGAGCAGAGATACCTTTGAGATGGCTTAAAAACGATGCCATCTGAAAACAGTTTCAAAAGTGTCAGAACACAATTTAGAGAAGGAGTAAAAACCACATCCACAAACTATCCAGCGATTATTTGAAAGCAATTCAATTATGGCTTTTAGATTGCTTTCTTTGATAGCTTTCAGATAGCGTTATTGACGAAAAATGGAAAGCATCGAAAAACATCCCGAAAGCAATCTCAAAGCAATAATTGCTGGCTTTGGAAAATCCTGGATGGTGTATTGATGCCTTATGTTTGTTTCTCAAAAGGTATCCAATATCCGTATGCTTTCAAATGCTTTATAACTAAGTCATAAGCAATCGAAAAGCCTACAAATTAATCCATGATCTTTATTTTGGACACATGTTAAAGATGGCAGACAGTCATCAAACTTTTTGAGTCAACAATTGGGGTTAGTCAGTCAGTCAGTCGTCAGAACAAAAAAAACTTCAATAAAAAGTGCATACTTTTCGCAATATTAGTTAGAGATAATAGATGCACCAAATCATACAGCAAATCACAAATTAATTGTAAGTATTTTAGTTTCTAGAAGTATTCTAGTTTCCAACCTGAGATATTTTTCAAAAATATTCTAAAATCTGTGCTGGTCTAGGGCTCAAACTTTTCAGCATAGTTAAAAATACGATAATAATAATATGGATTTTTGAAAGCAGGATGCCGTCCCGTCTTTTGAGTTTTCAGTGTTGACTCCCTTCAGTGTTCAATGGAAATAGAATTAAAGTAAAACCGAAGGTCTTTTCAGAAACAAATTTAGAGTAACTTACACTTTCTTTGCTTTTGGTGGTTCTTAGTGACACTAAGTGCTGTCTTCTCTTTTTTTCATTGAAAGAAATATAATTTTCAAACTAATGTTCTTATGCAGCTATTTTCGCTATTTTCTCTAAGAGCAGCTCCTCGCATTTGTGACTTCTCTTTGGAACTGGACTTTGTTTTGTTTTTATTTTTTAGAGATTCTAATTTCGAATGTTCGAATCAAAGTTAGATGGTGTCTGAATGGCTTTTCTAAAAACATTTTGAAGACAAAACACATCCATAAAGCATCCAAACTTGATATTCCAAAAGCCATCCCACTTTAATCCTGTTGACCCGTCAGAGTTAGTTGAACCCAGTGAATTGAGTACTGACTTACCTACTTTCATACACGAGCTACAAGAGATATCAAGAAAAACCCCTATCGAAGACAACCCGCCTTCGATTGACGAAATTCGAAAACACATCAAGCTACTTAAAAATAAGAAAGTCAATAATGACATTGATACTGAACTGATCAAATTAGTGATGAACCAGCGCACATCGCATTTACATCAAATCACACGCAACGTATGGAAATTGTAGACATGCAAATCTGGGCAACTCAGTTCAAAACTTTATGAAAAAGAAGGGCTCAAAAAATGACCCATCGAATATCGTGGTTTGAGATTGGTTCACTCAAGTTATTGGTTAATATCATCCTGAAACTCCGTCCGGGTATGATGCTCACCGATGAACAAAACGGCTTCCGACAAAATAGAGGAAACTACTGCCGGCATTTTATTTAAAACAAATTCAACAAACACAGATAGGAAAAAGCAACCACTATTCCTTCTTTTGTAGACCTTCTGCAGCTATGACCACATTCCTCGATCTGGCTGTTTCAACGATAACATCTCGATTTCCCAAAAAGAATGCCCCACTGCTATCAGAATACTAGAAAAACTCTACGATAAAACTTCTTTGACATTCCCCGAAGCAATGAAATTTTACGACTACTCTGGGTGCGACAAGGGGGTTTCCGAAAGCCCCCTCCTCTCAATATATATGGATCATGTAATGCGTACAGTTGTTAATAAATGCAAAAACGACAACATCAATTTTTATAACACTCCTACGAATTAATCCAGATCTGTCCAGTCGCGACGAAAGAATGGAAATGAGACGGAATCAACCCACGTTTGTACTAAGTCCACTACCTGGAATGGATATGCGACGATCCATTCTATTCCTTCTCACTGAATCTGATCTTCGAAAATCGGCGAATCTCTTGAACGAAACATTCACGAAATTCGACTGGACATAAACGCGCAAAAAAACTGATCCTATCCAAACCAAATCGGAATGAATACCCAAAGCAATTCTCAACTTAAGGACACTGTTATCAAAAATGTTGAGAATTTTATCTATCTTGGCACTATACGTTTCGATCAACCTAACACAGAGTCCAGAGATCAACCATCGAATACAG